>NC_135627.1:15486818-15789848 GCF_053574225.1 Canis aureus
CAGGGATCCTGAAACCGTTTTTAAATGAAGGACCAGTATTACTTAATTCTTAAAAAATTGATTAAAATTGTTTTGGTTCAGATTGTATATACAGTTCTCTTATTGACCCCAGATGTATTTTCATGCCTTCCCAGAGAAGAACCAACTATAAATGGATATCTAGTCTGATGGGAGTTTGCATAACACCATCAACAGTGTTTTTAATGGCCACATAGATTCTATTATAACATTAATTAGAAATTTGAATTATTTCTCAGTTTTTTATATTAACAGATGTCCATGCAGTGAACTTGACCAAAGCAAAACCTTTGTAGACATCTTTAATCTCTCAGGGTATATATATTTCAAGCCTTTTTTTTTTTTTTTTTTTTAAGATTTTATTTATTTCAGTGGGAGGATATGTGCAGGGGTGGGGGGAGAGAATCTCAAGCAGACTCCACTCAGTATGGCGTGGTCCCCACCCTTGCCAATATTATAATTCTTATTCCTGCTGAAGTGCTCTTGATTTAATAAAAATACTAATCCTAGGCCTGGTATATACAGTGCAAATATTAGTTTCTTTGTTTGCTTTTTTTTTTCTTCTTTCATGGTGGAATTAACTTGCTTTCACAGGGAAAATAAACCAAATAATATCCTCTTATAACTTGTCAACTCATGGAAATGTGGAACCAAAACATTAGCAGAAGGATGATGCATTAATTTGTACACTGTTATTCTCTATACCTGACATGAACCAAACATAAATTGTCTACATTAATGAAGAGTGGTAATTTTGCTTCATTAGAAGAAAAAACACCTAGAGTTCTCTGTCAGCCATGAATATGTGCAGCCTATTTTCCCATCTGCAAAATAGGAATAATTCCTTGCTTTGTAAGGTGGTTTCCTATTCAGTTGTATGAGTTGTAGTAATTGTTCAATAAAGGGCAGGCTTTTCAATGATTTTTGCTTATGTACACGAATATGATGAGTCTTTTTTGCCCTCAATGAGCTGATTGTTCCTGGGTGGCAACAGATGTATAATTGATAACACTAGATGCTCTTCTGTAGGTGTGAACAGAGTATATATGTGTTTGTTTCTGTTTCTTTGATCTTAATCTTAGGGAGAATCTTAGACCATCAATTTCATACCTTTCTTTTTCATGTAAAACTTTTAAAGCCAGAAGTTTCTGGTAAGACTTGGTGTAACTATATCCTACAAATTGTGATACGTTATGTTTTTATTTTCATTTATTTAAAAATATTTCTGATTTTCCTTATGAAGTCATCTTTGCCACATGGTTCTGTATGAATATCCTGCTATTTCTCAAATATTTGGAGTTCTGAGAGCTATCTTAGTGATTTCCAATTTAATACTTTTGTAATCAGAGAACATCCTGTCTAACATTTTTATGTTTAGAAAATTACTGAAGGATGCTTGGATAACTCAGTCAGTTAAGCATCTGCCTTCAGCTTAGGTCATAACCTCAGGGTCCCAGGATCAAGCCCTGCATCTAGATCCCTGCTCAGTGAGGAGTCTGCTTCTTCTCTCTTTGCCTGCCACTCCCCCTGTTTGTTCTCTCTCTCTCTCTCTCTCTGTCAAATAAATAAAAATCTTGGAGAAAAAAAGGAGAAATTTATTGAGATTTATTTTATGGTCCCAGCATATAGTGGTCTATGTTTGCAAATATTCACTGTGTACTCGAGAAAACTGTCCTGCAGTTGTTGGGTGTGGTGTTCCATTAATATCATAGTAACATGATTAGTAGTGTGTTTCATATCTTCAGTGTCCTTAAAATTTTTTTGTCTACTTTTTTTTTATTAATTACTGAGAGAGGGATGGGACACCACCTGGGTGGCTCGGCAGTTGAGCATCTGCCTTTGACCTAGGGCATGATCCCAGAGTTCCTGGATCGAGTACCACATCAGGCTCCCTGCATGGAGCCTACTTCTCTCTCTGCCTATATCTCTTTTTCTCTTTGTCTCTCATGAATAAATACATAAAATATTAAAAAAAATTATTGAGAGAGGGATGTTGAAACCTATGATTGTGATGTTTTGTCATTTTTCTCTTTGGTTCTGTTTTTGTCTCATAAATGTTGAATCTCTGATTTGATCCATACACATGTATTTTATTTTATTTTTTCAAAGATTTTATGTATTCATGATTAGGAGAGAGAGAGAGAGGCAGAGGGAGAAGCAGGCTCCATGCAGGGAGCCTGACCTGGGACTCATCCCAGGTCTCCAGGATCATGCCCTGGGGGCTGAAGGCAGTGCTAAACTGCTGAACCACCCTGATCCGAACACATTTAGGAGTAATGAATTGATATTGCTTTTATGAAACATCCCTCTTAATCTCTGGCAATATTCCTTGTCTTAAAGTCTGTATTGTCTAATACAGCCACACCACATTCACTGTACCTATTGTTTGCATGGTCTATCATTTTTTTGTCCTTTGACTTTCAACCTGTCAGTGTATTTTAAGTTAATTTTTCTTCTATAGCAATTTAGGTATGTCTTTTGTTAATCCCTGGTAACCATCTTTGGCTTTTAATTAGAGTGTTAGTGTAAATATTGATCTGATTTGTTTTTGGCTTTTTGCATTGCTATTTTTTTTCTACTTGTTTCTTCTGTTTTTCTTGTTTCCATTCCTCACTTTTATTTTGGTGGTATCAGAGTTTTTGGATTCAATTTTGATTCCTTTATTAGCTTTTTTTTTTTTTTTAAGATTTTATTTATTTATTCAGAGAGAGGCAGAGACATAGGCAGAGGGAGAAGCCCGCTCCATGCGGGAAGCCCGATATGGGACTCAATCCGGGATCACGCCCTGAGCCAAAGGTAGATGCTCAACAGCTGAGCCACCCAGGTGTCCCTGTATTCTTTCTCCTTGGTCATGGGTCACATATTCTTCATTGCATGTTTAATAACTGTTTACTATTTTGGATGTTTTAACGGTTAACATTATAGGGACTTTTAGTGAAAGCGTATTTCGTTTTTTTCCTATAAGCAATTCCTGGGAGATTGTTTCAGTAGATCTGTCTATCTACTTAGGTGACTACCTACCTTCCTACTTTATGTATCTCTGTATCTATCAGTGGCAGATATTTTATCTATCAGTGGCAGTATTTAAACTCAGTTAAAATACATGACTCTTACTCTAGAGTATGATCTTTATTACTAAGCCATGGCCCTCCTGGTATCTAAATGGAGTGTCTTAGGTGCTTTTGAAGATCTTGTATCCTGTTTGGATAGAAACTTCGTGCCCTTTTGCATGAACTCTGGAGTCTCCCTTGAGCTCACAGCTGCCCCGAAATCCATTTGCTAACTCAGTACAAAATCTCTGGGGGCCTGCGCTTCTGCTATTCTGGCTTGCAAATTCCAGACATTTCTGCAATTTGGAACAGGTAACTCTTCCTCATTGCCTCAGTGAAAGTGTAGTTCTACTTGGGCAGTAAATGTCTCTGGGCAGAAAGCCAGGCTGGTCATGGGTCTCTGCTCTGGTATTTCCCTTTTCTGGAGGCTTATGGTCGTGCACTGCCTGTGTTCGTGCCTGAAACAGTGGCTTCATAGGTTCCCTCCAGTTTTATAGTTTTACAGTTGAGGGTGAGGGCAAGTCCAGTACTGACTACTCTGATGGCTGGAAGCAGACATCTGGCAGTTTGCTTATAGGCTATGTCTTCCTCATTAATAACATTAATGACATTACACGATTTTTTTTTTTTTTTTTGCCTAGCTAGAGTATGACTGATTTTTCTCTGACAGATTATTAATTTCTCTGCTGCAGCATTGCTGTTAACCTAGGTAGGTGAACATTGGATCCAGAATCAGTCTTTAGTCCATTGCTACACTTGGTCACATAGCTAATTAAATGACAAGTCATCCTGATGGTTTGCCGAGAAGAACTTTGCCTTTTGCACAAATTGTCGTCGGCACCATCTTGTCACGTGGTTCTCATTGTCAGCTTCAGTGACAGGCTGTGAATGGTGATTCCACATGGGTGCAGAGTTGTCTTTTTTTTTTTTTTTTTTTTAATGTTTGAGAGAGTGCAGAAAGAATGAGAGCAAGACAGAGCAAGTGAGTGCACGAACATTGGGGATGGACAGAGGGAGAAGGAGTAGAAGGCTCCCCACTGATCAGGGCCCCAGATGCGGGACTCAATTCCAGGACCTTCGGATTACGACCCAAGACAAAGGCAGACACTTAACCAACTGAGCCACCCAGGTGCAACCTCTTGGTGCAGTTGTCTTAAGGTTTTTTGAAAATGATCAGTTTTAGAATCAGTTTTGTGTTCTGTTCTTAGTTTAATTGTTAACGATTAGTTATCAGATACGCACTTCTATAATGTGTTTTCTGCATGAGGGATTCATGTGTATTTGTATGTAAAATTGATTTTAAAAATATTTTCAGGGGCAGTGGGTGGTTCAGGGGTTGAGCGTCTGCCTTTGGTTCAGGTCGTGATCCTGGAGTCCTGGGATCGAGTTCTGTATCAGGCCCCCCTGTGGGGAGTCTGCTTCTACCTCTGCTTATGTCTCTGCTTCTCTCTCTGGGTCTCTCATGAATAAATAAATCTTAAAAAAAAAAAAAAAGAATTAATGACCCTGTCCAGATGTATAGTCTGTCTCCTAAATTTTTTTCCTTAGATAGCCTTCCCACTTTCATAGAATGTGGCTCAAAATTACTTGAGTTGACTCCCAAGTATAGATCTTTTTATCCTCTGGGCATGTCCAGATTCATCATAAAATGGGGTGGGAGAGTCTGCTTATACCTCGTGTAGCTCTGTTGTTCCTTGTGGTATGTGGCTGCCACCATTCAAAAGTGTTGAAGCCTGAGCCCAGGTCCTCTAGAGCCCTGCTGTCATGGAACACTGTGCTTGCGGGAAGTCACACAAGACCCTGTAAAAAATATACTCCGTTTTGCTTGTTTTCTAAGTGTGGCATGATATCACTGTAGGAATATAATCTTCTATTCCTTTCTTCTGTTTCAGGCACTTCGCCTTAGTAACATGGCCATGGGGAAGACCACTACCGGCCAGATTGTCAACCTGCTGTCCAATGACGTGAACAAGTTTGACCAGGTAGGCTGCCCCCTTGAGGGATCCTTTTTCATTCCTGACACCTTCCTTGGTTTAACTCGGCATTTCTGATGCCAGTTTTTGGTGTAGAATATAAGATGAGGATACTTTTTATTCAATTTTCATTTCTTCTATGTGCAATTTAGGTATAGCACTACTATGTGTTTTCTGGTGATAGGCATTTTGTGTTCCTAATGTGTTTACAGCATACTTCAACAATGCATGTTTACAGCATACTTCAACAATGCATAAGCAGACAGTTCCTGTCCAGCTTGTTTAAATGTTGCTAATAGTCCTTCATAAGTGGCCTTTCTGGGCACATGTTGTTGGTATTCGTGGCTGAATTACCATTATTATGTTTTGTTTTGTTTTTTTTTTTTTTAAGATTTTATTCATGAGAGAGAGAGAGGCATGCTGAGACATAGGCAGAGGGAGAAGCAGGGAGCCCGATGTGGGACTTGATCCCAGGACCCGGGGATCATGAACTGAGCCAAAGGCAGATGCTCAACCACTGAACCACCTAGGTTCCCCTGCTGGCTGAATTCTTTGGCCTGCTCTATATGATGACATCTTGGTGGGGAGGGATAGTTCTGTGCCCTGTAGAGTGCTATATAGGAAAGCCCCCCCCCCCTTTTTTTTTTTAAAGATTTTATTTATTTAGAGAGAGGGCAGGAGCAGGGAGAGTGGCAGAGAGACAGGGAGAGAGAATCTCAGGCAGACCCCCCACCGAGCATGGAGCCCAATAAAGGAGCCCAACAAGTGGCTGGATCTCATGACCCTGAGATCTTCACCTGAGCCCAAATCAAGAGTACGATGTTTAACTGAGCCATCCAGGTGCTCCATTTTTCTAAAGGATTTCATTCATTCATTCATTCATTCATTCATTCACTCGAGAGCGACAGAGCAGAGGGTTTTTTTTTTTTTTTAAGATTTTATTTATTCATGAGAGAGAGAGAGAGAGAGAGAGAGAGAGAGAGAGGCAGAGACACCACAGGGAGAGGGGGAAGCAGGCTCCATGCAGGGAGCCTGATGTGGGACTAGATCCCAGGACCCCAGGATCATGCCCTGGCTGAAGGCAGACGCTACGCTAAACTGCTGAGCCACCCTGTTTAGGTTCCTGTCTTCTTTCAGAGCAGATTGTTTCTGTACTGTGTTCTCACTGGTTTTGTGTTTATGCTGTCTTAAGAAAGCATTGTCTCTTCTCTTTTAAGGTGACAGTATTCTTGCACTTTCTGTGGGCAGGACCACTGCAAGCTATTGCAGTGACTGCTTTGCTCTGGATGGAAATAGGAATATCCTGTCTTGCCGGGATGGTAGTTCTAATTATTCTTCTACCCTTGCAAAGCTGCATTGGGAAGTTGTTTTCATCACTCCGGTAAGAGAAACACTGGTTTAAAAAATGGGTAATATGCATTTATTAATATCCATGGTCTGGCCCCTGCTTTTGATGAAAAACAAATGTCTTCTGTGATCTCTTGTTTGTGTTGATTGTATCGGGTCCAGGCTTAGCCATGGAGGCTCCAGCCTTAAGCTGAGGGCTACTCTGGAAACTGAGATAGTGAAGGCATCCACTGGCTCCTCCTGGCTAGCTTTTTGGGCCCTGTGCCTCATTAAGTTGTGTCTTCCAGCAGAATTTACATATGATGAAGTTATTTCAACATATATTAAATGATAGTATAATTTAAGTATCTACTTAGCGGTCCATTTCTGGCTGCATGATTTTTTAATATATTTTTTTAAAGATTATATTTATTCATGAGAGACACATAGAGGCAGAGACCTAGGCAGAGGTAGAAGTAGGCATCCCTCGGGGAATCTGATTTGGGACTCGATCCCAGGACCCCGGGAATACAACCTGAGCCAAAGGCAGACGCTCAACCACTGAGTCTCCCAGGTGCCCCGGGCAGCGTATATTTTTGTTATGCTTATGTTAGAGGTATTTTCATGTGTGCATGTCTTTTTTTAAATTCAGTGTGACCAATAAATTACAAGCTCCCCAAGGGCAAGGTCAACCTCAATTGTGTCTTTAGATGTCCAGCTGTCCTAGCAGCATATGCGATAGAAAAGTGGCTGGTGATACAGGGTTTGATGATGATGAAGCAGGTTCCAGAGGCTGGAAATGGGTCACTGTCAAGATTTTCAGTTGGATGATGATGAGCTGTTTGAAGCACATCGAGTTTTCTCTTCTGTTTCTTACCTTGTGGTTTTCTCAGCATGGAATTTGCTCTGCGATGGAGAGATGTTCTGTGTCCTTGGAGTCCCATTTCAATGCTACTAGAACTCAGAAGCTTTTCCTGCTCTCTCCTTTGCCCAATTAGAATCAACAGCCCTTTCTTTTCTGCTCCCCAGTACTTCGTTCTACTATACTATACCACAACCAACTGTAGTATTGTTAGATTCACAGGTTATTTGCCTTCCCTACCCAAGCATGACCTCTTGGAGCAGGCGATTTATATCTGACTCTCTTTCGTGTCTTCCTTAGTCCCTATTGCAAGTTTTCTAAGATACTACTTGAATTGGGATGAACTGTTGCCTTCCAAACTGAAGTCTCTTCCATTTGTATTTTGAGTCGAGCCACCTGTGTTGTCTGAGTAGAGGCGCTGGAGGGAATCATTTGATCCCTGGTCGTGGGCTGTGTCTGCTGCTGATAAGGAAAGTGGGGCTGTGGCTCATCTCTCATGTCTGTCCCCTTAGGAGTAAGACTGCAACTTTCACAGATGTCAGGATCAGAACCATGAATGAAGTTATAACTGGCATAAGAATAATAAAAATGTATGCCTGGGAAAAGTCCTTTGCGGATCTTATCACCAATTTGCGAAGGTACGGTTCTCTGTATATTACCCCATGTTTTTTTATTTTTCTGTCTCCTGCTTTTGCTGAAATATTTGAGGAGCCTTAGGAAGTTTTCCCATTAAAATGTGAACTAAAACACTAAACATACCCTGCCCCATGCTATGCAACATATTAATTTGCTCTCCCATTTACCATTTTCTTTATTATTATTATTATTATTATCTTTAAAGATTTTATTTATTCATGAGAGACAGAGAGAGGCAGAGATACAGGCAGAGGCAGAAGCAGGCTCCCTGCAGGAAGCCTGATGCGGGACTTAATCCCAGGACTCCAGGATCAGGACCTGAGCCAAGGCAGACGCTCAACTAATGACCCACCGAGGTGTCCCACCATCTACTTCCTTTCTTTTCTCTTTCTTTAAAAAGAGCTTTTATTTATTTATCTGAGAGAGAGCATGAGAGAGGCTTCTCCCTGGGGCATAGGGAGAAGCAGACTCCCCTCTGAGCAGGGAGCCCAATGTGGGGCTCAATTCCTGGATCCTTGTATCATAATCTGAGCCAAAAGAAGACCCTTATCCAACTGAGTCAACCAGGGGCACCCCCCACCCCCATTTAGGTATCTTCTTAAAGAGAGCGCGTTTCTACTACAAAAATGAAATTCCACGTATTTCTTCATACCCTGAATTCCAAACAGTAACGATATTATTTGCTAATATGACAGTGGCATTGAAACTATAATTTATGTGAGCATTGCAAGAAGACGAAGATTGTAGAGATTGGGCCAGACTATACCTCAGTTTTTTTTTTTTTTTTAATTTTTTTTTTATTCATTTATGATAGTCACAGAGAGAGAGAGAGATAGAGGCAGAGACACAGGCAGAGGGAGAAGCAGGCTCCATGCACTGGGAGCCTGATGTGGGATTCGATCCCGGATCTCCAGGATCGCGCCCTGGGCCAAAGGCAGGCGCCAAACCGCTGCGCCACCCAGGGATCCCTATACCTCAGTTTTATTTGTGCCAAACAGAAACAGAGCCATGAGAATAGCCCCATGCCTTTGCTCAGTTCTGCATGTACTTTGTAGGTGCATCTCCCTCTACATCAAATGCACTCAGCTTTGCATCTTCTCTGGTCCCCAGCAAGCCCGACTAATTTAGCTCACTTTCTGCGCCCCCCCGCAATCTCACTGCCTGGCTCCAGTCATCAGTCATGTGCATCTTCCCCAACTACACTGCTCTGAGGGAGGCACCTCTTTGTGCATCCATGCTGGCTGTTTCTGTCCGATGCACACATTTTCTCTTCCCCCCTATGAATCATGAGCTCTTAGGGGGGACAGGCTATGTGCCCATCTGTCCTCAGCAAGGTGATCAACACAAGACTTCTGTCATTTGATGCCTGCCTGTTGAATGAACATTCATACCTGGTCTGAGTGACCCAGGCAGTTTTACAGAGTGACATTAAGCCTCCATTTAGTTGAGGTGAGCGACATTGGCATTTAGCCCTGGAGCCTGTGCTGTAAGATAATTCCATAAAATGGGAAAGTGATTTGTCTTAATCCTGTTCTCTACCTGGAAATGGAGCCACATGCAAAAGATAGTTGAATTTATGACTTGGATGTTGTTGCTTCCTTGAAAACCATTATCCTCTACTCTTTGCCAGGAAGGAAATTTCCAAGATTCTGAGAAGCTCCTACCTCAGAGGAATGAATTTGGCATCATTTTTCGTTGCAAACAAAATCATCATTTTTGTGACTTTCACCACCTACGTGCTTCTTGGCAACGTGATCACAGCCAGCCGTGTGTTTGTGGCAGTGTCGTTGTATGGGGCTGTGCGGTTGACCGTCACCCTCTTCTTCCCCTCGGCCATTGAGAGGGTGTCCGAATCAGTCGTCAGCATCCAAAGAATCAAGGTTCGGTGACAAACACCTTTTTTACGTTATAAGTGTATTTTAAGCAAAATGCCTGTTCTGAATTGGGGTCACCATGTTATACTTAGGTGAAGCCTGGCAGTCATTCAAGAACGTTGTGTGTATTCCCCTCTCAGTCTTGGTAGAGTACAGGTAGCTAAGTTGCTGATCATTTCTGGCCGGCAACATTAAATAGCAGTGACACAGGGATTGTGAGGTACAGGTGATAACTGCTGGGTGGTTAAAATGTCTAAAGCAGCAGAAATTTCACAAGCAGATTTCATCCCACGTGCCATCTTGAAGGACTAGGGCAGTGACTGTAAGACTGGGGTTGGAGTGAGGGGAGACCAATTTCTCTCTGGGCTGGGATGGAAAGAGCTTGCAGAAGGCCCTGCTCCTTGGGTGAGGATGAGTCTCTCTGAAAAAAGGTGAGTTCTGTCCTTCATAGATGCCTGGTTTGTGGTTTCTGAGTAGGCCTGTGGATCTCCTTTCACGTTTTCTTTCTGTCTCACTCTATTTCTGGGAAAGTCTTCCATATTTTATCATACCCTGCCCTCAACCATACCCACTACCTCCTTTTCCAAAATAGCTGTCCCTACGTTGCTCAGGGAAAGTAACTTGTATCTTCAAGATGCGGCCCTCAGGTATTTTTAGGTTTATAAATAAGCCTAAAATGAAAATAGATTGGCTCAGTGAGGCAGACAGGGCATGATCTTGAGTGCCTCACTTTACACAAAAGTCTGGTTTATTTTGTTCCTGCTTCTCCACAGTGCTGGATATGTATTAAAATACGTCTAGTGAAGTTTGATGGCTCTGGGTTTGATTTTCGTCTTCTTTTTCTAGTTTTGTCATAAAAGCTGAGGTTTATTTTATTTTATTTATTTTATTTTTATTTTATTTTATTTTATTTTATTTATTTTATTTTATTTTACTTTACTTTATTTTATTTTACTTTATTTTATTTTACTTTATTTTACTTTATTTTACTTTATTCATGAGAGAGAGAGAGGCAGAGACACAGGCAGAGGGAGGAGGAGTCCCTGCATGGAGCCCGATGTGGGACTCGATCCCCGGTCTCCAGATCATGCCCTGGGCTGAAGGAGATGCTAAACCCGTGAGCCACCCAGGCCACCCTGAGTTTTTTTTTTTTTTTTTTTTTTTTTTTTTTTAAGGTTTTATTTATTTGATGAAAGCAGGAGCACGAGCAAGGGGAGCAACAGGCAGAGGGAGCGAGAGAAGCAGGCTGTTTATGAGCAGAGAGCCCAACATGGGGATTGATCCAGGACCTCAGGATCATGACCTTCAGCCTAAGACAGATGCTTAACTAACTGAGCCACCCAGGAGCACCTCTTATTTTCTTTTAGATCTTAGACTCTTTTTCAACCTCTGTTTTCTATAACCCTTTAAAAAAAATTAGATCTTGAGTGCATCATAAGCACCTAGAGTTCTTATTAAAACTGAATTATAACATGTTGGAGATTGATTCCCTGGGTCATGCAGAGCCCAAGGTATCCGTGTCTTAGTCAAGTGTGCCCATGTACCTGGAAATATGCCACATGTGGGGAACATTGCCCCCCTTGTGGAAAAAAGCCAGGATGTACTTAGCAAGTTATAAAAAATGTCAGGATTATGTTAAGACTAAAATCAGGTGAGAGGAGAAGCTAACACCTGTCTTGGTTTATGCTGGATGTTTTTGGAGGGGGCATATGTTGAGGATTCATTCCATTGCTCCACAAAATAACTGAGCACCTACCTTAATCCTGGGGCGGTGCTAATGTGTATGTAGAATAATAATGTGCAGATATCCTTCCTACTTGGAATGCATGTATCATCAAGTAGGGGTAAATAAATACTCAAAGGCACTCACTGTTAAGATGTGTTTCATGGCATTAGTCGTTGAAAGGGATAGTCTGAGCTGCCTTGAGGTGCTTTGTAAACATAATTTTGGAGGTAGAGCTTCCTGGGAAGGCTGAAAGAGGGACCAGGAGAGTTACAGTTATGGGTGGTTAGGAGGGGATGGGAAACGTTTGGGGGAGGTAGGGGGCTGATACTTTTCATTATTGTGGGGATAGTTATGTGACAAAAAAGCTCTTAAAAAGTGCTTGGTGCACCCAGAAGGAGGTCCATGTATTTGAGGAGCCAGAAATGTCTAGTGGTGCACAATAGAGAGTGCTGGGAGGTCTGAGCAGGGCAAACAGCACCCTACAGACTACATTAAGCTGTTTTGGTTTTGCTTTTTCAGAGCTCCCTCTGGCTGCAGCCTGGGGACTGGATCAGAGAAGATGGGGGTGGGTATCTGGGATAGAGCAAGAAGATGCATCAACAGGCTAATGCAGGAGTACCTGGGTGCCTCAGTGGTTGAGTGTCTGCCTTCCGTTCAGGTCGTGGTCCTGGGGTCGAGTCCCACATCTGGCTCCCCACAGGGAGCCTGCTTCCCTCTGCCTGTGTCTCTCTGTGTCTCTTATCAATAAAATTTTTGAAAGAAAGAAAAAGGCAAAGGCAGTCCGGGAATAGGATGACATGGTTTGGATTAGGCTGAAATTGATGGAGGCCTGATAGCCACTCAGGAGAGTATCTTGGGTCCCTGACAGAGGTAATAGGTAATGATTAGAATGAACTGATCCAGCATTCCCTCTTCTTCCTTTCCATGCCACTCACTTAGATGTGTTTTGTGTCAGCAGGAGAGGAAAGGTATGCAGAGTTCACTCCCCAGGTAGTCAGGACCAGGCAAGGTTTGACTTGTAGGGTCAGAAGCTGTGTTGGCATACAGGAGCTTGCTGTCGACAGTGTCTTTTGCAGCCCAGGATTCAGTAGGCAGCGCAGGCATGATTTCCAAAGAGCTTGTGTTTGTTAGCTGTAGGAGCTAAATCCAGCAGACCTCCCCCTTCAAGATGGTTCTATGGTCTGCAGCTCTGGGCTAAATTCTCATGTGGGCTGTCTAGCGTAGTATCTTCTTTTCTACATATACTTTTTCTTTTCCTTTCCTTTCCTCTTTCCTCTTTCCTCTTTCCTCTTTCCTCTTTCCTCTTTCCTCTTTCCTCTTTCCTCTTTCCTCTTTCCTCTTTCCTCTTTCCTCTTTCCTCTTCCCTCTTCCCTCTTCCCTCTTCCCTCTTCTTTCTTCTTTCTTCTTTCTATTTTTATTTATTTATTCTTGAAAGATACACAGAGAGAAAGGCAGAGGGAGAAGCAGGCTCCATGTAGGGGGCCCGATGTGGGACTCAATCCTGGAACTCTAGGATCACGCCCTGGGCCGAATGCGGGTGCTAAACTGCTGAGCCACCCAGGGATCCCCGTCTACATACACTTTTCAATTTCCTTTTTCCCATGTACTTAAAATGAAGGATTTATTATGAAGTTACAGGTCTAAGAAGTTCCTTCTATTTTTCTCTTAGTGACATTGGACGAGTCCAATAGGATTATAAAAGATCTTGTCTTCAAAGCACTGGAAGTCTTAACAACGTCTATGCCCAATAAAGTGTGTCTCTGAGGTTATATTGTTCATAATGCTGCTTAGGCTTTTTGCCTACCAGCCACTCTGAAGTCAATCTTTCTGGCTTGAGTTCTGATGTCTGATACTTTCCTGCATGACCTGTTCTGGGTATGCACTTCATGGCTTTAATGGTAATTTAATATCAGCCTTTTCATCAGCTTGAGTACTAGAGAAAAATCCAAATAGTGCTTCTGGCACCTTTACAAGCTGTTCATGTGTTGAATGGTGTCTCATTTAACCATTGAGAGACTGTAACTTCTTTCTCCACTCAGACCTATTTCTGGACAAATGCTCAATTGATTTATTTTCTTACTTTGTGCATAGTTTTCCTTTTCTTTTTTTAAAAAATATTTTTTTTATTTATTCATGAGAGACAGAGAGAGAGAGGCAGAGACACAGGCAAAGGGAGAAGCAGGCTCCATGCAGGAAGCCCGATGTGGGACTAGATCCTGGGACCCCAGGATCCTGCCCTGAGCCTAAGGCAGACACTCAACCACTGAGCTACAGAGGTGTCCCCTTTTCTTTCTTTTCTTGATGGTGGTGGAATTTCTATTCTAATATGCATGTACTGAATATTGAACTTTATGTCTTGTTAATAATTTTATGGTAAAAAATTGGAATTTTATTCTGTCTAGGCAAGATTCATAACTCGTAAAACTTTTTGTTTGTTGCTGTGTTAACTCATACTCTGTAAAACTGTAGTGATGTAGTCAGTGGTCAGATTCCGTTGAACCCGCCATATGGTCTGTTGGCTTCTTTTGGGGATATCCAAGACTTCGCTGACACAGGCGTGGGCAGCGAGCCCAGATGAGTGAGGAATGCGTGAGCAGGCCATGCCTCAAGTAGCTGGGTCTTTCAGAGAAATGCATAGGAACACATTTTTCTTTTCCTGCACAGAAGAAACTTTGCATATTCAGCTTTTACCGGTTCTTTTGAAGTTGAGTATTGTAATCACATTTGTAGCTTTGTGAATAGTAGACAATTTCGAATGACTTGAAGACTGTTTATGATTTTTGTAGTAGGTGACTTATATGTTGTTTCCCTAAGAAACTTAAACATGCTTAGTTCGTTGCTTCCTACATGGGTTAGGGTTAGCTTTGCCCATGGGAACTAGAATACGCACATTAAAACTGCTTTCAGAAGGCAGTATTTTTGTGTGTCGGTTTGTGTGTGTGTGTGTCGGTTTCTTAGGGCTGTTATAACAAAGTACCACAAACTAGGTGCTCAGTGCAACAGAAATCTGTGGCTTCATCTTTCTGGAGGCCAAAAGTGTCTTAAAATCAAGATGTCTTCAGGGTCACGATCCTTCTGAAAACCCGATAAGGGAGAATCTGTCGTTGAGTTTTCTGACTTCTGGTGGTCCCTGACAGACCTTGGCATTCCTTGGCTTGCTCCACTGACTGAGCCAGCCAGGCACCCCTCTGCATTTTCTTCTTTTAATTGACTGTTTTATCTTTTTTGTGTTTAAAGACTTTATTTATTTGTTCATGAGAGACACAGAGAGAGGCAGAGACATAGGCAGCAGGAGAAGCAGGCTCCATGCAGGGAGCCAGATGTGGGACTCGATCCTGGGTCTCCAGGATTATGCCCTTGGCCGAAGGCAGGCGCTCAACCGCTGAGCCACCAGGAGTCCCTGCATCCTATATGGACACCAGTCAGATTGGATTTAGAGCTTACCTTATTCCACTATGACCTTACTTTAATTACTAATGTCTGTAATGACCCCATTAGCAAAAAAACATAAAATTTTGAAGTAACTGGGGTTATGACCTTTTTTTTTTTTTTTTTTTGAAGACCGTTCACTCCATAAGAAGCTCCATTGCTGGTGTTCTGTTCTCTGGTGTTAGAAACCTAGACACTTTTTTATCATTCATTGTGTGTGGTCTTGGCTAAGCTGGTGACTTCCAAGCACTGTGGGGAGGGAGGAAGGTTCCTGGACATTGTCAGTTTCCAGTGGCCTGAACTTAATCAAGTGGCTACACATAGCTCCAGGGGAGGCTGGGAAAGGGGTGGTGGTGTGTGTGTCTCTTTTCAAGGCTAGCATTGTCAGCTAAAAATTAGGGTTTTGTTTCCACAGGAGAATGAGAGCAGATTCTCATGGCCATTAACAGTCTCTGCCACATGGTCAGTGTTTTGGTGGTATAGAGGTTATTAGTTATTTATTCCATTTCTGTACCAGTGCAACTTTTCTCATTGAATTATGTCTAGTGTTTATAGAGCAAGAAGATTTCCTTAGATAGGTGTTTATGCTACCTTTGTAACAGTTAACAGGACTTCGTTTTATTAGATTGCACTGGGTAGCTGCTAACTAGTGTGGAAGTAGAAGATGTGACCATTTCTGCTGCCCAAGAAGAGTTGCTAAGGAGATTATGAAAAGTGCTTGTAAAATATTTTGTAAGAGATAGAAACTTGTTACAGGGATTTTTTTCAAAGAATTACGACAAGGGATAGTTAATGATGAATGAAACATTGATTTCACATGTATAGGGAGAAAGTGTACCTAAGTGTCCCATGAAAAGTCACAACAAATAAATGAGTAGAGCCGCATTTTTCACTGAGAGTCTTTGCCACTGGTGTCGTGTTCGCAGCCTGTCCTTTCAGGCCAGCTTGATTCCTCAAAGCCAGGGGGATGGCCCTCATCTTTGTGTTCCTAGCATCTCACGTACTGCTTGGCACATGGTGGGATTAGGTAAATATTTTTGGAATCATTTCCTACCAACTCCCCTGTTTATTGTTAGTAACAGAGAAGTAAAACAATAAAAATGTCCAGGTTCTAAATGTGTTCACTATTTGTTTTTTATTTTTATATTTTTAAAAGATTTTATTTATTCATGAGAGACACAGAGACAGGGCAGGAGACCTAAGCAGAGGGAGAAACAGGTACCTGTGGGGAGCCCGATGAGGAACTCTATCCCAGGACCCCTCGGATCATTACCTGAGAGCCAAAGGCAGACGTTCAACCACGGAGCCATCCAGGGTGCCCTCACTATTTCGATCTCTGTTTTCTCTTTAGGGAGAAGAATCCGTATACTTGTTGAGAAAGTGACAAGATAGCTTTGTAAACTGTTTGTATATATATACATTATCTATTTTATAATTACATAGGACATGCTGTGTTGTGATGGGAGTCAGCCGTTCAAATATAGTGGGTAAAATGATACCTGGGCTGTGTAAAATGCTGCATTGCAAATTACCAGGAAGGCAATTACTTTTGCTTATGCCTTGCTCCTGCAGTTCAACCAGCCTTTCTCCTTATTCTGCAGAACTTTCTGTTACTTGATGAGATATCCCAGCGCACCCCTCAGCTGCCATCAGATGGGAAAATGATAGTGCATATACAGGACTTCACCGCCTTTTGGGACAAGGTAACAAATTTTCCATTACAAGGGAGAAGGAGAAACAGGAAGCCTGGTGCAGGGCTCCATTCCAGGACCCTGGGATTATGACCTGAGCTGAAGGCAGATGCTTAAGCACCTGAGCCACCCAGGTGCCCCAGGGTACACAGATTTAATAGAGAATTTGAAATTATTCTTTTTCAAACCGAATAAAATGTAACTGGCATCATTTACTTGAAAGTATGTTCTAAAAATTCTCAATCAAGAATAAGAGATTAACTATGAAATCAGCCCCAAAGGCATTTGACATATTGTTCTTTATCTCATCTTTAAGAGAACTTTCCAAGTATTATCTCATGTTTTGGGAATAAGTATGTAAGTTTGCAATGTCAGAATTTACAGGGTTGGACAGGTGATAGTGTGCCACATGAGCTAAGTAACAAATACATTACAGATTCTTACAGATGAGGGACTTTGGTGAATTGGTGAATGTTTTTTTACCTTGATGCTTTCAGACCATCTCTTTACCTGTTGAGTGAAGCCTGTGATGTGGATCTTTGCTCTGGGGTAGGGTGATGGCTCCCCTGTTCTAAACTTCTGGAAGGTGCTGTTGACTTTGGTGACAGCCAGGGGTGGGGAGGAGGCAACAGGTGGGCATAGGAGGTGCCATGATTCTCAGCTGGAGGGTTCGGCTGTGTGGCAAACTGACAGGTAGAAGAGGTGCGAGGTGTCGAGGAGTTTGTTTCGCTTGGTCTGTTTATGACATTTAGGCACATGGGGAAAACTGGATAGCCCGCTGCAGGCCCAGTGCCACCTCTCTTGTCAAAAACTGAAACACTTTCTTAGCCTGCTCCTATGGTCTTCTGTGCACATGCTCCCATCAGAGTCTGGGTTAGGAACACAGAACTCAGTCCTCAGAAATGAGTGAATTTGTAACTGAGCCAGTGAAAGAATAAACAAACAATGAGGGCAAACGGTGGTGTGTGAGGCAACCCCGAGATTACCAATGGCAGGCGGCTGCTCCCATCCCTCGGGCTGGAGGGATGTAGGGAGGAGGTGGCCCCTACCAGACGGTCACCCATGTGCAGTGGAGTTCAGTTGCCTGGCCTCCCTCAGGAGTGGGGACCATGGTGGGGAGGGCCTGTTCTGTGGGCCCTGGCACCTCAGGGATGAAGCAGCCACCGTGGAAATACCGCTGGAAGCACGTGGAGGTGCTGGTGGGTGCACCTCTCCCCTCCTACCTCTGGCCCCAAAACCCGGTGTTCTCTACAGCTGAGCTGGTGTTGGTTTGGAAGGTTGCAGGAGCCAGTTCCGGGCATTGTAGGGGAAGGCCGAGGAATGGTGTCAAGAGCCCCACAGATGCGCAGTTGGGACTTAGGCCCACATCCCCTCAGGGTTCCCTCCTTCAGGGCTGCCAGGGTCCTAACTCTGGAGCCTTTCTGTCTTTTCCTGCCCGCGACTAGGTATCGTGCCCTCTGTTCCATGTTTGCCTGCTTTTCCTTGGATTCCCAGCAGTGCTCCGGACAAAATAATAGTTCCCAAACACATGATGCACCGCTACACTTGTCCACTCACACACAAGGGGCCTTACCTGACCTCACCTGACACTTTCAAGCAGGAGGGAATCAGCTGCCGTAAAGTAGATAGTTGTCTTTGCGATCCCCTTGAAGCACTTTCAGGAGGCACCGCTCCGGTTCTGTTCTGCGAATGCCATTGAGCTAAAGAGCACTAAGCTTGTTAATAGGCACATTGTGTAATGACCCGTCACCAAATCACTTTTGTGGCACATTGTGCTACACTGTAAAAACCTAGCAATTCTCTTCTTCCCAGACTTCCTAACACGTTCTCAGACTTTTTTCCTGCAGCTTGCATTGTAGCGCAGGACATCCCATTCTAGTGGTCTGGCCTTGACTGTGAAAGGATTGTGCTTCACGCTGGGGATGATTAAGGCCTGTCAGATTAGGTCACAGAATAGGGAGACTTGGGTCTGGGAAGGCCACAGACACTGGGGGTTTGGGAGAGAAGCTGAGGCCAAATGTATCACATGCTGGGCTCTGAGAAGCAGAAGGATGTGGATCTTCCAACCAGGTGCACTGGATAGCCCGGTTGGTAGGTAGGTGGGCAAAGGTCTCACCCACCCGGTTTCATTCATTAAATGAATGCACTTGGTTTTATGCCTGTAAGCTTTGAAGTGATATGGTCCAGTGGGAGCCTCTATTCGACTTTGTGGTTCACTGCTGCATCCCCTGGGCCTAGCTGGAGTCTGGAACTGGGTGAGGGCTCAGTCTGATGCGCATTGCATCAGCTGCTTGTCAGATGCTGCCCCCTGCTGGCCAGCGGTTGATCCTGAGGTCGACACGGGGAAAACACTCCTAAAAAGAAACTGGGGTGTAGGGGAGCTAGGAAGCCAATATTGGTATATGGCTTATGTTTTTGTGGTCGTAATTGAGGGAAATGTAGTAAAATAAGTACTAGTTAGGAGTGGAGAAGCTTAAAAAAAAAGTTTCTGTGTTTTGAAATCCAGCTTGTTAATAGTTTTTATAACTCTGATAAAATCTGGGCCCAGTTTTTCTTTGGTGATTAAATGTGATTATCATAATTTTTAGTAGGTACCCATGTTATAATACATTATGTCCTGAGAAAATTTTCATTTTGGAAATTATCCAGACTTTTTATTTCTCCTCCTGTGCCTTTAGTCTCTCAGGTATTTTACTAATGGCATTACCCATTCAAGATGTAGAGAGGTCCTGAAGCTCATCACCAGAAAGTTCAGGTCTGCACCTGTTTGTGGGAAGATGAGCTCAGCTGGCCAGACTGATGTGCTTTTTGATTATCCGTGGGTTGGATTCTTCCTAGCACCATCCCAGATAGTTGTGTTTGCCAGGGATGGTCTGCACAGCTGCTGTGTGCATTTCTCTGCCCTTTGTTTTGGAAAAATCCTTTTCTGGAATGTAGAATGACATTGCCTTAGATCAACTCTTGGTCAGTTTCCTGTGATATGTGAAGACTGCTTTTGTAGAACACAAGGCCCCTCCGTACAAGCTTTCTTCAGAAAGGGTTTGGGTTTCAGATACAATCACTAGATCCTCAGTCATGGCACTGTGCATGGTGTGGACTCAGAGAAGCATCCCACGGGAAATTACATGGAGATCATAGCAGTAGGAAAAATTTAGATGATCCCTGAATAGTAGCTCTTTTTTTATTTGACCTTGAATTTTCCTTTTTTTTTTTTTTTTTTTTTAAGATTTTATTTATTTATTCATGAGAGACCCAGAGAGAGAGGCAGAGACACAGGCTGAGGGAGAAGCAGGCTCCATGAAGGGAGCCCGATGTGGGACTCAATCCCGGGACTCTAGAATCACGCTCTGGGCTGAAGGCAGGTGCTGAACCGCTGAGCCACCCAGACATCCTGACCTTGAACATCTCCTATCAATCTTCCGACAGTTTCGATATCTGGGTTTGGACAAACATTCTTACAGTTAGTGACTACTACTGGGATTTTATAATCTTAACTTAAAACCATCTCTTGGGCTGTCTGGGTGGCTCAGTGGTTGAACATCTGCCTTCAGCTCAGGTCTGGTCCTGGGATTGAGGCTTGCATTGGGCTCCCCACAGGGAGCCTGCTTTTCCCTCTGCCTATGTCTTTTGCCCTCTCTCTGTGTCTCTCATGAATAAATAAATAAATAAAATCTTAAAAAAAAAAGAAAACCGTCTCTCTACTTTTTTTTTTCCGTCTCTCTACTTATTCGTACCCTGTGCCCTTTGCTCAGAAGATAAAATACTGATTGTTGTTGAATGAGACACAGAAACCTTCTCCTTTTTATTTACTGTGCTCTGCTAAACTCTTTTTCTTCGTCCAAGAATATGCTTTGTTCTTAGCAGTTTATTATTTTTTAAGATTTTATTTATTTATCCATGAGAGACGCAGAGAGAAAGAGAGAAAGAGAGGCAAAGACACAGGCAGAGGGAGAAAGAGGCTCCATGCAGGAAGCCCGGCGTGGGACTTGATCCTGGGACTCCAGGATCATGCCCTGGGCCGAAAGCAAGCCCTAAACCACTGAGCCACTCAGGGATGGATCCCCAGCAATTGATTTTCTAATGTTTCAAAGTTGTATATGGAAATGAATCTTCTGGGATCTCTGGATGGCTCAGCAGTTTAACTCCTGCCTTCAGCCCAGGGCATGGTCCTGGAGTCCCAGAATCGAGTCCCACATCAGGCTCCCTGCCTGGAGCCTGCTTCTCCCTCTGCCTGTTTCTCTGCCTCTCTCTCTCTCTCTCTGTCACTCATAAATAAATAAATAAATAAATAAATAAATAAATAAATAAATAAATAAATAAATAAATAAATAAATAAATAAATATCTTTTTTAAAAAAGGAAATGAATCTACTTTGGTCTCTTTAAAGAATAGTTTGAAGTGTGAAGCTGTAAAACTGAACTTTTTTTCAAGAACAGGAATACTTAGAATTTTCCTAACACTGAATCTCTTTGTCTTAGAATTTATACAATGTTCAGGAATACAACTCCTGATCAGTGTGATTTTTGCTTTGTCCTTTTCCCTTGTGTCTGATTCTGTGATGTAGGCATACCTCCATGTGTCTTTTGCAGTAGAAGTATTTTGCTGCCCCTGTTTAGCTAGGACAGGTAATGCATGCTACAGATATAAAACTAGGACTTTACCACTCTGGCCCACAATATCTTTACTAATTTATTCATTGTTTTTTTGGTAAAATTTGAGCTCTGAATATAGCCTCGATACCCCACTGACATGAGTCTCTGCCCAGAGTGACCTTATAGTATAAAGTGCCTTCTTGCTTTGTGAGCATTACGGAGATTTCTTCCTTATCAAATGAGAATGGAGCAGTTATTAGAGATTTCAAATTACTATTAGTGAAGGGTCCCAGGCATGCCATGTGCTTATGCTGCCACCTTGTGGGGGTTAATGAGATAGAAGATTAAAACCAAGGGTCATAGCGTAAATTTAAAAAATCTTCCATACTAAATACAAATTAAAACCATGACGAGCTGCCACTTTTTCTTGGTTAGAATGGCTAAAATTAACAAGTCACGAAACAACAAATGTTGGCAAGGATGTGGGGAAAGGGGAACCCCTCTTAAACTGCTGGTGGGAATGCAAGCTGATGTAGCCACTCTAGAAAACAGTATGGAGGTTCCTCAAAGAGTTAAAAATAGAGCTACCCTACAACACAGCAATTGCACTACTAGGTAGTTACCCAAGCGAGAAAAATAGGATCACCTCGGTGGCTCAGCAGTTGAGCACCTGCCTTTGGTCCAGGGCATGATCCTGGAGTCCCAGGATCGAGTCCCACATCGGGCTCCCTGCGTGGAGCCTGCTTCTCCCTCTGCCTGTGTCTCTGCCTCTCTCTCTCATAAATAAATTAAAAAAATCTTTAAAAAAAGGGCGAAACCAGTGTTTCAAAGGGTCACACATATCACAATGTTTATAGCAGCAATGTCCCCAATAGCCAAACTATGGGAAGAGCCCAGATGTCTATCGATAGCTGAATGGACAAAGAAGATATGGTATCTATATAATGGAATATTGCTCAGCATTCAAAAAGAACAAAATCTTGTCATTTCCAATGACGTGGATGGAACCAGAGGGTATTAATACTAAGTGAAATTTTTTTATAAAGATTTTATTCATGAGATACACACACACGCGCAGAGGGAGAAGCAGGCTCCATGCAGGGAGCCCGACGTAGGACTGGATCCTGGGACTCCAGGATCATGCCCTGGGCCAAAGGCAGGCACTAAACTACTGAGCCACCCAGGTGTCCCACTACTAAGTGAATTAAGTCAGTCAGAGAAAATAAAAAACCATGTGATTTTACTCATGTGGAATTTAAAAATCAAAATAGATAAACCTGGGAAATGGAGGAAAAACTAAGAGAAAATCAGGGAGTCAAACCATAAGAGACTCTTAAATCTAGGAATCAAACTGAGGGCTGTTAGAAAGGAGGGGGTGGAGGGGATGAGGTAACTGGGTAATAGGCATTAAGGAGGCATGTGATGTAATGAGCACTGGGTGTTACATGCAACTGATGAATCACTAAATTCTACACCTGAAACTAATAACATGCTATATACTAACTAAATTGAATTTAAATAAAAAATTAAAAAAGTATTGTGACTAAAAACCACACCTATACTTAATATTCAGTTAACTGTATTCTTTTAATGTTATTGTGCACCAAGAAGTTTTCATTTCAAGAGAGTGCCTTGTTGTTTCTACCACTTAAATTCTGTATGAGTCTAGAACTGGGTTCATAATCAAATTTGGTAGGAGAACAGGTTTTCCAAAAGGCAGCTCAATAAATCCTAGAAAATAAGAGTTGATTGAAAAGGAATCCAGGACATAGTATCTTCAAATAAGAAAGAGAGAGATGTGGATAATGTTCACATATCATTGGCTATTAGGTTATTTTCTTTTTGAGGAGATTTGTGTTACTTTATTGAAATGGTCATATTTTTGTAAACTTTAATTTGTAGGCATCAGAAACCCCAACCCTAGAAGGCCTTTCCTTTACTGTGAGACCTGGGGAATTGTTAGCTGTGATTGGACCTGTGGGAGCAGGAAAGGTAAGCCTTGATGCCTTTTGAAGTCTCACTGCCATGCTATATCCCATACTGAAATCTTGGGGTTGGGCTATGTGTAACACCGTTTTGAACTGGGCATATCTAGAATGGCATTTCTCAAGATAGGTTCCATGGAGCATTCCTTTTGTAAGAAGGTTGCACAGCCAAATCAATTTGGTTACCGTATGTTGTGTTTTACATGGTACTACTTCAAGTCATGCACAGTTTACAAATGCTTGTCTGGAAGTGAGATGTGTCAGTGAAGGAAATTCTTTCTGTCGCTGCTATCTGGGATAGTGACCAAGAAAATGGGACTTCCTTTCTTCAGAGCCTATTCTATTGGAAGTCTGGAGGTTGTAAGGCTCTTTTGGAAAGTGTTAAACATTTCCTTAGAGGACTTTCCCAAGGCATGTTACTGCCCAGTGAGTAATTGTGCAACTAGATGCATGCCACTGTGCTAGGAGCAAAGGATACAAATGTAAGAAGGCTCAGACTCCATTCCCCTCTAGAATCAACCAGGTCCTGGGGTAAGACAGATCTGCCAAAGGATTATTTCAGCTGTTCGTTAGGAGCATTCTGATAGTGCTAGGCACAGACACACCACGTTCATATGTTCTAGAAGACTTGAAGAGGTGTACGTGCCGCACTTAGTCTTGTGTATCTGAAACAAAATACGCAAGGTAAATATCAGATGTGTAAATCATGGGGTGATTATTTACAAGGGTTATTTTCTCTTTGGAAACTTAGTTCAGAGTTTCTGATGCTTTGGATAGATTATTTCCACATAGCTTTTCAGAAAGAAGGATCTTTTTTTTCTTAAATGGCTTCTTGTTTTGTTGGTTTGTTTATTTATTTGAGAGAGAGAGGGGGGGGGGCAGAGGGAGAAGCAGGCTCCATGCAGGGAGCCTGACGTGAGACTCGATCCCGGGTCTCCAGGATCGCGCCCTGGGCTGAAGGCATCACTAAGCCGCTGGGGCTGCGCAGATACAAGGATCTTGACAAGTAAAGGGTCCCTGCTGCAGGACCACTTGCATCAAACCTCAGATTTACAATGTGTGTATCCTGCTGGCCTTCTCTGTTAAGAATGGCTAACAGTCCTTAAGTGTTGGAGTATAGCATTTTATTTGGGGGAAACGCTACTGGGCAGAGCAGGTGGTTAGACTATTTTGTGAGTATTCGAATTTTATATTGCGCTTTCCATAGCTGTACTTGATTCTACGGATAGTAAAGGAGCTCCGACGTGCATGAAAGCCCCGGGCTGGGGAAGGCTGAATCACGGGCTTGTTCCGTGGAGAGTGCTGCCTGCACACATGCGCTTATTTCCAATCTGTTTCAGTCCTCGCTGCTAAGTGCTGTCCTGGGGGAACTGCCCCGGAACCAGGGGCTGGTCAGCGTGCACGGAAGGATCGCCTATGTTTCGCAGCAGCCCTGGGTGTTTCCAGGAACTGTGAGGAGTAATATTTTATTTGGGAAGAAATACGAAAAGGAACGATATGAAAAAGTAATAAAAGCTTGTGCGCTGAGAAAGGTAAGGACTTTGGAATTGCATGTGTTTGAATTTCAAAGAGTAATTATGTTGTTTTAAATGACAAGATTTAGTTCCTTTTTTCTTTTTGGAAGATCTTTGGACATTACTTAATGCTTCAAGCTGGTCTTGGGGTGAATGCACCATAGGTACCTGCCCACATACTACTCTGCTATTTCAATCCTGATGTAAGGATGACATTCACAGGATGATTTTAAAGATTTTATCTCTCTCTCTCTCTATTTAAAGTTAGCAAGGAGTGAGGGGCAGAGGGAGATGGGGACTCTCATGTAGACTCCATGCTGAGCACAGACTCCAAAGTGAGGCTCAAACCCATGACCCTGAGATCATGACCAGAGCCCAAATCAAGAACTGCCTAACCGACTGAGCCACCCAGGTGCTCTGAGTTTTATTCACTTTTAACTTTTTATTATTCATTTATTTATGTATTTTTAAAAGATTTTATTTATTTATTTGTGAGACAGAGAGAGAGAGAGAGAGGCAGAGACACAGGCAGAGGGAGAAGCAGGCTCCATGCAGGGAGCCCAATGTGGGACTCGATCCTGGGTCTCCAGGATCAGGCCCTGGGCCGAAGGCGATGCTAAACCGCTGGGCCATCCGGGCTGCCCCACTTTTAACTTTTTGAAGGGATAATTCAAAAATTTGCAGATGCAGAGACAGTCATGTTATTACCCCTCATGTACCCAGCTCCTAGCTTCAGCTGTGCTCTGCTGGAGGTGGGTCTGTCTGTACTGGCACCCCTACCCTTTGCTGCCCCTCCCATACCCCGAATTCTATTGTCGAATATAGACCTCATATAATAGTTCATCTGCAGATATTTCCTTCATCATCGCTAAAAGATAGTTCCTCTGATAAGAAACATTATTGTCCCTAAAAAATGACCCAAATTCCTTAATATCATCAGCATTTTGGTCCAAGTTGACATTTCGTTAGTTATCTCACCAGGAGATCTCCAGAGCAGTTGGTTTGAATCAGATTCCACATGAGGTTTGTGCTTGGCACTTGGTTGATTCATCTCCTGGGTCCCTTTTAATCTATAGGTCTCCTCTCCACTTGATTTTTCCCATGTGATTTATTATTTAAAGAAAAGGAAATGCTTTAAGATTTCTTTTGAATGCTACATCATTTCACAAGCGGAGAGATTTTCAGAAATGACATTGTTTTGCAGAAAATGGCAAGATGAAATGTTTGTCATTGGGATTTTAAGTAAAATTGATGAATGAATGATGAACATTGAACTTACGTGATAGAATATAATTTAGCAAAAAGGGAAAAAAAAAAGCAGATACCTATAAATACTAGGTGACTCCCTTTAGGTTATAAAAATCAGTGGATAATAGCGTTAAAGGGCTCTCCCCAGGGTCAGTTCAATGCAGTCTGGACATCCAACTGTTCTTTTATACTGTGTGGAAAAGCCTGAGAAAGACTTTTAAAAGTAGGGCATTGAAGGCTCCAAGCCAGCTTTGTGAGGAAATTGTAATTTTGCTTGAACATCATAGATTTTATCAGGTGTGTAGCATTTATTGATGTGGACAAAACATAATTGCTTGTTTAATGGGCTTTTATTTATTTTCCCTTGGTCACTGTTAATGAGAGATTATGTGTTTTGAGACATGACCTCAAGGTAGCACTGATTGGCTAGATTTTTGTGAAATGGTGTATATTGTATAGGAAGAGGCCAAAAGCAAATGTAAAAATTCCCATTTATTCAGAGTCATGTGCTAATCATCTTTCTGCCTGTCACACCTGCATACACATATCTGCACACACGCACACATTAAAAACATGAGTTTTTAATCTTTTATCAGGGCCTTTGATGGCACCATCCTCATTGTTTAGTTCCTAAGACTGAGGCTTATGGAGATGAAAAAATTAAGCCAAACATTCACAGCTCAAGTTCAGATTTGGCATGACTCTAGATTCCATGCTTTTCCACTGGGCCATGATGCCTCCCATCTGAGGAAGTTTGTATGGAGGAGCTACTTTGTTACAGTCAGGTAATGGAGGTGGAGACCAGTGTGACCCTGGTGGGAAGCCAGACGTGGAGAGACCGTGGCCACGGTAGACCACCTGCAAAGTTGGTGGGTGATTGCTTGGTATCAGTAGTAGTATTGAGGAACAGTTTTGTGGATGCATGCAGCAAAATGGGAGTGATTCAGTAGTTAAAATCCAGAGCTGGTTTCAAAGGTGTCCAGTTTGAGCATATAACAGCATTTACACAGAGTAGCAGCAATTATTCCAAAACGGTGAAGTCCTGAGGCATATAGCATTATCAGCTAATTATGCAGATTGCTCCTTGTACCACAAGGATGAGTCTCTTCAATGCAGTGGCTGCTAGATGTGGCCAAAGAGGCCAGCGTGTTGTCCACATAACTTCTGTTGTGCCCTTTTGGCTATTACAACCCTAACTAGCTTCTAGTAGGTGAAGTTTTCCTCCTCATACTTAACACCTCTGGCTTTTCTGTTCATATGCCACCAGGTAACCTTGATCATTGTAATTACCCTTTAAATACAGGTGGCTGTGTGTGTGTCCAGGAGGAAGAATGTTTAAGACAAGGGTCTACATGGCTAGTAACATTCAGACAGTTAAACATAGTGCCCAGATCATGAATAGCATTTTCACATACAATAGAATTTAAAACTTATGTCTTAATTTGCCTTAAAACACCGAGCCTGTTGCAAATGATAGGTTGAATATTGGTCCCTAACATGACAAGATAAATTATATTCAATTGCCAAAGAGGCTAGGGGGAGCATTCCTGAAAAGAGGGTATGTAAATTTATTTTTATCCTAAATAGGTGTCACTTTTTAAATAATATGTAAATTATATATATCTGATATTTTTTTTGTTGGGGGGGGAGCATAAAAATTGGATAATTGAGGAAGGTGGAATGTTGAGTTTGCAATGAACACAGCTCAGGCATTTTCTCTTTACCTTCATCAAGTTCAGTTCCTGATGCCCAGGTTAGACTACAAAGGTCCAGACCAGTGTTTACCTTGCATTTCTGGTGATAGCGCAGCCCTGCCTTTCTCTTCCCCCATGTTTGAACATCTCTGGAGAAAGGGAGCTATTGGGATAGTGGCTGCGATCCAGTGTTTTCCATAGACACTGATGCTTTCGCCAAAGCGACATGGGACAACTGGACCAGTGTGTGGACCGTGTTCTAGGGCAGTTCTGTAGGGCACACAGACTCTGGTGGAAAGGAGGTCCTGCAGGGTGGGCTGTTGCCTTGATTCTTGTGTTCATGGCTCGATGTTTATGAACATGGACTGTTTCTTATTCTGCTGTATGGCTTGGGGTCATATAGTCAGGTCCTCTTGTGCTCATTCTCTCCTTGGCAGAAAAGGAGGCCCAGGGTATAGATGTAGTGAAGAGTCCTGCCTGGTCCCTGCTTTGTCACTTTCAACACGTCTTGTTTGTTACCTACCTGGGTCTTTCCTGTCTGCTGCAAATGACATTGGGTCAGAAGATTTTCAAGAGGTTTTGCTGCAGTTCTGAAATGCTATCTATCACTCTGTTTAGGGTTGGTAAAGGCTTTAAGAAACCAGAAAACCACCTGATGAGTTACGCAATCCTTTGCTTATCTCTTGGAATCCATGTGTCAGCGGATGAGCATAAGATGGCCAGGGAGATAGGGGCATCCTGGAATGATTTTTGCCTGTAGATACAGAGAATGCTTATGTAGTAGGATATAGGATAGCTTTGGCCTTTAGATATCTTGGGTATTAGCTTGGGGTGACTGTTTCCTTTTGTATTAAATGGAGGTGGTATCGGACTACTTTCAGGAGGACCATAGGCAGGCAGTACCTCTAACATGCAGAAATGTTAGGTTTTTGATAAATGAGGGCTGTTATTACTATAATAGCCCTTTTCTCTAAATTCATACAGACATAAAGGATTTTTCCTTGCTGCCTCCCTTAAATCCTGGAATCAAAATAAAACAAAAAAGGCTAACATTTCTCACGTTAAATGTATTGCTAATAACTAATAACTAGGTGTATTATATCAGATCTAATTAAGTTAACTTAAGTCTTTCTGTAGAAAACATGAAATACTATGGGAAGATAGGAAGTAATCATGTTTAGCAGCATTGATTTGGGCTGATGACCTACTCAAAGTGACAGTGTAGTGGGTTAGAACATCATTGAGGGAGCACCTGTTTGAATTCCAAGGCCCTGGAGGCAGACAGGTGTGAATTGAATCTCAGTCTCTGTTTAGCAGCTGTGTGATTTTGGTTCACTGAACCTTACAAAGCTTCAGTTTATCTATAAAATGGAAATGATTATCCTCCAAAAGCGTTTCTTAGGATGAAAGGCAATAATGATCTTATAGCACCTGATTGCTAGGGACATCCCAAGAAGTCACTAAATCTTAGAATCACATACAAGAGATATTAGCTCTTAATTTTAAGAGTAGCCAATTTTGGGTAGAATCATATCCATAAGATGTGACACCTTATGTGACATCTTAAACAGAAGGTGTTTGAGTATACAATTTCCATTATTTGATTTGACATTTGTGTAGGTGCTCTAACCTTGTGCATTACGTAAATTAAAAATATTGTTCTAACATATGCAATGTATCATGATAGTTGCATCTTTTAGCACTTGAAGACTTTTTTTTTTAAAGATTTTATTTATTCATGAGAGACAGAGAGGGAGGCAGATACACAGGCAGAGGGAGAAGCAGACCATGCAGGGAGCCTGATGTGGGACTCGATCCCAGAAATCTGTGACCACGCCCTGAGCCAAAGGCAGATGCTCAACTGCTGAGTCACCCAGGCATCCCACTTGATGAGGTGTTTTTTGTTTTGTTTTGTTTTGTTTTTGAAGCATTTTTAGACAATATATCCTTGAAGTAATAGCATTGGTAAGTTCAAGTGTAATATTTTCCTACACAGATCACTTGAATTTATAAGCCCCACTGGTGCGCTTACAGGCTTATAGTTTCTTCTCATATTTACTACATTTCTGCCAATTTGGACGTTTTCTTTTCCGATAACCTTGAGACATTTTCTTTTCTGATAATCTTGATGGTTGTAGAATGATTATGGTTCTACAGTTTTTTATCTCTCAATTGGGATAACTTCTCACATGTAACCAAATAATGAGTACAGAGGGGAAATATGAGACTAATCTAAATATAGAAACTAAGTTTATTGATAGCTCTGTGTGTGTAGAGATCTTCAGCTCTTAACTAATTTTTATATTTTAAATACACTTTTAATTTTAAATACTTTTATTTTTTTAAGATTTGACAGAGAGAGAGAGAGAGAACACAAGCCAGAGGAGAGAGGGAGTAGACTCCCCGTAGAGCAGGGAGCCTGATGCAGGTCCCATTCTCAGGACCCTGGAATCATGACCTGAGCTGAAGGCAGACACTTAACCAATTGAGCCACCCAGGTGCCTTTAAATACACTTTTAAATATACTTTACATAACCCATTTGGGGCAGCATGATGAGGAATGAAGAATAAAAGACTACGAATTGAGAGGAGTGTGGTTCAGATTCTACATTCCATTTAAGAGCTGGTCGTCCTTTGACCATTATGCGACCTGGTGTCAGTTCCCTCACCTGTGAAGTGGGGCTCCCATTTTGCAGCCTGTGAATATTTTTTTTTTTTTTTTTTATGATAGTCACAGAGAGAGAGAGAGGCGCAGAGACACAGGCAGAGGGAGAAGCAGGCTCCATGCACCGGGAGCCCGATGTGGGATTCGATCCCGGGTCTCCAGGATCACGCCCTGGGCCAAAGGCAGGCGCCAAACCGCTGCGCCACCCAGGGATCCATTAAAGATCATTCTTATCAGGCATCCGAGTGCCAGGCTTGGTGCGTAAATCTTACCATCCTTACCATCGAGGAGCTGGGGAGACAAACCACGCACGTGTACAAATTACGAAGCAGAATAAGGTGGGCCCTTCATGAGAAATACCGAGTCTTGAGAATGAAGTAGAAAGAGCAAGGAGTTCCCATTTCCAATGATTTCATTGAAGAGAAGATTTGAGCTGGGCTTTGAAAGATCTAGGGGATACCGATTAGGCCATGATAGGAATGCCAATCATGGAAGAAAAGTTATGAACAAAGGCCTGGAACTCTTACTGTTTGATTCTGTGATCCAGTCCTCCTTGGCCCCCAGGCTTCATGAATGGTGTCATAAACAGTCAACGGTCTGCTCCATGGTATTTCTGTGGAAGCCTCCACCTTCACCAAAGGCAATTTGCTAGGTTTCTGGCTTGATGGCATCAAACCCAGCATAGTTCTTTCTTGGCTTTTCCTCTAGTGTGTGTGTCTGCTTTTAAATGAAAACAATTATAGACAAAACAGTTGGTTAAATATAATTGAGACATAACTAACATTAGAGTACTTTCTGCTCATTGGGATGATGTGAAGTATACATTCAACTCAGGCTTTTCTTTTTAACCAAACCAGAAAATTGTGGTTAGGAAATTAGCCTGACTCAGATTTTACTTCATATTCTTTGAGATGTTTTTTTCCCTCTGTAGCTTGTCCACAAATAGTTGGCAGAAGCAGCAGCCACTCCAAGTCCTCCTACTAGGCTTAGAGAGAGTCCATTCCCTATTCCCTAACTGTACTGAATCTGAGAGTGGATTTTAAGTGCCATTCTTTAGAGAGTGGCTAAGATTGCTCTGCTATAGCCTGGTGCTATTTTGAGAAGGAAGACAAGGCAATATAAAATCAAGGCATAAAAACTAATAACAGTTTGCAAGGACTGTCAGTGAATCGAGGTCAAGTAAAATGTGGGTGTGGTGGGTGGGTGTGAGTGGGTGGTGGAAGGCAGGGAACTGATTTTAGAATGGCCCATTGTTTTTCACGGAAACCTAAAGCAGGAGCTGGTGTAGTCTTCTGAGCTTAGCAAGGAAGTAATGTGAAATAATGAATTTTCATGATTGACCAATTGTTGCCTTTCACTTACTGCCATCCAGTTAAGCTCTGAGCATGTAGGAATTCTGTGTGTTTCTGTGAACTGTCAGGGAATGGGTTGGGATGGAGATACCCTGTCTTTTCCTTTCTTTTGGTGGCATCCTTTGGGTGATATGATTCATACTGTGAATGAAGTCCCATTTTTGGTTTGATCAAAAAATATGTATCCATTGCTAGTAGTAGCAAGGTACAGTAAACTCCTGTGTTTTCCCTATGTATAAAAGATGTTAGTCTGCATTTTTGATTGTCACAGCATCCTTGAACTTAGTCATTCTTGTCGCTCCACATTTTGAAGAAGAGGAAGAGGAGCTTAGGGAGGTCAAGGGACTTCCTTGTCATGGACCTTCCAAATGCCTCTTGTTTTCTCCCCAGATTGGTCAAAGGTAGAGACAAAGAGATGAGGGCTCATCTATAGAAAGTTGTTGCTGCATATTCTAGGTTGATGCTTGCGAGATGTGGTAGGTAGATAACCAACACACTCCACCAAACTGATTATCTATGCCAGGAAGCTGTACAGTGATAATTACAGGCCATCTAAATAAAAGATTCTAATATAGTACAATGTAATTTATTTTATTTTTTTATTTTATTTTTATTTTTTAGTACAATGTAATTTAAATCTGATTATTATCCTGTCATTTTGGGGATGTTATTACCCTTTCCTCCTGCCCCCAGCTATTATGATTTGTCCATTTATTTCCTAAATAATATTCAGATATAATTTGATTGATTCCCCAATCATCATATCCCATCTTATTCTTTGTGGCTTTGAATTTTATCTGGCTTGCATGAAGCAAAATTCTACTTAGTTCAATAGATTCATTCAGTGTCCCTCGAACACAATTACTTCCCTTCTGTTCTTCTGCTCAGACTGATCTTTCTGCTAGTTTTCTTGTACAGATCTTGTCAGTCACTCTACTGTACCTTAAATGTGAAGACAAGGGTCAGGTGTTCACCTTTCTCCAAGGTTGGGAGGTTAAGGTGAGATCAGCAAACTGACTGGTTAAGACATACATGTTCTTTGATAACATAAGTCCTGTGGCTTCACAAACCAGGGGTGAACTGTGGGCTCTCACAAGTAGCCCTGGCTCTGAGGTCCAGACTTGCAAATCCAGGTGCAATATGACGTCTTGCCCATAACGAAGATCTTAGCTCACACCCACTGTTTCCCCCAGCTCAGTAAATGGTGTGCCTGTTCTTCCCCTTTCTCACGTGGAGGACAATACATCATTCCTCTGCCACCACCACAATCCTCGCCCATTCATTAGCAGGTCTTACAGGCTTGACCTTTGAAATTTATTCCGAACATGACCATTGCTTTCCATGTCTGCTGCTCCCATTCCGGTTCTAGCGAGTGTCCTATCTCACCTGCATTAATGCAGTGCCATTCCAATGTGTGCCTTGCTTTCACTCTTTGTGTCCTATCATCTGTTTTCCACAAAGAGGCAAGAGAGGGATTTCTCAAAAACCCTAAGCCTGGTGGGATGCCTGGGTGGCTCAGTGGTTGAGTTTCTGCCTTTTAGCTCAGAGTGTAATCTCGGGATCCGGGATCAACTCCCATGTCCGGCCCCCTGCAGGGAGCCTGCTTCTCTTTCTGCCTCTCTTTCTGCTTCTCTCTCGGTGTCTCTCATAAATAAAAAATCTTTAAAAACAAACCAAGAAAACCCCCTATGCTCCCCACGTCCCCTCTCCAAGTGACTCTGGGTGAAACACCTGGCTTCCCTTATCTTTACTCACTCATTCTTTGCACACTGTCTCCAGCTCTGCTGGGCTCCCTGCTACTCCTGGAACACAGGGCAGGTGACTTCCCTGTGCCCTTTGTGCTCGCTCTTTTCTGCAGGTGGAATGCGTTTCAGGTCTGCCCAGGTGCACTTGTCTTTGTGGAAAGCCCCTCCCATCAGAACCCTTCTCTAAGCCTCGTATAGATGGGATTTTCCTGCGTCTGTCTCCTCTGAGCCAGCTTCCTTTTTCTTCCTAGGTCTTAGGATTTGTACTCCTGCTAATTTTTCATGTTGTCAGTCTCCCTCTATGGAAACTCAAGGGACTTTGCCTTCTTAAAACCAAATTCATTGTGCCCAGAACAGTGCCCGACATATAGTAGATGTTCATTAGACATCAGTTAAGATGGTGAAATGCACGAACATTGTGGGGAAAAGCTGCAGACTAGAAGGGAAAGCCCTGTGTATTTTGGAAAGGTTCAAGGTCCCAATTTACTCACTTTTAAATAGATTTATCTCTATTGATCATGTACGTTTATGAAGAACCAGTGCTGAAAGTCTAGGATGACAGTAGAACACATTTTAAATCTTTTTTTCCCCCTCTCTTTCTTTCTTCCTTTTTACTTCTTTCTGTCTCCATGCAGGATTTGCAGTGTTTGGAGGATGGAGATTTAACCGTGATAGGTGATCGGGGAGCGACACTGAGTGGAGGGCAAAAGGCCCGGATCAACCTTGCAAGGTAATCACAGTTGAGTTGCACCTGCTCCCAAGGGTGGCTAACCTGAGAACACCTGCTGCGTAGTGGTGGGGGGTGCCGGGTGCTATATGGAACACCAGCCTTGCCTTATTCCATAGGCTTTTCAAATGAATGGGACCCAAGTTGTTGAATGCTGTCACAACTGGGTGATGTGATCTGGGGAGTGTGAAGCTTTCTCCCCTCTGATGTGGTTTTATATTTTCTAGAGCAGTGTATCAGGACGCAGACATCTACCTCCTGGACGATCCTCTCAGCGCAGTAGATGCGGAAGTTGGCAGGCATTTGTTTGAACTGTGAGTTTACTTGTGTTTGTCATTTCTGTTCTGTTTGAATCCTGTAGTGCTTGGGGTAAAACGTCAAGAAAACCAGTGTACTTCAGAAGACTGTGCGTTCTGCTGTGGTGTCCCTCTGTCTCCTCCCTTCCTTCCTCAGAAGGTCCTTTTTAGAGACATTTTTGGATAATAAAGAGAAGAAAGAGATGGAGCTTACCATCTGTGCCATGAGTGGAGGACATGAAGAAATAGATGGCAGATGTCCCCTTGATATACTTGTCGTTGATAACCAAGACACTGTTGTTGGAATCAGGAACGTGATGCACAGTTTTTAAATCAAAGATTGGGACTTGGTAACGTAGGACTCAATTGCCAGTTCTTTTCCATCATCATTTTTATTGGTGGCATATTAGAAGTGAATTTTTTTTAGTGCCCACAGAGCTTCCATGGAGTGGCCTTGCTGGTTTGTGCTAATTATCCTGCAGATCAGGAAATACTTGGTTATGTCTAGAATTTAAGAATGCCTTATTCCAGTGTGGCCGAGTGGCTCATTTAGTTGAGTGTCTGCCTTCAGCTCAGGTCGTGATCCCAGAGCCCTTGGATTGAGCCCCACATCTGGGTCCTTGGATCATACCCATGTCTGGCTCCTTGTTCATCGGGGAGCCTGCTTCTTCCTCTCCCTCTGCCTGCTCCTTCCCCTAGTTGTGTTCTTTCTCTCTGTGTGTCAAATAAATAAATACAATCTTTAAGAAATTGTCACCTGGGTGATTCAGTGGTTGAGTGTCCGCCTTTGGCTCAGTTCGTAATCCTGGGGTCCTGGGATCGAGTTCTGCATCGGGATTTCTGGAAGGAGCCTGCTTCTTCCTCTGCCTATGTCTCTGCCTCTCTCTCTCTCTCTCTCTGTCTCTCATGAATAAATGAATTAAATCTTTTAAAAATTTTAAAACAAAAGAATGCCTTTTCCATATTATTTTCCTTATTGTAGTATGGCTTCATGGATTCTTATTAGAATTAATATGTAAGAACCCCAAATGTAGGGTTAACTTGAATTTGAAATCTGATATCTAGAATCTAGCTCATTTCGTGACTCTTTCTTTGTGTTTCTGGAATTTGTTTTCATTTGGTCTTCATCACCAATTGACTGAAGTAGAATAACTCTAGATCTTTTCTGTACAGACTGTAACCTGACATGCATGACTCATGCTCCCTGCAGAGTCTAGACTGGCGTATTTGGAAGCATTGTGAACTTGCTCTTGCTAAAATTGCATCATGTCTACCCCACAGTTATCTTACTGTTGTTCACATTGTCAGAGCCAGCCGGTGCTTTCCAGTGCACTTCTGATCCCCTAACTTATGCCCAGAGATAGATTCTCTAGCAAATTATCTTGCACAAAACCTCGTTATTTACAAAGGAGGACTGAAACAACAGACATGGATTTTCTCCCAGTCCTGGAGGCTGAAAGTCCAGATCAGGGTGCTGGCATTTTGGTTTCTCTTGAGACCTCTCTCCTTGGTTATCTGATGGCTGCCTACTTCCTGTGTCCATACATGGGTTTGCCTCTGTGCGTATGCACCCCTGGTGGCTTTCTCCTTAGGTGCTTTTTTAAAAAAAGAAAAAGATTAATTTATTTGAGGGAGGCTCAAGTACGCTTGTGTTTGGGGGATGGGCAGAGGGAGAGAATGTCAAGCAGACTCCCCACTGAGCACGGGGCCCCAAGTGAAGCTCAATACCATCACCTCTGAGACCATGACCTGAGCTGAAACCAAGAGTTGGGTGCTTAACTGACTGAGCCATCTTGGGTACCCCATCTACTTATGTCTTAGTCTCTTCTAAGAATACAGGTCAGATTAGATACAGGCCCATAGTTAAGGCCTTATTTTTATTTTTAAAAGATTATTTATTCATGAGAGACCCAGAGACACAGGCAGAGGGAGAAGCAGGCTCCCTGCGGGGAGCCCAATGTGGTACTTGATCCCAGGACCCCAGGATCACATCCTGAGCCTAAGGCAGACACTCAACCACTGAGCCACCCAGGTGCCCTGAGGCTTTATTTTTTTAACGTCCATCATCTCTTTAGGGGTCCTGTCACCAAATTACAAAGTACTGAGGGTTAAGGCATCAATGTGAATTTTGGAGAGAGGCTGGGAAGACCAAATTAAAGTCCTAAGTAGCAAAGTAAAGAGAGTTTAGCAGAGTCATCAGTGTGAGGAAGAGGCAGCCCTGGGCTCCGGATACCAGAAGCCTGGGACTCAGTGTCCCCTCAGTATTGGTTCCTAATATTCCCTCATCTGGCTGCCCATGAGTGTTTATATACAGAGTGCTTAGTTTTGGGATGATGACAAGTTCTGAAGGTAGGTGGTGGTGATAGTTGCACAACAGTGTGCGTGTACATAATGCTATTGGGAATACTATGCTTACAAATGGGTAAAATGGTAAATCATATACACATTTTACCACAATTTAAAGTAAAAGTACATAGCAGTGTCAAATATTTCAGATCTCAGAAAGCCAAGCCCCTGATGCTTGACATGGTCTCCAGAGCTTTGATCCCACTCCCCTTCCCATCCCTTCCTGATCATGAGTTAATGAATTTTCCCTTAGGAACGCGCTTTGTGGCTTGTGACTGAGTGCAGTGACAAGACCTAGAGCCTACCTTGCACCCTGGGCTGCAGCAGGAGCAGCCCCACCTCTCTGTCCCGAACGCCTGAATTCACCAATGTGTGCCACCCCATCTGGGGTGGGTCTGCACAAGCTCTCCACTCCCAGAACAGAGTCTGTTGGCCACTGTGCTTATGTTCCTTGGGAGGAGAGTGGATGCCGATCGCATTGCCAAGTACCAATGTGCTTATCACAGAAGCTCACCCAAGTTCTCCTTTGAACACGGGAGGTATTTATATAAAGTCCTCTCGCCTTTAGGGTTTTATGGCTTTGGATATACACTTGATAGGAGCAAGCTTGTTAAAATTGTTGTTTTGCTAATCAGAACCACGTTCTTTGGGGGAAACTTAGGGCAGGGAGCACGAATGCAATTTAGGAAATCACTCAGCAGCAGCTGGAGAATGTTCTCAACGAGCTAGAAAATTGGACGGAACAATATGCTCTGAAAGATGGCGGTTGTGTTGAAGCTCAGTAATGTGAAGTGTTTTGTATTAAAAGTGAATGAATTACACTTCTCCTTGCCATTAACAGTTTACTTCCGCCATGAATATATATCCAAGGTTATTAAGGTTTGCAAGTTTTACAACTATATGTTGTAAACGTGGATGTGGGTTCTGTCCCATGCAGGAGGCCCTTAGCTGAATGGGTGCCAGGCTAACCTGTTTTAGCAATGCAGCTTGTCTTCTTTTAGAAAGCGTCCACCCCAGAGCCCTCAGTACTGCATACCCCCTTCTTTGAGCCAGTCCTTACCTGAAAGCCCCACAGGGCCACCTGTTCAGCTTCACTGCTTTGGCCTTTGCAGGTCCCCTTCACATGCAGGCTGCAGCTCAGCATCTTCAAATGGAGAAGAACATTCTTTGCAGTCCTAGCAGGTCCTCACCTGTGCTTTGTGCTCAGGCCACGCTGGCTTTCAAGGAGTCGCCTGATCGGGGCATGTCCCTTTCTCACGGCTGCCAGTCTGCCAATCCTGATCCTTCTGTCCAGGAGCCAGGGAGCAGTGTGCCAGGGCAGAGACGACTGAGGCCATTTCTGCTGTTCCCTGTCCTTCTGGGAAGGTGGTGTGGGGGCGGGACTGTTCTTTTCTGTCTTCCCACAGCCCACCCTGTACTGGTGCACTGATGACTTCTCCCCACCCTGACTCCACTGTGAATGCATGAAGGCGCCTTGTGCAGATCCTTTCTGTCTCCATAGCATGGCGTGGGTCTCCTACATCCAAGATCACAGTCCTTCCCTTGCTTTTCCTTCATAGCAGACATCATGCCCCGAGAGTGCAGTCTCTGCATTTGTTTGATATTCCTCCTTCCACACACAATACAGAGAGGGTTGGCTGTTTTCTTGTCTTATGGATATGAACACACTTAGAATGGTGCCTGGTAGCTGAACAAATGTCTGCTGATTGAATGACGGTAGCGAATGCCTTGCTTGTATCCCCTCTATCATAGTACATGTCCCCTCTTTTTTTTTTTTTTAAGAGTTTATTCATGAGAGACACAGAGAAGCAGAGACATGGGCAGAGGGAGAAGGAGACTCCCTGTGGCTAGCCCAATGCAGGACTTAATCCTAGGACCCCGGGATCACGACCTGAACTGAAGGCAGATGCTCAATCACTGAGTCACCCAGGTGCCCAGTACACGTCCCCTCTTAACACAGCCCTTCTACAGGATGAGCATTACATAACTTGTTACTGAATCTTTTTTTTTTTTTAAATGACATGACATGGAAACTTTTACTGTTAAAAATTTGGCAAATACAGCATTTTCGTGGAGATTTTGGTTATAAAACATAATCGAGGAAAAATGTAAAGGTGTCACCTAATAACATCATTGTAATTCTATTCCTTTATCTTTGGTGGAATGTTAGGAAGGAAACCTTTTAAAACTTGCTTTGGTCCATCTTGGACATAGCAACCCCATCAGATTTGTTTGGTTAATAGCCCCTTCAGGGATTGTGAGTATGGAATTTTGAATAAAGGAGAACCAATTCCATTAAACACTTTTGTGTTAAGCCCAAAGAGGGGTTTACTCGGTCAACACACTTAGAAATGAAAGCCACACCAAGATCTGTCAAAAGGGAAACAATCCTTCTGGACTCAAAGAATGGAATAATAGTATGTACATGTCATTCTGGGGCTTATCTGATCTCAGGGCCAGTCTTAGAGGTTTCCCCTTAGAACTTTTCTGTCCTGAGTTTGAAGCAAAGGGCCATTTGTGGGTTAGAGAAGATGGAGAACATGCCATTCATCGAGCTGATCAGTACTCTTCCCAGAACATGCTATAAGTTGTCAGCAGTCTTATTTTGAGATGGAGGAACTGAGGTTCACAGAGTTGTAGTAGCTCACCTGGCCTTGTCTGGCTTAGAACACTCTAGTCCGGGTACCTCCAGAACTCCTGACCTGACCCAACTAAGCAGGTTGAGTTTTGGCCCATGTTGTTGAAATTTGCTCTGCAAGGGCCTGAGGTACCCAGAGTGAGGGCCTTGGGCCCTCTGTACCTCTGGTCTGGGCTGCTCACTTACCTGGAGAGGTTGCAAAAGAGGTTGTAAAATAAGGAGTAGGTTGTATGTAGGGTTACTGTAAAAAAAAACAAAAACAAAAAACTTGAGTACTGACAGGGGCTTTTATCTGAGACAGTTGGCCTGTCCTTAGAGCCAATGGATGAAATCCACTATGATTTGGGCCATTTGGATTCTCTTCTTTCATATTCACATTAGGAAGATTTTCAGTCCTAATGAAAGATGATATGCTTCCTGGATGGGACTGACTGTGGGGACATTATAGACAATAATTGAGGGCATGCCAGCATTTGTCTTGTAATAGTATTTGGGAAGAAGTGTCTAGAAAATGCTCTTTAGTGAAGGTCACTGAGAATTTAAGGATTTTTTTTTTTGGTGATTATATGCTTTATAAATCATAATCACCTAGGAGACTAAGAAAAGTGTACATGTTTTTGTATGACATAGATCCCTTCTTCTCCTATGCCTATAAAGGTATGAAATAATTAGTATTTCTGTTCAATTAGGTTTTGGAATCTCAATGTTGCTCAGTTTTCATCATGATATATATAAATGTTGAATTTTAGAGTAGGAGAAATTTTAGCACTTGGTAGCTCCTTCACTGGACTGCTTTTTAGAATTTCTTGGAAGAGCTGGACTCACACTTCTGATAAACTTGAAGGGCCTGCTGGAGTTCATTGATTTACATTTGAATTTGATTTGTATTTGCCCTGGTACTTAAACTATAGGTCTTTGACTTTGATATTGTCTTTGTCTCACTGTGTTTTCAAAATGTGTGTTTTTCAATTTGGAGTACCCCTATTAACAGTTTTTGCATACTGTATTCTTTTACATTTGTAGGTGTATTTGCCAGACCTTGCATGAGAAGATCACAATCTTAGTGACTCACCAGTTGCAGTACCTAAAAGCTGCAAGTCAGATTCTGATATTGAAAGAAGTAAGTAATTTCTAGAAGTCTGTGGAATGTGCTAGCACTCCGATGTGTTGAAAGTGAGACCTCCCAGCAGGTCTCTCCATGGATTATTCCACCACCCCCCTCCCTCGCCCCCGCCCCGCGGGTTAGTTCTAAACTCCCTCTCCTTCCTCCTATTTGCATCTTGTCCTTCCCAGAACATGACTCCAAAGACATATAGAAATTTACCTATTGCATTCCAAGCCATTTTACCATAAAGTCAATAAAATTGCTACCTCAGAATTTTAAATCTTAACTGTTCTCGCAACATTGTTCAGGATAATGATGATGCGTTTTTTTGTTTGTTTTTGTTTGGTTTGGTTTTGTTTTAGATTATTCATGAGAGAGAGAGAGAGAGAGAGAGAGAGAAAGAGGCAGAGACACAGGCAGAGGGAGAAAGCAGGCTCCATGCAGGGAGCCTGACGTGGGACTCGATCCCGGGTCTCCAGGATCAGGCCCTGGGCTGAAGGCAGCACTAAACTGCTGAGCCACATGGGCTGCCCACCCCCCCCCCTTTTTTTTTTTTTTCAAAGAAAGCTTTGTTTTCCTCCTCCAGAATGTAAGTGAACATGTATTAGAGAGTAGAGATACTAAGACATGTTTCTATTTGTCATATGCGGTTTACTGAAAGAGCGTCCTCTGTTAACAACAGAGGCATGGTTGGAACGCTGAGTGCCCCTGGTTGAGACATGCGCTCCTGGGAATAGCCAGTTCCTCGTCTCCCAGCAGAGTGTTTTGTGCATTCCCAGTACATGTGAAAGTCTGGGCAGCAGTAAGACCAGGCCCTGCCATTACAGCTTGCATTCTTATGGGCGTAGATGTAAACGGAGGGATTGAGGAGGGGAGCAGCTGATAGCATGACCTCCTCCCCAGGGAAGGTGGTATGTCGGGACCTGAGTGACATGAAGGGGTTGGCCACCCAGTCATCTAGGCGGAGGGAGGCAGAGGCAAGTGGTCCCCCTTATGGGGGTCCCGAGGAAGGAGCTAATCCGACATGTTGGAATGGCCAGAGGGCCAGTATATCTGAGGTAGAGTCAGTGGGCAAATGTGAGGAAGATGCATTTAGATCAGTGCTTAGCTGGCTCAGTAATGGGTTGGAATCCATTGGACAGTCCAGAGCAGAGTGTTATGTTCTAATGCACAGTTTTAAAAGATCCCTCTTGATGTTTGTTGGAGGCCCAACAGTGGAAGCAATTAGTATTAAGATTTTATTTGTCAGAGGGAGAGAGAGCAGGAGCATAAGCAGAGGGAGTGGTAGAGGGAGAAGCAGGACCTCTGCCCAGTAGGGAGCCCGATATGGGACTCAGTCCTAGGAACTGAGAATCACATCCGGAGCTGAAGACAGATGCTTAACCGAATGAGCCACCCAGGTGTCCCAACAGCAGAAAAAATGAGAAGTCTCCGTGAATGTTGGAAGATGGTATTATGGGCTCAGGCCTAGTGTGTCAGTTTCTATAGCTGCCATAATAAAGTACCACAAAACTGGGGGCTTTAACAGTGGAAGCTTATCTTCTTCAACCTTCTGAAGGCTACCAGGCCAAAATCAAGGTGTTAGTAGGGTCATGCTCTCCCTGATGGCTCCTGGGGAGAATCCTTCATCGCCTCTTCTGGCTTCTGGTGTTTGCCCGCAGTCCTGGCATTCTTGGCTTCCAGCTGCAGCATCTTGGTCTGGACCTCTTGTCACATGGTGACAGCAGTCCTGGTGGATTTGGGGTCTACCCTACTCCAGTATGTCTTCAGCTTGATCACATCTACAAACATCCCATTTCTAAATTAAGTCATATCCATAGGTATCACATTTGGGCCTTGATTGTATGTTTTTGGGGGCTCACCATTCCACCCCCCACGTAGCACCGGTTTAGGGTTCGAGATAAATGAGACTTTTCCAGACTTTTGTAGGTGTTTGATGTTTCAGTCATGGCTTGTGTTTGCTCTGAGCCTTAGCACCTCAATCATTAATCTTGGTCTGCTCTAGCAGGCCCTTGCTCAGACCATCGCTTCATCAAATGAAGTTCTGCCTTATGAAAGACGCTAGGACTGCAGAATCTCTGCTCTTTTGAAGCGGTTTCACAGCTCTGCTCTTCTCCTGTCCTCTAGGAATAGGAAGCTCTGAGTCCCCAGACTTGAGAACACTTAACTTCATGTGTAGAGGGGGTGAAGCGAGTCTGGTAAAACCTTGGTTTTTGCAGGATTAGGAGTATAAAGCCAATGGGCTGGATGACTGAGCAGTGGGTTGGCCAGTCCTGGATCTTATGGGGTCCCCTTACTACTTTTTCCGAGGACCTGACTCCCAATTTCAGTACTGTCAGAGCTAGCGTTTGTCTCCCAGTGAGCTTCCCTAGATGAGTTAACCCATCCCTACTGTCTGTGTGTGGTCCCTCTCTAGCAGCTGAGGTGTGTGTGTGGGGTATGGGGATAGCTACTCTTGTGTCCACTTTTGTCTGTGCCTTGTGGCTGAGTGAAGTTACTGTCTCTAGACCACTAGTTTCTTTTTGCCTCTTATACGTACTAAGTGGAATGTGCTAAGTTAATTAAATAAGGCATATGAATTTTGCCCCCCCCCCCCCAATTGACCAGGCGCACTATACTGTGAATAATTTTCTAATTCTGTAGTATCAGAATGGTTCCCACAAGCTTTGTTGGATTTTTCTCTATAGCCTACCACAGTGCATGGGATGAGGGGGTGGGTACCAGGTAGGGCCCGGGCTGCCTGCCTTCGCCAGAGCTGCCCTTTGCCTAATATTTTGTTTACCACTGAGTAGATTAGCCAAGTATTCTTTTGTGGGGTGAGAAGACTGTGAAGACACCACATTATTTTATGTAACTTTGTGAGGAAGGAGGAACACACAATTTTGTGTGTGTTCCAAGAAAAATATTTGATTAGCTAGAGCTTAAGGAGTTGCTTGATTTGGGAAAGGCTAATTGGATGTTTATGAGTGGTGCTTCTTAACCTTTATTTTCTTGAATTTGATTGCACTGACTCTGCCTTAGGTTTCATTGACCTGTGTAGACTACGAAGGCATTAGAATCACCCAATTCTAATGGCTACCTAAGTTAATGACTTTAGCAGGTAAACTATTGAATTTTCAGTTGAGAATTTTCTGAGTTTGTCGGCAGTTTCAGAATAATGACCCTGTGTCCAGGGCTACCTCCTACATGTCTTGTCCCGGTTCAGCATGTGATAACAGGGCCATGATCAACAGAGATTTGATTGGTGACTGTCCCATGCACAGGAGCTTGTGTCCACATTTGTGTCAAGCTTCACTCTTTCCTGGAGTATCCTCCCCAGTTTGACTTTGTTCTTTTAAATACATGACATGTGCCTTAATTTCCATATTGTCTAAATAGACTGTACTGATAATGCTAGGAACGTTTGTGCTTTTGCTTCTTTAAATGCCCTGGAAGTTAGTGAGAGTTCCATATTTTTATGGTATGTCTGCAGCAATTACCACAGGATTTGGCAGAGAACAGAAGAGTCAATTCTGTGTCCAGTTGAATTGAACTAGATGTATTAACCAGAATTCCAGGCGTCAGAGCAGATTTTTTTAAAGAAAATTATAATCTAAGACTGGTTAACTTTTTTCTTTTGATTAGTGTCATATTAGATTCATGTTATCAAATGCAAATGAACTGTCAAATTATTCTTTTTTTATTTTAGGGCAAAATGGTGCAAAAGGGCACCTACACAGAGTTTCTGAAATCCGGGGTAGATTTCGGCTCTCTTTTGAAGAAGGAAAATGAGGAGGCTGACCAGAGTCCAGCTCCAGGATCTCCCATCCTGAGGACTCGGAGCTTCTCAGAGTCTTCTCTTTGGTCCCAGCAATCTTCAAGACACTCACTGAAAGATAGCGCTCCTGAGGCACAAGATGTGAGTTCTCCTCTTGTTGCAAACCCTGGTTGTCTTCTCTTCCTCATGCATCTTCCTTTTGTGACGCTCATGACATCTCCATTTCTCTCAGAGTTGATTCTAAGTTTCCACAGCCTTGTTTCACGCAGTTGGTAGAATTAGAATGAAGGGAGCAAGCTTGATCAGGGCTCTCCTTGGGTGCTGGATGGAAAATCTCATGGGGCTTAGGAGTGGGTATACTGCTGACAGTTCCTAGCAGCATCTCATACTGTTGATGGAACTCTTGAATTTACCATAGGTAAATCTTCCTTGCCCTGGTGGTACTAGGCTTCCCTTTTGCATCCAAACATTAAATCGGTCAATCAAAATATTTTATTTATTTATTCATGAGAGACAGAGAGAGGCAGAGACACAGAGGGACAAGCAGGCTCCATGCAGGGAGCCCAATGTGGGACTTGATCCCGGAATTCCAAGATCACGCTCTGAGCCAAAGGCAGATGCTCAACCGCTGAGCCACCCAGGTGTCCCCAAACATTAAAGACCCCTCCCACCGAGTCCTGCAATGGTTGACGTTAAATCAGTTAACTTTTTTTTTTTTTATATGGTCGGAATGTTGTGCCACTGCAGATGACTGATGGGTATTATTTTGTTCCATTGTCAGATGGTTTTTGATGGGACAGAAGTAGAACATGTGAAGGATCTGGCAGGTAGCAGACACTTTAGAGTTAGTTCCCATCTTTCTTTCTCACATTTTGAGTCCAAGAACCACATCTTATCCATCTTTGAAATCGCGGAGGGCAGTATATACCAAGGACATCAGTTTGTTCTACGTTCTCCTGAGAGAAGTGTAGAAATGCTCTACATCTCAGGTAGTCCTCAATATCCAAACCCTCACAATCCAAATCTGAAAGGCTGGATGATTTGGATAAGGCTTCAGATTAGTTCCTCAACATTCCAGACTTGCAAATCAATTTCTGAATTCAGGAGCCAGAAGATTCAGACCACGTGCTATCCCTCGCTATCCTGAACCTTTATTTCTACTCAGTTTACTATATTTGGCCTATGTTTTGAGCTCCTGTTATGTTTCCTGTTTCTGTCACTGCGTGACACAAATAATCTACATTAGCTCCATATCATTTTCTCTATTGTGGAAAAAGCTTCTCGTGAATTGGGTACATTGTGCATGTGCTAGAAACTTTCGTTTAAGCAAAGCCAAACAGTTGTGAATAACCTTGTACAATCAATGTTTCCTTTTTGCTAATCAGTTCCTAAAACTGGGATAGCTTCACCCAGTGGTGAATACATACATGATTTGGCTAGATATTTTTACACCATTCTCCACAGGAGATAGAGGTTTTTGTACTCCTACCAGTGCAAGTTAGATAGACTTGTTTTCTCATGGCTTTGCCAACAGAACCTGGTGTTGAACTTTTGAAATTTTGGGGTATGTTATATAAAATTTGCCTCTTATTACTTCTCCCCCTTCCCTTCCCTTCTCAGATTGAGAATACACAGGTTGCTTTGTCAGAGGAGAGGCGTTCAGAAGGAAAAGTTGGTTTTAAGGCCTATAGGAATTACTTAACAGCCGGTGCTCACTGGTTTGTCATCGTTTTCCTTATTCTACTAAACATCGCATCTCAGGTAAATAGGGCATTTATTTTGTTTTGTGGCCTCAGCTTGATTACAGTACTGCTTACACTATATGTATTTACACTATTATTACCATATTTTGCAGTCCACTTGGATTTGCATGGAAACGTGCTATCTTGGGGAACAAAGTAACTGACGTTTACTGCTGTTGCTTGTATATTACAGAGAGCTTCTAGAAAAATGTCTTTTAAAGATTTTAAAATGTAATAGGCACTTACTTGACGTGTTGTTACCTGGGATGTTGGGCTTGCTATAGACCAGAGCTGGAAGAGCTGTGTGCATTTTCCAGAGCCTTTTGACTATCCCCCTAGGTGAGTGACAGTGTTGGCGTGCCAAGTGATGTGTGATGATTTTTCTCTGTTCTAGGTTGCCTATGTTCTTCAGGACTGGTGGCTGTCCTATTGGTGAGTGGTTTTACGTCTGATGAAAGGTGCCATAAAATTGGCAGGCAGCCTCTCTTTGCCACGGAGTCAGGCAGAGGCGAGTTTTTTAGCCTCCTGTCTTAATCTTCCCTTAGTTTCCAGGAAGAGAAAGAAAAAGTTCTTGTTGGTAGAGTGTAACTTTTCCATGGTCTGTCCCCACATCTGATACTCCACAGTTTTGAGAACTGAAAGTTGAATTTTTATAAGGTGGATGTACCCAGGCCCTTTGACACTGGGAATCCTTTTTTTAATTTATTAATATTTTTATTTATTTATTCATGAGAGACAGAGAGGCAGAGACACAGGCAGAGGGAGAAGGAGGCTCCCTGCAGGAAGTCCGATACAGGATTCAATCCCAGGACTCCGGGATCATGACCTGGGCCTAAGGCAGATGCTCAACCACTGAGCCACCCAAGTGTCCTAGTTGCTGGGAATCCTTTTCTGGCATTAGTCATGTCTCCCAAATTCAGGCTTTTTTGTTTTGTTTTGTTTTGTTATTGTTGTTCTAAATTCCATCTATAGTTTAATATTTTTTTCTCCCTTTTTCCACAGGGCAAATGAACAAAGTGCCCTGAATGTCACAGTAGATGGAAAAGAAAATGTCACTGAGAAGCTCGATCTTCCCTGGTACTTAGGAATTTATTCAGGTAAAGTTTAATCATTCGTTTTATTATCCGGGAGTCTGAGGTGCTTACAATGAGCCTGTGTGAGTAACTAGGGCTTCCAGCAGTAATTCAGTAATGTCTTAACAGATTAAGAGTCTGAGTCGCATTTACTCTGTGAATTAATTAGAATAATTATTTTTAAAATCTACTAGAAGAAAGAGGTTGAATGAAGACTCTTAATTTGCTCTGTACTGGATTTTGGAAGTTAAACCAGGATTGAGCATTCAGAAAATCAGCCACTGGAAATATGTGGCTATTGTCTATTCTAATAGGTTGCTTTAGCTAAATCTTATATCATTATTTGGATGGGCAAGGGGATTAGAAACGGATCCCCACCCTGTGATTCGGATTGTTCCAATTCTGTCTGAATAAACCCCTGGCTTTTATTGAACTTGGATGAAATCCTCTGGCAGCAAGGTTCCCCCAAATAAAAGCATTATTTCCTCGCAGGTATGCAAAGCTCCCTTCCCCATACTGCTCATCTCTTGGGCTTCACTAATTACTTAAGAGAGAAGCTAAGCAGGGAAAAAATCCAGTGTCTGGGAATTAGGATTCCTTCTCTTTCTTACCTTGAGATCACAATGTTATCGCGTCCCCAACTGTGTGATTAATTTAACATTTGGCTTGCCAGACTAATATTAAACACTGTGCTCTGTTTTCACAAGAGTGCTTAGAATATATGTGATATTACATACTTTTAAAAGGAAATCCTCATCTAAAATTTTAAATATTTTCACCGCAAATGCTCATACAAGCTTTCCGAAAGATAGAGCGAGTGATCTTTGTGAAAACCTACTCACTGAAATTTGGTATTTATTTCGTTGATCATTTGCTTAGAAACCTGAACACAGAAGCCATTTACCTTCGACACCATTGGGATGTGAGAGGTCCGGAGGGAGCCCGGAGTGGTTTTGCTACACATTGAAGCAGGATGAGGGTCCTCAGGGAAATGCCTGTTGACAGAGTTCAGGCATTTAAAGCAGCTTTGAGAGTTAAAACAACAGTGATGTGTCATCTGAAGGGGAGAAAATGCACTTGATGGCATATTTATCACAGAAGTTATCCACATTCTGTGTAGCATTGGAAATTCAGGAGATGTTAGGAAAGCGATTTTAATTTTTACGTGCATAATCGGTACTCATTTATGTCCTTAATAAAATCTGTTATTTAAGTGATTTTGTTCATTTAAAAATGCTTTGTGTTTTTACATAAAACACTCGGTATGAGCGATTAGTTGCTCACTGAGATTATTTGATGCTAACACATAATTTGTATTTTTTTGCAATTCAGTTGAGAGATTTTTCTATTTGCAACTTAATGTGGTATTTTCATATTCTTTAAAAGCCAATTGAGCATTTTCTACAAGGAAATGGTACATCATTTCCCCTGTTCCCTGTTAATTCACACGTTGGTGTCAGAGCATACTGCAGTTTTAGATTATGAAACCTGTAAATGGAGAAGGGAAGATGAACAATTTTTTTTAATTCTTTTTCTTCTGAATTTTTAGTAGAACTTGTCAATGAATTAGAAAAGCCTAGCATGAAATTGTAGTTTACACTTGATTTTTTTCATATAGGTTCTATTTAATCAGAGAAAAAGAAATTATATTACTCTTTTTAAGTGGATCTTGCAAATGCATTGAACTCTTACAGAATCCTCGTGTTTTATGGAACCAGATACATAATATCTTCCTAAACTGCCTGACACGCTTCAGCTGAAAAAAAGGAGATGTTGTTCTCTGAGGGATGCTTTTTTATTTCAGGTTTGACGGTGGCTACTGTTCTTTTTGGCATCGCGAGATCTCTGTTGATGTTCTATGTCCTTGTTAATTCTTCACAAACTTTGCACAACAAAATGTTTGAGTCCATTTTGAGAGCTCCAGTGTTGTTCTTTGATACAAACCCAATAGGTAAGTCAGACACCAAGTTTCTCAGTAAATCTGTCTTCTTGACATAGTGTCTGATTCAATTTCAGCATTTGAAAACAGGAGTCACTAGGAACACCTCGCAGTGTGTCTTGATTCATTTTATACAAAAAGCACCACTCACAGTTTGCTTCTACCAGACAGAATCTGAATATGGGGTGCATGCAAGCTTCTATTCCTCTGTGTGTGTGTGTGTGTGTGTGTGTGTGTGTGTGTGTGTAAACGAGTGTTCAGTTTGCAGACTGTGATTTAGGAAATGCATTTGTTTGGCAAAATACAAAACACCCTATATTGGGTACAGCTGGAACATTGGCTGCATCATGGACCCTGAAGCTAGGTCATACTTTAATATGAAGGGTCCTCTCACAAGGGACTCTCTCTGGAATCCTGGAGCTCTAGCATATGCCTGTCCTGGCTGGTTTACCTAAAATGATAATGAAAAATTAACAAAAACCCAAGATTCAAGTGTAAACATTCTCTTCAATAAAGGCTTTAAGCTCTAGCTTTAAAGTGGACCTTTGGTTACATATTATAGGCTTTGTGGCCCATAGCAAATAGATCTGCAGTAATACTTTCCTTGGCATGAGTGCACCTTGAGGTGTCTGAGTGATTCCTCCACCCCAAGGCCTTTGACCTCTCTTGCTTCTGAAGAAGAGTCGTTCCATCAACATTTGTTCCTACAGTTCAGGCCCAGGGTGGCTTTGTTTATGCAGGAGAGAATTGACAGGACTTGTCCAGTCAGGGAAGTGGGCTTGTGGGAGCACAGGAGTAGGCCTGCCCTGGTTCTTCACCAGCCATGTGACCCAGGACCTAGCATGTTGATACTGCTGAGCCGGTGAATTGCAAACCATGATGTGGTCATGGTTCATAGTGTGGACTGTGGATCCAGCTGTCTGGGTTCACACCTGGTATTAGCTACTGATCGTAATAGCTGGTTATGGTCATAGTAACACTCAGGTGCCTCAGTGTTCTTACCTGTGAAGTGGGGATGTTATGTCCTCCTCCTTAGCAAGACATTGTGGGGATAGAGTAGATCAGTGTTTGGCACCCAGTCAGCACATACGGATTCCTAGGCTTGGTGAGGGAACGGTAGTAGGTTGGACCGTCCTCACCTGGTTAATGGAAATAAGAGCTGCCCTTCCTGCTTCACTAGGCTGTTGTGAAGATTAAAGGAGACTGGTCAGGCATGGATTTTATGCAGTTTTTTCAGCATATTTGTTTGGCCCAAGCCCCATGCTGAGCACAGGAATAGTGACCTCCAGAGGCCCCCCCACGGGCCTGTGGTCTTTTCACATCTGTGGTGAGAACGGGACTGGAGGCCTTACACATTTGACAGCCAGCACATCGTTCCACCCTGCCCATTAATTTGAAAGCTACAGTCGTAAAGTTTGGCACATTAAGTGGGTCTGTGTTTCTGTTACCACAGCCTCTGAATGCTCCTGGCCACAGTTAACCAGACTCCGCCTGTTCAAGACCTGTAGGCCTCTCCACTTGCTGATTTATTTATTATTCAAGGATTTGAGACACAGTCTAAATGTTCGAGGTCACTAATCTTAGAGCAGCACACTAGTGTTTATCTTGTCTCTTCCGTCCCAAATCTGTTAGCTGGCCTTCATCCCTTCAAGAAAACAGAAACCCAAATAAACACTCCACAGATAGTCCTGGTTTGCCCAGAATGTTTAGGGGCCATGAGTTATTAACTGTTTTTTTGTAGTAGATTGAAACAATTTTTAAAAAATTAACAACATTTTAAGTGGTAGATTTTACCATTTGTTTAAAAGTTTTGTACCTCTTAAAAATTTTTTTTTGTACCATTGAAGGCAATGGGAAGAACAAGCCAAAGCTATGAATTACGCTTCATGGTAGACATCATTGATTTGTATGTATTTTTAAAACACAATTTCTTTCAAGTTGAGGGGTAGACATGTCAATTTTTAAGTTCTGTTAAATATCTTCCCAAAATGTATAAAGGTGCCCGGTGTGGTGGTGTGCTCCCTGAGTAGCAGTGTCCTCTGAGCAGCCTGCAGAGTGACCCAAAGTAGATCTTTCTCTTCTCAATAATTTGTTCTTCAGAGCACCCTCTCAGGGAGAAATCAGTTGGCTTCCTTTGAGCTCACAATCCTGACACCATCTTGGAGTTTGGAAAACAGAAGATCTAGGAAGGTATTTTGGCCAGTTCCAGGTAATGCCTAGAACTGCCCGTCCCATAGCCTCAGATGGATTTGCAAATGTCCTGCCAGAGTTCCCTTTTGTGGCCTGCTTCACTTGCCACCTGTGTCAAAATATGCTCAGAGTCCTTGATGCTGATTGTAGAAATGTCTTTTTACATTTCTTCATGGGTGCTTCCACCCCAGATGTGCTGTCTCCCTTCTCCTTTGTTTCCCAGTTTGTTCATCAGGGGGATGGAGATGCTTTTTTTTTTTTTTTTTTTTTGATATGCTTTGAACTTATGCAGAGACCCATGCTTTCATTGAGGGGCCCCGAAACACCAGTTTCCACCCCCCACTGACATCCCAGCCTCGTTGACTTGGATTTAGGGAGAAGGATAGTCTGTGTGTCTGCTTGGTAGCCACGACTGTCTAACCACTTCAGAGCTCTGATTTTTTTTTTTTAAAGATTTTATTTATTTATTTATGAGAGACCCACAGAAAGAGGCAGAGACACAGGCAGAGGGAGAAGAAGCAGATTCCCTTTTGGGGAGCTTCATGTAGAACTCAATCCCAGGACCCCGGGATCACGACCCGAGCCTAAGGCAGATACTTAACCACCGAGGCACCCAGGTTCCCCCAGAGCTCTGATTTTTTTAAGAAAGTTCCATCTCTCCAAGCTGCATGACTTAATGTTTTTCTCCATTTTGAACCCACGTATGGTTGCCTGAAGTTTACTTAGTACATTACATAAGCAAATAAGCTATCTTATTACCCACTGATTTTTAATAACCCAATTAATCTTAAACTGTTTGGGGTAAAATTTGAATCAGCTAATGGGTTGTGTCAGAAGGGTAAAAGTGAGTTTTCTTCTTTTTGCCTTCCCTCCTCTGTGGATTTTGGTAATGGTATTGTGTGTGTGTTAAAGAGCCACATGTTTTCAGCTGTTCCAGCCTTTCACACACATTCTGCTTGCACCTTGAGTCCAAGAGTGCCTTTGTGGACGTGATCTGTGTCCCCTTGCTGTGGGCTGCACCTTGGCTGTGCCTTTTCCCTGATCAACATTTTTCTGTTGTCATCTCTGTTCTATCAGATCTTAATTCACAGATAACATCAATCTCAGGTCAACAGGAAATCATTGAGAAATTAAGAGATTATTTCCATATTCCTTGGATGAGCTGAATTTGTTTTAGTTTTTATGTCTGGCACAAGAGGGCAGCATGATCTACATTATTTCAGGGATAATGTAAGCGCGCACCTTATTGCATAAACCTGTATTTTTTTTTTTCCCGATTTAAAGCTGAAAAAAAAATCTTTTTTTTTTTTTTGTAGCTTGAGTTTGCATTTTGTAGTGTTGACAAAGATTTAAAAACTCTTTGTGATTTATTATGTTTGAGATATTAAACTCTTTATTAACGAATTTCTCAAAGAGTGTTGTCGCAGAACGTCTGGCAACTCAAACAAGTTCACTTGGATTTTTTTAACTTGACACATTCTTACCTAGTAACTGGAATAGGCAGCCGCTGACAACTTGGCTGCATATATTTTAATTCCAAGGGTAGAATATGGTCACTCTTGTGACCTGAGTCAAACATGAGTTTAGGGAGAAATATGACCAGTATTTCCCATGCCGGTAGAGTCCATAGAGATGTTTTATTCTTACAAAGTCTCTAGGATTTCACCCTTTGTTTTGGAGAGAAGATGAGTGGATAGTTGTCCTATTTCTTCATTTCTGGAAATGGTGACATAACACTTGGCTGAATGCAGTGACTGTCATGGATTCCATATAACTAAATCTGTTTGCTTCCAGTTTATTAATTTGGCTTTAAGAAATTAACCTGCTGGTGTCAGTTACTGTTGGTGTTTATTTTCTTAGTGAAATGCAAAATTAATGCTGGGTTGTGGCCACTGTTCATTTCATATGACTGATATTTCTGCAGTGACGTGTGTGTTCACTTGTTTATGCGTCTGGTATAAGGAAAGTATCAACGTATATATCATTTTTTCCTGAAAGATTCAGTTAGGCTTAAGTACTATACAAGGAGAAAAGCAAACGTACTAACTGTCGCTTTTGTTAATTTTATCCTCCCAGTGGAACGTGCTTGTACCCAGTAAGGTATGGAATGTGAATCGTGGCATAGTGAACAATGAGAGACACATTTTTGTATTGTCCTAATCAAAAATCTAGATTTGTCCCAAGGATGAGGCTTTCTAATTTCAGTGGGAAATTAGGCTTTTCCAATTCTATCCTGAATTTTTGGAGATGCATAAGTAGGAGTTTGAGCGTTGGGGAGGGGTGGGTGGTGGAGGTTTGAACAATTGTTCACTTTCTTGAACCTGCAAAGGAACTCCTTAGCATCCACTGTTAGGTTGCTAATAAATAACTCAGGGACAAGTGAAAAGTGAGCCGAAAGCACCACGGTTAGCTTCTTGTACTACCAGAAAAATCGTCTTGCCGTAGTGTTCATAAAATCAGTTGTCAACAGATTGGTGCCTTGCTGGAAAAGAGACATCGGTAGGGAAGCAAGATAATTGTAGGGATACCTCTCTGTTTATTCCGTTCAAATGACCACTGGAGTTAGTGCTAAAAGCATATTTTTAACAAGTATAATATTTCAGCACTGTCAAAATTACCTTGACGATAATAGGCCTGTTAAATTATAGCTCTATAAGTTAGGAGGGAAGATGGCTCTGCTTAGCCCACATTAATCTATGCCTGTTCACACAAGTGATTCTGCTGAGCAGGTAGCATGTTAGAACAAGAAATACTGGTCCTCAGAGCTCTGATTTATGGTAGGTGTTGTTTTGACACAGCATCGAGACGATTTACAAGGCAAGGCTTCGTGTTAAAATATTTCACTGGTGTCATCATTCGTCACCGACATAAATATTCAGTAGTGATGCTGGAAAATTGGTAATGTGCCCATTCATGCCAAATCCCTGGCTGTGTTTCCTTTCAAGTGAGATCTGTTGTGGATATGGTTAAAAGAAACTATGGCTTTTCTTCCTTGAGAGCCGAGGAGTTGTAAGAAATTGAGAGTAAGAATAACATCTCTCCTGACAGCTTTCATGTCCTCATCTTGCCTGTGTTGCCTTTAATTCTGGCTTAAGTCCTACAGGCTTGCATTTTTTTTTTTCCCCTTCTTATTTCCTTGCTTGGTGTGCATTGTGAAGAACATATTTATATGTACATTGGTTAAAAGAGGCTTTTTGTGTTCAAAGGAAGAGGTTAGTCATCATCAGAAAAGCTTTGTTGCAAAACAGAAACACACATTTCTCCTTTCTTTCTTCCTTGTTAATAATAACAAATGCAAGTGACTATAAAGGGAATAACACAAAAGATTGCATCAATCATAATGATTCTCAATACCCATATAAATATTGTTTTTTCAGGTTTGAATGAAACAGCTAATAGTTTTGAAGTAGGTGTGGTAATTAAATCCTGTCGGGCTGTCACATATTAAAAATAATGTTTTTTCACATAACAATGGTTATATGTACTTAAACTCTTATCAGGGTGATATTAAGTCATATTTTATGGGAGTAGTTCATTTGCTGCTAATAGTATCATAAAAGCCTTTCTTAGGAGTTTAAATAGTTACATAGTGACATATATTTGATTACTATTGTTATTTTGTCAGTAATCTGTCCAAAGGTGATTATTATAGCTCTTGTCCAGAGCTGGTAAATATTGCACCATTTTGCTATACATTCTTAGTCTATTAGAATGTTCTGATTACTCTTTATTCCTGCTTTTTTTTTCTTCTAATAATTATACATGGAAATACTGACAGCTTAGTAACAGAGAAAGCACTGTTTGCGGTTGTCCAATAAAATTAAAAAGATAAGATTTGGGAAGATTGTGCCCTGTTCAAAGTGGTAATCATGTAATCTCTCAGGAATTCGTAAGTATGGCATTTTATCTGCGTTGCTTTATTTCCTAGTAGAGTATATATTAGGTGATAATATGTGTGTATATTAGTATAGGTGTATATATATTAATAAGTTCTCCACTCTAAAATTTTGGCTGCAATGTTCATACTCCCAGATTCCTTGGTTTTCATTGATTTTATATTTGCGTTGTCTCAGGCTTCAGGCAACTTGCGGCTAGGCAGTACTTGGTACTCAGGACGTCACTAGTGGATCTGAATTTCTTGTGTTCATACGCACAGTAATTTGGCATTACCTTACAGGGTGTGTGATTTATAGTAATTCAAATACTGTTATTTAACATCCTGTGGGCCCCCCCATCCCATCACACAGACGATTACTTCAACTTTGTAGCTCTTTGTGACATAGTTTATTACTTTTGTGCACCCATTTCAAGGAAAACTGGAATAGTATTTCTGAGCCAGTTTCAATATGAATAAATATTGATAAATATATATAAAGCCTAGTCCTCTGACATGAGTTGGGAGTGGAGAGAAATTTGCTGGTCGAAGGTCCATATGGTTTTGCTATACTGTCAGTTGTTAGCCATCAACAATTTGATTTGGTAGCTCACCTGTGACACCATGGAGTGAACTTTGATATTCATTTTATAACTGAAATCTTTGTCTTCTGTTATCATTTCTTCCCTGCTCCCTTTACTTTAAGCATTTATTTTTTGACATCAAGGAAATAGGGAAAAATTCAGATGTTTACAATGTTGAGCCTATGGCATTTTATTCCATAAATTAAATATATCATGACATTTTATTTCATACATTTAAACATAAAATTTAAAATTTGGTTATGTTTTAAATCATGTCTTTATAGTATTTGTCCTAATTATGGTTAAATTCTAATTTAGGCAATTAATGTGTTGACTGCCAGTCTCTTCTCTTAGCCTTGGGCTTTCCATCCTCATAGAGTCTATCTATTATGTTATTGCAAAAGCTTCTGAACCCATAACTGGACACTTTGTAGCTGATTAGTATTTGTTCCTGGGACAGAAGAAGGAATGGTTTCAGGAGTCTATTGGCATCTATCTGTACTCTACCTTTTAAGAACATTGCAACTTTATAGAGTGTTGAAATAGAATTAGAGCCTTTTTATCTTTACATTCAATGTTTATATTAATTGGAACCCTTCTTTATTGATTTTTCCAAAGTAGAATTTGTAGTAAATTATTTATGGTGAACTATGTTTCTGGTCTGACGGCATGCAGAACTATGGTGAACTATGCTTCATGTCTGACGGCATGCAGCGAAAACCGTAATATATGGTTTTCTTTGGAACCTGTGGTTCATGGAAGTATACACTATGCAGGGTTCCAACTTCTCCTGTTATCTTCCAGTCATGGAAATGAAATTGCCAGACACCTAATATATTTCCTTGGGGTGAGGTTGTGCACTGAAGACAAGTGTTTCTACCCAATAGTTTTACTTTATAAGCTACATGTTCTTGAAGAGATAAAGAGGAAGAATTAATTTTAAAACATCAGTAGACATTTTAAATTATTCACAGAGGGTTGAGTTGTAGGTTGAGATACGGTAAAGACCCCGTTCTGTTGGAATGTACCTTTGAAGTAGCTGTGCCAGACCCTTCTCTGGCCTCCTGTTTCACAGTTAGTAAATAGAAGGGAGGCTTAGGGAGGCTTTTTCTCTACTCAAACATTTACTGATCCTCTCCTGGTTGTAAGTTGTGTTCCCTAGCATTGGGACAAAAAGTCCATATTCTGGGGGCACCTGGGTGGTTCAGTGGTTAAACATCTTCCTTTGGCTCCGTCAGTTGTGATTCTAGATCCATCCAGTCCTTCATCAGGGAGGCTGCTTCTTCCTCTGCTGGTGGTGTCTCTGCCTCTCTCTCTGTGTCTCTCATGAATAAATAAAATCTTTAAAAAGGTTATATTTTCAAGGCCTTTGTAACCTAGATTATTTGCAGATTGTGGATTATTTCTAAAACAAGCAACCCCCCAACGCCCCAAAAAAATTGAGTGTCAGTATTTGATGATTCTATATAGAAAGTAGAATTAAAGATTTATTTTTATTTATTCATGAGAGATCCAGAGAGAGAGGCAGAGACACAGGCAAAGGGAGAAGCAGGCTTCATGCAGGGAACCTGATGTGGGACTCAATCCTGGATCCCCAGGATCATGCCCTGGGCCGAGGGCAGGTGTTAAATTGCTGACCTACCTGCGGATCCCCAGAACCAAAGATTTAGTACTGTAGTAGAGCAGATATCTTGATTTACATGTACACACAGCACACCCTTACACACACAGTCTTGTGGTATATTTCTTGGCCATAATCAATTACGTAAGTCATTGGCCTTGATTGCATAAAATTTCCAAAAACTATTTTCCTGGAACTTCAAGACCAATTGTTTCAAAATGAAATCACACTAGTTGGAGAGAGAGAGGAATTTAAGAAACAAATGTATGTGATTTATTTAAGATAACAACCCCTGTGCTTGTAGCAAATCCAGCCCAGCTTTTAACCAGACTCTTGAGGATTGATACTCAAATGCTTTTCTGATCCATCAGGAACCACTGAGTGCTAGAGATTATTTCCGGGAAGTATATCCAAAAAGAAGGAAGTCAGCCCTTAATAAGTATTGACACATATTTCTCTTTAGGCTTTAACTTTTTAAAGATTTTATTTATTCATGAGAGACACAGAGGCAGAGACAGGCAGAGGGAGAAGCAGGCTCCCCATGGGGAGCTGGATGAAGGACTCAATCCCTAGACCCTGGGATCACACCCTGAGCCAAAGGCAATGCTCAATCACTGAGCCACCCAGGTGCCCCTCTTTGGGGTTTTAGAAATATGTTATAGATGCTTTGATGGTGGATAGAAGATAAACAACGGCAACTTTTCCCTTAAGAAAGTTTTAATGAAATCAACCATGATCTGTTGAGTGTTCTTTTCATTCTTTGTACCCAGGATAACTCTTTTAGAAATATCCCCCTCATTTAGGTGTAAACTCTGTAACATCTAGGAAAAAAAAAAAAAAACCAACAGGCTTCAAAGAACACTTTGAATGGGAGTTTATTAAATACTGTGGTTAAGTGGAAAGCTATCAGAAAATCAAGTTCTCTGTTCTGGAATTATTTCCCTTTCATTTCTTTTTTGCATTTGCATTTTAATAGATTGTATCACATGGGGATATGTTTCAGCCTCTTGAACACCTGGAAAGTCTATTTTAGGCTTGTTATGTGTTTAAAAATCTTTATCCAGACATCATTCCAAATACAGTCATACTCTTCGTGATAGGAAGATCTTGCGTCCAGGTCCACTGTTAGTAGAAATAGTACTCTAGAGCCATGTGTTGTTAGTACATCAGTGGAAAGCATTGCATCTGCTCTGAGTGATTTTTCAGGTTATGTCACTGATTTTAAGATGTTGAAGTCAATAACTGGATAATGATTTTGATTTGTCCCTAATTTTATTTTTATTAATTTTTAAGATTTTATTTATTTGATAGAGCACAAGCGGAGGTGGGGGTAGAGAGCAGCAGGCAGAGGTTAGAAACAGGCTCCCTGCAGAGCAGCCTCCGCATGTGGGATTTCTATCCCAGGACTCTGAGATTATAACCTAAGCTGAAGGCAGATGCTTTACCAACTCAGCCACCCAGGTACCCCAATTTGTTCCTAATTTAAAATAGGGGTTCCAGTAAGTGTTCTTTTGGTTTAGGGAGTGATCTCATTCTTTACTCAGTTTAAGGCATGTAGTGAAAAAGTATAGAAATTTTGAGAATGTGTTAAGCAAAAGAACGTACTTGCTTAATTTTTATTTTTTGAAGATTTTTTTATTCATGAGACAGACAGACAGACACACACACACACACACACACACACACACACACACAGAGAGAGAGAAAGAGCGAGGCAGAGACATAGGCAGAGGGAGAAGCAGGCTCCATGCAGGGAGTCTGACATGGGACTCAATCCCAGATTCCGGGATCATGACCTGAGCAGAAGACAGGTGCTAAACTGCTGAGCCACCCAGGGATCCCCTGGTACTAACTTTTAAATGTTGATCTTGACAAACTTTGTATATGAAATGAAAATAAATGCATATTTCAGGATGATGAATAATCAGTGTTACTAGAAAATTGTTCTTCCTTGACTTCAAGATTAACTAAATAGTTGACATCAATAGCCAGAGTAATAAAAGGCAACACCCGTGTAATCCAGACTGCGGTTTATCTTATAATCAGATAAGCTACCATTTATTAACGAATTGTTGATTCTTTAGACCAGGTGACTAGATTTATCATACATACATTAGGGAATTCTAAAAATTATGTGTGTTTTTTTTTTAAAGATTTTATTTATTTATTTGAGAGAGAGACAGACAGAGACAGAGACACAGGCAGAGGGAGGAGCAGGCTCCCTGCAAGGAGCCCCATGTGGGACTGGATCCGGACTCCAGGATCTCGCCCTGAGCCAAAGGCAGACGCTCAACCACCTAACCACCCAGGCGTACCATGGAATTCTAAAAATTGAATTAAGAAGCTTTAATCCTTGATACCAAACATTCTGACCGCTCATATCTTCTTTCACAAAGGAGACACTATGGGAATGTAACATTTAGTTAGGCTGGCCTTTGAGTGTGTTGTCCTGTCTTGGTTCTTTCTCTATCAAATAAGTTAAATTTTCTAGATGAGATTAGGGTTTGAAATTTTAGGTGACGAAAGAGTAACACTGAGTATTTGAAAAAAATAGCCTATCTTTTCTGTCCTCTGAATTCTTACATCCCCCTTTTTTAAATGATTTATTTATTTAGGAGAGAGAGCACGCACATGTTCACAAGAGGAGGTGGGTAGGAGCAGATTGAGAGGGAGAGAGAAAATCTCAAGCAGACTCGCTGCTGAGCGTGGAGCTACATGTGGGATTGGATCTCTTGCTGAAATCATGAAGTTAGCTGAAATCAAGAATTGGATACTCAAAAAAAAAAAAAAAAAAAAAAGAATTGGATACTCAACTAATTAGGTCACCCAGGAGCCCCCTTATGCCACTTTCTAATTTCATGTCAGATGAGAGAGAATTTTGGTTTTAATCAGTAAACATTTTACACTATTTTTAGACGGAGTGGGATGTAGGTCAAGATGTTGTCATTTCCCAGTTCTGTTGGGAATATAGCCTTGGAGTAGCTGTACCTGGCACTTCACTGCTCCATCAGGGTCCTCTTGACTGAAGCCCAATTGTCTTAACACTGATGAAGGTTGGGGTGGAGGGTGTGTGTGTGTGTGTGTGTGTGTGTGCGTGCGTGCGTGCGTGCGTGCGTGTGTATACACGAGAGAGAATTCTTATTAGATTGTCACACCAAAATAACTTTCATATTGCTGAATTCATTTAAAGAGATGTCAGATTTAAAATTTGAAAATTAACCAGCAAATAAAATGAGCATTGATATTAGTGACACCAATTTGAATGGTTTTCTTGTATTTCCCAGTAGTGGTTTTGGACCAAAATGTAATTCCTGCTCCTCGGTCAAGAGAGCAGACTCTAGACTCAGTCTCTGAAAATATAAATCTTAACCTTGCTACTGACAAACCTTGGTTGATTTATTTCACCTCTTTCTGCTTCAACTGTGTACAGTGGGGATAGAGTAGTAGCACCAAACTTTTATATGTATGTGAGAATTAAGAGTTTTATATGGAAGTCATTGATAATAGTGTCTACTATATACCTGACATTAATTAAGTTTTGACTATTTAAGTGATACATTGACATTTTGGGGCTTTTTGCTGTGTGTGTCTTTAAAGAAAAAATACAAATGCATATGCTAATTTTGATAAAACAGTGGGGAGTTGGGAATAAGGTTCATGTTTTCCCAAATCTAAGGAAAAATAGGTAAATGACCAAAACTAAGAAGCCACAAAACAACGCTGTTGTGGGTTTTTTTTCTTTTCTTTTTCTTTTTTCTTTTTTTGGTTTTGTGTTTGTTGTTTTTCATTGGGGGCTTAGCTTCATTCTGGAGTTCATTTTAATTTAATTTGGTTTCACAATGAGAGCTCAATTTTGCATATAAGTACCAAACATCTGGTTTACTTTTTGTTTAAAAATGATATGGCTGAAGTTTATTACAGAAGTCTATTGTGTAATTAAGGAAAGACAGTTTGAAATTTATAAAATAAGTTCTCTTTAAATGGAACCTTGGAATATTTCCAGGGAAGTGGGTATACTTCTTGGAGTAGCAGGAACTTATTATTTTTAAAAATGCTATAACTGGTCAAAATGTAGAACTTCTATGTATTCACCTTTTTCAAATAGCATGAAAATGACAAATTTCACAAGTGAAAGTTAAAGTTGACCTAAGGCAGTTTTAGATTGTCAAGCCTTCAAATTTTATTCATGGGATGTTTTTAGAGCCATTTTGTGGTTTGTTCACTCCAGTTAATTCTGGGCAGTCCTTTTGCATTTCTATCAGATGGACATTCTGATACTTCAAAACTTCTTCTTGCACAAAATGTGGTTAAAGCAGCTTGGGAAGAAAATGCGATTTCTGGTTAGTTCTTATAAACTGTAGGTTATATTTTGAAAGCAGTTAAAAGAATAATAAACCCACAGAACAAATAGAGCTCTTCTATATATACTACCCAATTAGCATTAATAAACTGACAATTTAAATGTCATGAATTTCTGGCTGGCTTAACGGCATTGAGGTATAGGAAGAAACATGTAACTTTGGATGGAGAGACCCAAGTGAAGATAGAGCATTTAATCATTGAACACCTGTCTGCCAGGTAGCTGTGTTTTAGTACATAGGAAGGGAGTACCTAAGTAGTCTTGAGTCTTAGTTTTTATTCAGCCTCATAATCTCTGGCAGATTCTCCAGCTTCGAAATTTTGTGGTTCTGTTGTGTTTCCGAACTCATTTAGAAACAATTTTATAAAAAAAAAAAATAATAAAACACAAAAATAGTTGTAAAAACTCAGAGGATTTTTATGACCCTAGCTTCCATGTATCCTCCCAACATTTAAGGGCTATGTTCCTTGACAGTGGTGTCATCCGTTCGTGGTTATAATCTACTTATCAAATTGAAGATCAGCCCAAAGTATGATACATTTGGAATACTCCTCCCTGTGTTGTCATTTTATAGGAACATTGTAAATTTGACAGTTTAAATTTTTCCAAATACTGTCACTTCCATTTTCTCATTTCACCTTCAGAAGCAACAAAGCTATGAGAAATCTGCACTCTTAGGCCTCTAGAGCTTGTACCCAGCAGAGGCATAGTCCTCCTCGCCTCCTTGTTCACTCCTGTTGTTATTGTCCTCATTGGTTATTATGTGGCAACCGTAGAGTTATGATGCCTGTAATTGAAAATTAAGCACCAGATTGCTCCAAATCATTAATCAGCCTACAGATTATAATCAGCATACCGATTATAACATTTATTAAGCAGCTGCATATGCCAATGTGCTGCGAATTTTGCATAAGGGAACCAGATACCATATTCCTAATTCACCATGAGCCTTTTTTTTTTTTTAATAAATTTATTTTTTATTGGTGTTCAATTTGTCAACATACAGAATAACACCCAGTGCTCATCCCGTCAAGTGTCCATGGGCCTTTTCTGAAGGTATGTCATTCATTCCTTTGCAGTATATCTTAACACAATAATGGTAGATCTTCAGGTCAAACTGAAATTGTTTAACATATCTTTTTCCTATGAACTGAATGTGGAAATCAGAATAATTAGAAATATTTTTAAAATGTCAGAAAATCCGACCTGGACAGTTCATCACATACATAATACAGGTGTTAAAAGGTGTATGCACTCAATAAGGGTCTGTTTGTGTGTGTGTGTGTTGATATATATATTCTAATTTGAGTTACAAATATGAGAATAAGAAATACCTCAAAATTTGTGTTCTTCACTTTCCTTATTCTGCTGATTCAGCTTTTACTTGTACTCTTTTTCTTTCATCACTTTTCAGGAGGATTTGAAAGTGAATTAGTCCCAGAAAGGGCTGGAGGGAGGTGGTTGGATGTTGAGAACAGTATTGTTCCTTAAAACCAGATGATCACTTTAACCTCTTCTCATGGGCCTAAATTTTTAAGGGACTTTCACTAGTACCTTGTCATGACTTTATTATGGTTGTGTGATTTTTGTTTGTTTTGAGACATACTTGGCATACAACAGTGCTTAAGTTAAAGTCATAGAGCGTATTGAGTTGATACATTTATATTGCAATATGATTGCTGTTGAGGTGTTCATGGTGTTAATGTCTATGATTATCATTCTTGTGTCATGAATAATGAAGGTCTAGGCTCTTAGCATGTTTACTGTTTCTAATACCTTTTTTAAAAAATTTTTTTAAAATTTATTTATGATAGTCACAGAGAGAGAGAGAGAGAGAGAGAGAGGCAGAGACATAGGCTGAGGGAGAAGCAGGCTCCATGCACCGGGAGCCCGACGTGGGATTCGATCCCGGGTCTCCAGGATCGCGCCCTGGGCCAAAGGCAGGCGCTAAACCGCTGCACCACCCAGGGATCCCCTTTTTGTTGTTTTTAATCACTGTATCGTGTATTAGGTGTCTAGGATTTATTTATCTACCAGTTGCAAGTATGTACTCTTAGATAATCTCTCTCAAGGCTTTACTCCAAAAGCCCCTAACCACTGTTTTCCTCCCTCCTTTTATAAGTTCAGTGTTTTTCAAGTCCACATATAATAGATACCATACAGTATTTATCTTTCTCTGTCCCTCAATAACTCTGAGTGAGTTATTTCACTCAGCAGGATATTCTCAGGGTCCATTCTTGTTGTTGCAAATGCATCATTCTCCTTTTTATCATGGCTGAATAGTATTCTGTGTGCATGCATGCGTGTGTGTGAGAAAGATCATACATTGATCCTTGGAGAGGCACTTTGTTTCTTTACTTGGTTGTGAATAAAGCTATAATGAAATGGAGTGCAGGTATCTATAAGACAATTTGCTTCATTTCTGTCATGACTTTAGCTGATCATATGTCAGGAAAATGTTCTAACATTTATAGTATTTGGTATTATAAGAGACAATGTGGGATCATGGAAATATAGAGAGCTTTTCTTTGTCTTTCAGATCCTTATGGGGAGTGAAAACAACATAGTACTTGATATGAGTTTTTTTTTTTTTTAATAACTTGAAGAAGAGTTAGAAAGAGTAGTAGTTCTCAATTCCAGTCATATTAGAAGTATTGCTAACCAACCCCAAATATGTGCAAATTATTTGCATGAAGACAAAACTACCTTTCTGTAGGCTGTGTTGGAAGTGCAGTTCAGTGTTGACTAGGGCTCATCCTGACTTCAAGTGGGAGAATAATATGGCTTGAAGTCTGTTATTGGAGTGGACAGAATGGAGATCTGGGAGTATTCCTACCAGAAAACCTCAGTAAAATAATGTCCTTATTGTCGGAATCCCGTTCACTGTTTTATATGTATAAAGAAGTATGGTGGTTATAGGGTAAAATTGAAGAATGGGTAAATTCTCCGGTTGGTCTGTTTCAGATAAGCCATGCTGCTAACCTCTGTGGTTCAGTAACAAACTTGTCATGGGCTTAGAACTTAAGCAACCTGGAGCCACGGATGTATCAATCTCAATGAATCCCACTTAAAAACACATTTATTTATTGATTCAAGCTTTGATAAGCAGTTTACTTTTCAAATACCTAACTCCCCCCTCCATTCACTAATTATGGTAACAGGAAAGACAAAAAGATTCTTCCATTGAGTCTTGCTGCCTATGTCTTTAATTCTTTTGCAGTAATGTATAGTGTTGCTTTCTTAGTTGCTCTCCACAGAAGTTAAATGATACTTGGAAATTTTCAGGAAAACAGTGGCTAGGAAATCGTACTACTTTACAAAGTTCAGTATTTCATAGTGAGGTAGATTTGGGAGCTCATTCACTTTTATCAAAATTAGGATAAGGACGGGATCTAATCACAATTTTAGCTTTTTTTGGATTTCTGTTGTTGATGTTGTAAGCTTAGGTGTATAATGTAGATGCATCACTATTTCCTTTGCTCCTGGGAGAAACTCTTTCCAGTGGCTTTTATATTTTGAGAGTCTTTTTATAAAATCAGAAATGCAGATATAGTTTTCCTGAATAAAGCCTGACATTGCCATTGCCATTTGCCGTTACTGAGTAAAGCCAGTGTGACTGGCTCCCTCATTGGTTGTTCTAGCTTCACCTTTGGCGGTTTTAAGTGACCGAGGTTGTGGGTCCTTTACTCTCCATCTTGCCTGTAAAAGTTCTTGTCAAGTAAGGTCTAAAACATAGTAAAGATAGTTTATTAAAAATGTCATTAGTTCCCCTCCCCCCCATACCACCCTGTAGAATATGCACTTTAGTCAGAAAAGATGGTATATGGAGCTTTATATTCATGGTATATCTTTGTGTCCTCCCTTGATATGGCATTCTTTGTTGAACATTTTTGTTTTCATTGCTGACTTTGAGGACAAATGCGAGACAAAGCAGCTGGCTGACAACGAATGTATCCAGACTGCTGGAGAGACAAAGTGAGACCAAGGCTAAGGAATAATGTTTTGACCTGAGAAAAGAAAAATGTGGGATCCCTGGGTGGCTCAGCAGTTTAGCGCCTGTCTTCAGCCCAGGGCATGATCCTTAAGACCCTGGATTGAGTCCCACATCAGGCTCCCCTCATGGGGCCTGCTTCCTCCCTCTGCCTATGTCTCTGCCTCTGCCTCTGCCTCTGTGTGTGTGTGTGTGTGTGTGTGTGTGTGTCTCATGAATAAATGAATAAAATATTAAAAAAAAAATGCCACATTGGACTCTCTCCATTCATGTTTGGATGACATCTCACGGATTCGATAGCCTGACCCATTCGGCTGTGAGCTGGCTTGCTCCTCCAACTCCTAGTGTCTTGGTGAATTAAAGCTCTCTTACTTCCTTCTGATGAAAACATTAGCAATTTCAGATTTGTGACTAGTGTATTCAGCTAGAAGGAAACCTTTCAGTGATGAGCAGCACGCGTTTTCATCTGAGGCCTGTGGAGTCGGTGACTGCCAGAGAGGTTGGGATCCTGCAGTGATTTTGCTTCATTACAAGCCTATACAGGTGTTATTTAATGCCAGCAAGTTTCGAATGCTGGTAAGGAGCATAGTTAAGGTCATGGTCTGAAAGGACTTTGATGTCTTGCAGAAGCCTGATTTTCCCCTAATATGCATGAAAAACTTGTGCAGTATAGCTCTTAGGAGATGAATATTTGTTCGCGTAGGTTACAATAGCACGGATACCCTGAGAGTGATGGGAATGGCGGGTGGAAGGAATATGCATTTGGTGGATATAGGGTGGAAGAAGTAGTATGCAGAAATTAGCCATGGAAATCCATAAATGGCAGGCCAAGAATATTCTGCAAATGTGTCAGCTCGGTTTTGCCAGGAACAGTTGACAGAAACCAGATCCTGCCCATAAAGAATTTCTGATTTATCTTCAGAGTTAAATGATTTCCTCATAGATTTCAAGCCCTCTTCTAGCCTTCTGCTCCTTACTTTAGAAATTCCTAATCTTTCCTTAGTTCCTAGATGTTTAAAGAATGTACGAAGGGCCATTATTCTGTGTGCATCTTTTTAACTGTCCACAAAGATATAAATGCATGTAGGTTTCTCAGGGCCAGTAAGTACCCTGGTTCAGTCTTTCGTAGCCTGGATTACTGAGATGGTTTGGTGTTCATTTTGTTGATGTGTGCAAGAGAGAAGTTTTAGTTCCATATCAGGTTTTCTACACCAAGCAAGTTCCTTGGGCAATCTGTAGCTCACCATTAGACTGTGTTGCTTCTCCTTTAGAGACTATGGATAGTGCATATACTGCCCTAGCCTTCCAATGAAGCCTGGAGAAGAGAGACTATCACTCCCTTGAGTTGGAGAAATGTGGAAACTAATGGGCATATCTATTATGCAGGTTGATGGGAGTGTGCCAGGCCAGTGATGATGTGTTAGAGTTCTAGAGTTTCAAATCCTGCTAACAGAACACTTGGGAAGAAGAACCTCAGGCAGGGCAGAGGAAATGGGGTTTTTGAGTGGAATGAGGAGATGTGGGCCATGGGGATGTTGGAGGAAACACTCAGAATCCAAATCTAATGTTGGTGGTGGATCACAGGACAGGTTAGAATGGGCGCCAGAGGCCTAGAGGTCAACCTGGTGTCAGTGAAAGATTTTGCTTCTGTGTTGCTGCCAGCTTCTTGCCAAGGGGTGCCAAGGCACTTAGGCAAGCATGTGTTGGTATAGATGTGATTAACCTCTCAAATACCCTGCGCTGAAATCCTTTCCAATGCAGCAGGTACCATGATGGTGGGTTGTATCGTATGAAATGGTGGGGAAATGCAATTCAGGCTGATGCTGGCTGGTTAGATATCTTGAAGCTCCAAAGAAGGGTTTTAGAATGCCAGAGCAGGATGAATTCTTTTTTTATATGTTTAGTTTAGACCATTTCTGAAGATCTGTCCTGCCTTAAAGTGGAGGTGGAGTAGAACTCTCTAAATGCATGTGTTGTTTCAGGAGGGCTTACTGCCCCATCAGGTGGGATAGGTCCAGTGCATGTTGTGGGAGTTGGACGGATTCCTGACCACCCCCCACATGGGTTGCCATCATGGTTTTATCAAGGGCTCAAGTTTCTGGGTTGCAGTTGCCATAAGAATACCCTTATTTTGAACTCATCCAGCAGTTCTCTCCCCCCATGCCCCTTTTCATTGACATCTGCCTTTAGTGACCTCTTTTATCACTACTTTGTGCAATCGATGTCAGCTTGTCTCAACATTGGCCTCCATTCTCATAATGAAGTTCTCTCATTTCCCAACAGGGCAATACTGAAAATTCAGTTTTCTGAACACATTCACTTACCCTTCCATCCATCTATTGAGAAATACTTCCTGAGCCCCTGTCATGAGTTAGAAATAGCATCCCCAAAACCTGTTTTCTGCTTGATACCACATTAGCAACTGTGTTAGTATGACTACGGTCGGAATTGTGGAAGAGGGGGCCCAGGGGCCCATGCGAGTGTCCAAGGAGACTTGAGTAGATTTGAACAGAGGCTGATGGTGCAGCATCTCTGGAGGAAGTGGCTGGAGAATGGGTCAGAGTTATCCAGAAGTGGGAATGGCGAGGTTGGGGGTGACTCGGGGCCCGACTGGTGTGGAATGAGTGTGGGCAGGAGTGATGGCAGGGCTCAGCAGCACCAGGCCAGGTTTGAATCATGCAGCATGTGTGTGGTGTTTTTAACCCCCCCATCTCTAGACCAATAGGCAGTATTTGTTTGGTAAAGTGTCTGATCACAGGGTTTTCTGTGCTCGGCAAAGCTTGGTCTCCTCAGGGGACCTCATGATGGGATAGATAGAACAGGATATTCCCAGGATTTTCCTGTTAACTTTGAAGGTATTTTAACATGCCACAATTTTTGTTACTGAGTCCTGCTTCACACTTAACCATATGGTTTGTAACTAGTTTGATTTCTTTGGTTTTAATTTGATTGTGTTGAGTATAACCTATCTTCTCACTGCCTTATACAGAGGCAGAAACTAGCTTTTTCACACTACCGTTGATCAGGAAACTATTATGTAATGACTGGTCCTTGTGCACGCTGAGCTTTGTACACCAGAATAGGTGAACCTATTGCCCAGATTTATTTTTATAGTAGGAAAATGACGCCTATATCACAGATCCTCATCAACCACGGGTCATTTAAAAAGTGAGTTGCAGTAATATTTTGTTTCTGGAATGGCATGTAAGTTGCCCCTTTGTGGGGAGGCAGCTATAGAACATTTACAGACTTAAGCTTTTTGAAAGTTGTCTTCGAGTCAGAGGGGGTTTATCACGAGCAAAAAATAGGACGTTTTTTCCGTAAAAATGAAGGCGCTTTTCCCCACTCCACCCCCCTGAAAAAAGTAAAACTTTAATGCTTAATCAGGGTTCCAGATGTTTGTATGTATGTATTTATTTGGATATTTATAGTGTTTTCTGTCAAGCAGTTTGCCTCCCTGGGTGCATTCCAGAAATTTTAAAGACATATATGGCAAAGCCACAAAGATCAAAGTCCTGTGTCTTATGAACTCTTCACAGCACTTTAGGCCAGTCCCTAGAATGATTTATATTAAAAGAACTGAGTCAGAGCTATAACCAGCCACATCATGTTTTGAGGAATGTTTCAGATGGGGACCAAAGAACCTGGTGAAGAACCAGTCCAAACTGGATTTCTTTCTCTGTCCTCTGCTGAGTGCAGGGCATTTGTTTGCAGCCCTCTTCAGTACAGGGACGTCAGTGAGCTCACTGGGGCATCCCTGGGCTCTTGTATCTCCACATCTGATCATTGATGTTTCTGTTATTCCTTTAAAACATGGGACTAAATTACTGCTCCATACTCCTTGAATATTCTTAATTCTACTACATCGAATTTTAAAAACTGCCATTTAAAGTACATGTATCATTTTCTCTGTTTTAAAAGTACGTATTATCTCACATCTAAATGGAAAACAGCAAGACTTGTTGTAGTAACACATTAATGCTACTGACTAATGTCTCTGGAAGGGGAAGCTCATTTAGCAATTGAGGCCCGACAGAATATCAGCCAGAGGTAGGACCCCACGGCGTCTGAGCAAGAATGTCTGGAACTCCAGTGGCCTTCTTTGATGAAGTTCTTACCTGAGTGGATTAAGGATCATGGATTTGGTTTATCCACTCATTGGTAGATGTTATAAATTCGTCAGAAGCTGCTTCTGTACTTCCTGCAGGTCTTCTCTTCTGGCTGGGTGTCAGGGTGTCAGGTGTGGGGGGCAGGGGGAGGACGGGGTAGGGCAGGTGGCTGTGTGAAAAGAACATCTTGCCTGTCTTTGGGCCTATCCTGAATCTTGCATGCCATATTCTTCACAGAGCAACCCCTCTTATCCTTCACCCCTAGCCCAACTCTGGGCTTTGTCTTTCCGGAAGTATGAAATGATTTCCTCACTACCTTGGGATCCCTTTTCTAATCGTGTAGCACAGTGTTCTAGTGACAGATGCTGCTGACCTGGTGAGGTGTTTGCAGGTCGGGCATCTGGCAGGCTTGCTCTCGGGCACTCCCCATGACTCATTACATCTCCAGGTGTGTGAGTCTCTGCCCTTTCTTCTGTCCCTTGTTTGATGACCACCCTGAGTTTTGAGAGTCAGAAGGACTTTCACTTTAAGTAGGTGAATTTAGCTCACTTCTCAGTTAGTGTATTTGGAGAGGAACCTAGTGCCTTCATTTTGAGGGCAGAAGGCTAAGGAATCCAGCCTTGTCATCAGTAACTGTAACCATATTCCTCGGCTTAGCTTCCTGATGCTGCCAATTCATGCTGGCAATATGCTGGGAAATGTTACTGTCTGACCCAACGATAGTTACCTAGCCTTTTATCTATTTATCTATCTTTTTCTTTTTCTTTAAGATTTAATTTATTTATTCATGAGAGACACACACAGAAAGGCAAAGGAAGAAGCAGGCTCCCTGTGGGGACCCTGATGCAGAACTCCATCCCAGGACCCAAGAATCACTCCCTGAGCCAAAGGCAGATGTTCAACCAGGAAACCAACCAGGCATTCCTAGCCTTTTTTATTTCTTAATTTGAGATAAAATTTTCTACAGAAAATGGCTCGTTTTCTGATATGTTTTAATGACTTGCCTGCTTTGTGTTTTTCTTTCTCAGTAATAATGCTTATACTCTCTTAAATACTTGTAAAACCACTGAATTATTTTTCTGCTTAATGAATTAAATTCGTTACATTACATAAGAAAAATCACAGTATACTGACATTTATTTATTCATATATACTTAAAGATTTTAATTTTTTTTATTATTTAAAGATTTTATTATTTATTCATGAGAGAGAGAGAGAGGCAGAGACAGAGGCAGAGAGAGAAGCCGACTCCGTGCAGGGAGCCTGGTGTGGGACTTGATCCCGGATCCCCAGGATCAGGCCCTAGACTGAAGGTGGCGCTAAACCACTGAGCCACCCGGGCTGCCCTATATTTAAAGATTTTGTTCTTAAGTAATTTCTACAACCAACATGGCACTCAAACTCAAAACCCCAAGATCAAGAGTTGCATGCTCTCCTGACTAAGCAAAGCAGGTACCCTGTGATAAACCAACGTTTAGAAATGCATTGGTTCGATTTTACAAAATACATTTTAAAACACAGGTTGATTATTTAACTAAAGGTTAAATAACTGGTTTCATAACTTAATGTTCAAAAATCTTCCAATTCTGAAAACTAGTGTTTTTTGTTTGTTTGTTTTTTGTGTGTTTGTAAGGGTTTTTTTGTTTGTTTGTTTTTAACATAGTTTTTGTCCTGGCGTCTGGGTGGCACAGTTGGTTAACTGACTGGCTTGTGATTTCAGCTCAGGTCATGATCTTAGGGTTGTGCGATGGAGCCCCACGTCGGGCTCCATGCTTATCATGAAGTCAGCTCAAGATTTTCTCTTCTTCTCCTCTGCCTCTCTGCAGTGCACATGCTTCCTCTCTCTGTAAAATAAGTCAATCTTAAAAAAAACAAAAAACAAAAAACAAAACTACTTTTTTTCTTTTATATCTATGAGGTAAGTGGTGGCTTCAGGCTCCTGTTTACTATCTTGTCTCTGCAATTACTCATGATAGGTATAGATAGTTGTTATGTCTAATAAATGAAAAGCTAAGTTGAATATAATTGTCAAAATATTTTCTCTTTCTGAACATTGGCATGTAGAGTGCTAGTAACATCTCGTTTTTCTATAGGAGAATTAAGGGCTATTATTAGGATTTTACATGATCCCCAAATGTAAGATTCAGGGGGAAGAAAGTAGGTTGAGTTTGCAAACTCAAAATTTCTGTGCTCCCCATGTAACTATTTTTTGATTTTAACATTATTGTTCCCTATGACTTTGGATCATATGAGCAACAGAGAAACCATTTAAAGTGGTATAACATTCAGCATCCCATTGGTGATGGTGGTAGATGCTGAGTGGTGAGGGAAGAATGTGAATTGTGAGTTTCTTTCCTGATCTCTAGTTAGGTTCCACTGGGGCTTACTCAGAAGTTTTCAAACAGTTGCTACATAAAGGAGTAAATATTTAGCTAATTTTTTAGCTAATGATTTTACTTAAGGCCTTTTAAATATAGACATTATAATGGATGGCATGTGCTGTCTTCCATGAAGTGAACCTTTGGGGACAGGAATCTCTATCCAAGGCTAGTTATAAAGTCCTATACCCGACCCTGCCCTGTAGGTTTAGATATAACCAGATATAATATATATTCTGAAAGGAGGGCCCAGAAGTCTCGGGAGTAATCCTTCCATGGTATTCCCTGTGGCATTTGGTGGTGCCTTCTTCTGTCTCCAGCTCTATATTTGCATGGAGGGTTCTTTCCCCTCTTCCTGCTCACTAAGATTGAAGGCTCTTTTCCATCAATCAGATGATTCTGAGGATCACACTTCCCTCAAAATGGGTTTCTAGACTAGATACTCTTTTCTAGAATATTCTGTGGTATTTTTCTTTGTCTATAAACTAGTCTGTATCCACCTTTCTTGATCCAATGATATATTTATGTTTGCTTTTCATTTCAAGAGACACGTTCCCTGGAAGTGCAGAGAATATACATACTTCACTGTCATCTTGTATGCAGGTTCTCTTTTGTTTTATTTTGGTGTTTACCCTCCCTTAGCTTCTTGTTCTTAGGTTGTATAAACTCAAAAAAGGAGAAGGGTTGTAAGCACTTCTCAGAGGTTTTTAATCCCGCCTTTGGGTGTTGTTGACCAACCTAGGTACTATTTGGGGTTCTGAGGAACTGTCTTTGACTGGACATGGTAGCGAGTACCAGGCTTTGGATGCATGCTGCGTGTTGATTTAGTCATGTCATCTAGTGGGACTGAATTCCATTGATATTTGATACTATTTTTGCATTTTAATGTGTAAGATTTTTCAAGGTGTTGGGGAGTGGACAAGACAAGGGCATCCAGAATATTGATTGTGTGAAATATTTTTTGAGAAAGGTAAATTGCTACAGCATTTTCTAAAGGTCAAGCAGTGCTTTGCAGACTAAAATGTTAACACATTCCTCGCTTTCTCCTTTTCTTCATTGTGCAGTGGGCAGGTGGCATTTGTGACTTATCAGCACCATTCTCCCACCAGCAGACAACCTCTCCCTTCACTCATTTACCCTGTGTGTCCTCCATTCTCCTGTGTTGGGTCAGGGTGGGACGAGGAACCTCCTGGTCCCCATCAGTGCATACGCCTCCCATTTCCTCACCAGGGTCTTGATAGAGGTGATTGCCACCACAAGCACTTTGGGTGCTAAGTGTACACAGGAGCTAACCATTCTAATAAGGTTATCAGGAGTAGACAGATGAGTGTGACAGAGAGGATGGATTCTAAGAGAAGGATAGCTGTGACTTTTGAATCTTTCCTTTTTTTAATTTCAAGAAATTATAAAACATGTTTGAAATTGACCATTTATCCATGCTAGTGGCATTAAGCCTATTGTGCATCCATCACCACCATCTAGCTCCACAATTATTCCATATTTCTCACCTAAAACTATGTTCCCATTAAACTCTGTCCTCAGCCTCCTGCCCATGATAACCACTATTCTCCTGCCTATTAATGTGACTATTTTGGGAACCTTATGTAAGTGGATTCATACAGTATACCCTCTATTGTGACTGGCTTATTTCATTTTGCATAATTCCCTCAAGATTCATCTGTGTTGTAACTCATGTCAGGATTTCCTTTCTTGAGGCTGAATAATAATCCATTTTTCAAAAAGATTTCATTCACTTATTTGAGAGACAGAGATTGTGTATACACAGTATGGGGAGGGGCAGAGGGAGAAGCAGACCTCCCCAGTGAGTGCAGGAGCCTGACGTGGGGCTCAATCTGAGGACCCCGAGATCATGACCTGAGCTGATGTCTGACGTTTAACCAACTGAACCATCCAAACACTCCTGAATAATATTCCAGTATGCGTGGGTGTGTGTGCGCACGTGTGTGTATGCATGCCACATTTTGTCTACTGGCAGTTGCTTCCATCTTTTGGTGATTGTGAATAATACTGCTATGAACATGAGTGGACAAGTATCTTTGTAAGACCTTGCCTTCAGTTCTTTCGGGCATATATCCAGAAGTGGAATTAGTGGATCATACCATAGTTCTGTTTAGTTTCTTTAGGAACTACTATACTGTCTTCCACAGTGGCTGCATTGTTTTCCATTCCCAGCTGTCGTGCACCAGGGGGTTTGATTGCTCCACAGCCTTGCCAACACTTGTTGTTTTGTGTCATGATTCGTAGCCATCACAGTAGGTATTGAGGTGCTTGAATCCTTTCTGTTCTTCAGTAAATGGCAGGAGCTGGCTCTGGGCCGCAGTGCCTGGCCCCCTGGAACAGTTGGGCAGCACGCTCCCAAGGACCAGGTACCCGGTGTGGCTTTGGTGCTCAGAGTGTGGCCTTTTTTGTTGGGAGTCTCCTCCTGTCGTCTTCTCTTGGCATGCTTCCTCCTTTTAATCCTACACTTGAAAATTAGATCAAACGCACCGTGTTTAGATTTATTTACAGTTTCTTAACTCCTTTCCTGTTTTCCTTTTGACAGGCTTGGCCTAAGAAGTCTTTTTCAAGTAGTAAATTAATTTAGGTGGCACGCACCCTACCTGAATTTTGTTACATGTTGGCAGTTTAGATAAATGGATATTATAATCTCAGCACATTTCTGCCCGACGCTACTGTGCCGATTTGCAAGAGTCTACAAAAGTGATAATACTCTGTCAATTTGGGTCCTCGAAGGAGAAGAAGAAAAAACAGGGCATATTTTCTTATTTGTATTTATAGGATGCCTGTGGGGACGTTGGAAATGCCATGTGGCAGTTTACATGCCTAACTACACACGAAGAAAGATAAGGAATTCAGAGGCATTTCTTGGTAGGGACGCGGAGAGCAGGCCCCGATCAGTGACTGTCAGCCTTGTTGGAGATACATCCTCTGTTGCGACCGAGGATTCCTCCCCCCTTAACTCACCATTTCGTTGAAGAATGCAGTCTATTTTTAATGACTTCATTGATTTGACGGTGGGGTTACGATGTACTTTATTTACTGCTGAAATGTTTCTTTCCCGTCAGCAGTTCATGTGAATAAATCTACTTTTTGGCACTGCTTTGATAGACTGTAAAAACTGCTTATATTTGCAGGAAAATTTGTTTTGCTATGGTATGTTTATGTACAGACTCAGTGTGACTCCCCCAATCATTTCTGTGTCACATTTGAGCTGAGAAAGAGACACATGTATGGTTGTTATCCTTGTGTACTGTATCAGAGCAGTGTAAAATAAATCCTGAGTTTCATGTCTGAGGGATCACAAAAATAGGTTTAATATTTGAAATTAATGTAAATTTTTTAGAGCTTTATTTTTTCACTAATGTGTTAGGACCCCTTGTTTTGATTTATAGTTTATATATTTTTTGAAACAATATGTAGTGTATTGTACATTCACTGTTCTAGTCTGCATATGAATTTAATATTTTATATCCAAACAAGACCCCATAAGAGGGGATCTTTATTTCCTATTGCCCAATTTATGAGCAGAGTTGAAATATACTTTGCTAATAAGTTTTCTATGAAGTTTCCTAACTTTTTCATGAAATCTATGTCATGTGTATTAAGCTTTGATTCATTATAATAAATCCAATGGGGGGCAGGGACTATGATCCATATCCCCTTCAAAAATTCATTTTATGTGAAATATTACTTCTAGAAATATCAAGTAGTACATATTTTGTTTTTACATGAAGAGAAAGGTAATTAATTTTATTTCTTAAATACTATGTTTAAATGTTGGCTAAAACTAGGAATGACCCAGCTTTTAACAACGCCAGACTAGGACACTTCTCTCTAAAGAGGCAAATAAAATCATTGACAGTACCTGCAGTATAACACCATAAACGCCAGCTTGGTGATCTCTAATTCAGATATGAATCAACAATGAAGGGCAAAAATCATGCATTAAAAAAAATAGCATTAGTGAAACTATGGGAGCGCTTATAATGCTAGTGTAGGCAAAAAAAAAAAAAAAAAAAAAAAAAGCCTCCAGAGTCGTTTTGCTTGATAGTCTCCTTAGGAAGAAATGAACTTGGAGGAAGGTAATAAGTGTCCCTCTGAGAAATGCGATGAAAAGTCTTTGGGAATTATCAGCCAAACTTAGCAGAGTCCTCTGGGGTTTCATGGGCAGTTGTGTTATAAAGGGATGTTTAATTTAAAGGAACCAAGTTGATAAGGGAGGTGGTGCAGGAAACCAAAAATGTTGAACGGGTTTTTGCTGGCCAGACAAATTGTGTGGACCAAGGGTTATTAGAGTGGGCAGTCAGGCTGCTCCTGGCCAAATGGCCACAGCTTGCCTCTCCTCGGGGGTTGGAAGGTAGGTTCTGAGTCTGCTGTTCTTTTCCCTGCTTGCAGCGAATAAATATTCTCTGTAGGTGTGGTCAACGTCTTCCTCTCTTCTTTTTCACTTGAGAAGAAAAGAGTTGCCTAGGGAAAGTTCTAGGAACCAAGGATTCACATGCCTGTGTGCCTGGGAGCAGTTGAGCACAGCCTGAATCATGCAGTTGAGCAGTCTGCTAAGTAAGGAAGGAAAGAATATCACGCACGGAGGGTTGATGTCTTTTTATGGGAGAACAAAAGAGTTTCGATTCTTTCACTTCTGGTTCAGTCTGGCCATTGTGTGGCAGAGGGGGTTTAATGAATCATTGTTTAACTAAGATCCTGCCAAGTATTTGACCATTAAATAGCCTCCAATGTGTATAGAGTTCTTCTCTGACAGACTCTTATTTGACTGTGATTAATTGGCATTGAATTGTTATTTAATTACCTCTGCAGAAATCTAAGAACAGTTTGTGTTCTGATTAAGTTATTTGATGTAAAAACACACACCGAGCTATGGAAGTCAGCTCAATCCTTTATGCACCTTGCTGCTGACAGGCCAACCTGTGTGGCTGTTCAAAGCTCATGGAATGTCGCTAAGTATCAGAAATCCAAATAAAGTCTGGGTTTCAATTCTTTTATTTTTAACCTAAGTATGTGAAGCTTTTCTTTTATGTTAAAATTCTTTTTAAGTTTTTTGTTGGACTATGTTAAACATTTTCATGAGGTGTATTGGCTTCCTCGGTTCACAATTAAAACATGTGTCCCGTGTATGCTCATGAGATGTCCAGGGGAGGAGCCCCCCAGCTGGATGCATTGATAATGAAAAGGACAGTGTCCTTGCACCTGGCCAACTGTGTGATAGGGGTGAGGTGACCATGGTGGGTGGGTGGGGCTAGAGTTCTGAGAGGTGGGAGGACCTCAAAATACAAGGGGTGAGAGATATTTGAATAGGTCAAGATTCCATGTGCAAAACAGGCAATGGCTTGGTGGCTATGAGGTTGCCTAAAGTCTGAGCTTTTTGTAACTGGAGAACGAGTAGAATTACAACACATAGAGCCTTATTTCCAGGTCTGCCGACTTTTATATGAACTTACAAAAGAAGCAATAAAATAGTTGGAAATGTTACCGTCCTTCTCCCTTTAAATAAGTAGACTCTACGTTCGCTTCCAACACGGGGTTGGAACTCATAACCCTGAGATCAAGACCTGAGCTGAGATTGTGTCAGGAGTTTAACAGACTAAGCTACCCAGGCGTCCCATCCCTCTCTGCCTGAATGATATTTTTTTCTTTCTTTCTTTACTTTTTTTTTATGGGGGGAGGGGGGGCGGTGGGAAACAAAGGTCCATTTACCCTGAACAGAGCTCAGCCAGTTTTGTGTAATATCTGTTGGCGGTTCCTGGATATTAAAATGATGCGCCGGCGAGGAGACTGGGGTGTTGGTTGATCTGTCTCCAGCACACCTTCAGTTACTTTACATAGGGTGGGTAGTGGGAGGGCCCATTGTTTTCAAGTTTAGTCATGCTCTCACGCCAGACGTTTTGCTGTCCTATTTTTGAGCATTACGAATAACCAGTGTGTGTATTGGAGATCGCAAGGGTTGATTTTGCATGCTGAGCGGTGATTTCCAATCGGGGTTTTCTCAGGGACTGGGTCTCATTCTTGTCTGTGGGCTGGTGGACTTCTTTGCTCAAGCGAAGGCTTCCTAAACAGGCCTTGCTACCACCACCTCTGTGGGAACACATCGTTGAGGTGAGACTGTTCCATGTCTTAACCCTGAGGGCTCATTCCTTCAGAGATTGGAAATAGGGACTGTGCACACAGCTTTGAAAGACAGTCGAGGCACAGTACACCAGGAAAAAAAATAACCTTCTTGGAGACTGTGTGGTGCATTCCTGTTATAGAAGAATGCATGGTTTCCTGTTCTGTTTGCTATCTGAGTCTCTTAACTCCATGGCCATTCTCCTTCCTAGAGTTCATGCTTTAGGAATCCCCGGAAATTATGCAAATCTATTGTGTGGGCTTTTTCCAGTGAAAAAGTTCCATAGCTTCCATCAGACTCACCGTCTTAGGGATTTTTCTACCTGTTGCCGACCAGTGGTCTGTACATCCCTGACCATATGTGGGCCATGAGGCCACACGTACTGTGATGTGAGGTCTGGGGTAAAGGAATTAGCCTGGTCTAGTTTTCCAACGTTTTTCTTCTCAATCCTTCGGAAATATAAAAATAATGATTACTTGCTATGGCAAAGCATTTCTGGCTACTCTAACAAAATGGTTTCCTGGGGGCAATCCTGGGGCAACCTTCAAGCTTAATCTCCTCCCATACTATTCAGCAGTTAGCGATTTGACACAACAGGTCAGGATTGGGGATGAACTGGATCCTAAGCCCCTGGACTTCCCTTATCAAGAATGTGTTTTATTAGAGCCCGTGTGCACATTCATTCTCTCACCGATTTGCCCACTTGCTACTCTCTTCGTTCAGCTTACAGTAACTTGTGTAATGTAATTTTGAGGTGGAGTTATTTGAAATGTCTCACTTTAATTATGGTTAGCTAAGAGAGGCTTCTTGGAACTCTTAATCAAGAATGATAGTCAAAGTATTTAGCATCTAGTGGAGCAGGCACTAGCTGTTTCTATCAGCCCTGCCTAGAACTTAATTGGTTCATCCTTAGTAGTACATATTTAATAGAGCTTTCAAATGTGTCCGGTCAAGTAGCTCCATGCCATGGATCTGTTGGTAAGAAATTTTCTGAATGTCCACCACACCAGTGATGAGTCCTGGCTTCCTACTTTACAGCTGAGTGTTCTTGAGTTAATTTCTTCTTGTCCCTAAGCCTCACATGCCTTGTCTGTAAAGTGCAGACTATGTGTTGCATATAGTTTTGAGATGATGTGTACAGTGTGTTTAATAGTCTCTGGCACTTACTTAGTGGTGGTCCTATGGTGGAGGTGGGTAGTGGTATTCTAGAAGCCAAGCATAAACAAACCAAAACAACCACCAGAAGTAATCTAACTACATACCTCCTTGATGTGTAGCACCAGGCATAGGGACGAGTCGGTGTGGGGGTTTGTCTGCACATGGAGATTGAAACAGAATTGGTCTTGGGGCATCTCTGTTGCACCCTTCAGACTTTTTGCCAGCCTGGGTTGGATATGTAAGATGTCCCTCCATCCTGATAGCACCAGCCTCTCCCTCTATACTTCCTCCTTACAACCATCATGGCTTTGAAGACGAGAGGCACCCATAGAAGAGAGCACTTGGACCTCTTTCTGACCACAGGGAGTTCTCCTTGGCATTCCCCAAAGACCTGGCTTTTTCCTTTCTTGCACTTAAGTGCTCTCCTATCTCAGCACACCTTAGGTCATGCTCTTTCCATCCACTAGGCAAATATTTGTCATCCTTTTGCCTTTCCCTCCTCCTAGTTGTCACACATGTCATTCCTCATACCTGGACAGTCTCCATTCTCTGCCTTCCTTCCGTGGCCATGTCTGCACCAGGAAGACCTGTCAGGCTGGCCCTGCCTAACCCTGGAACGCACATTGTCTGGTGATACTCACCGCTGCTGCCTAGCGTGTACTTCATGCCACCTCTGTCTGTGCTCGCCGCGTTCTTTGTTACTGGAGACACTACATTCACTTCTGTGTAGCGTAGTCACATGTTGCCAACGTTAAGAGTATGAAATGCCCCTGAGGGACACCAAACAGAGTTTAAATCTAAATGGCAGGGACTGAGTTAGGGATTAAAGATACTTTCACTCACTGGCTACCAGGTGGTAGAGCTACAGAGTAAGAGGATGTGGTAGCCTGGAGAAAGGAAAACTTGAATATGTATGTAGAAAAGCAGATTTTGGTCCTGCCCTTGGTGTCTCAGAGATACTGCAATTTTTACAAGTCATCGCATTTGGGTAATCTAACTGGTATCTCCCAGGTGGGGAAAGAAATGGGAAAGATCCCATTACACAAAGAGCACACATATCCTTTTGAAACCCCTTCCCCCTCAGTCTGTCAAGGTATGTCATGGAACTTTGAAATTACTATTTTTTTAAAAGATTTTTATTTATTTTTTCATGAGAGATACAGAGGGAGAGGCAGAGATACAGGCAGAGGGTGAAGCAGGCTCCATGTAGGGAGCCCAATGTGGGACTTGATGCCTAGACCCCGAGATAATGCCCTGAGCCAAAGACAGACGCTCAACCACTTAACCATCCAGGTATCCCTGAAATTACTATTTCTAATCCCTTAATTGTATGAAAGGGCAAATGACCACTGGACTTTGGCGACACAGTGTGATGATTATTCTCGAAAATTTTTCATATTGCTAAAGGAGAAGCTGGGCTCCCTGGTTAATCGACTGCATTCTCGATTCTGTCTGAACTCCCAAATGATGCAGAAATGCTGGAACGTTAGGTTTCTTCCTGCCACCACTGGTTATACTCCTTAGCTCTGTATAGCTGTGGCTTTTCCCCAGCTCTTTTGACTTCTGCCACTGGAGTGAGCAGGAAACATTTCTCAGACCTGCTCCATTTAACCTTTCTTGGCATGAAGGCAAGTACTAAGGGTGGGCAGAAGAAAACCATCAACCATAGGTAAATTGATGCCATATTTACTGTGATTAGGAAGAAAGAACCTTTGAGGGGGCTGTCTGAAGGGAACCATAGGCTTTCTCCCTCAGCGTCTGGTTAACATTACCCTCTCAGGCCTGCACACCAAATTCTGTGCTTTAAGAAAATGGGGTGGGTTACGGATGCACCTTCTGAACACTACGATTTAAATTAAATGTTGTCTCTTATGTGTTTTAACTTTTGACTTCTTAGGGGGACTTACTAGCTTTAGAGGAATTCTGTAGGCCTAGGTCATGGTTGGGGCAGAACTTCTCAGTATCTGATTACCTGTCACATTAGTATCTGTGCCTTGCATTTCCGATCCTGTCTGTGCGTTCCTTCCAGGCTACTTACCTTCTCTCCATTGCCTGCTTCCTCATCCTCACATGGTCTGCGTCTGCTCCAGCCTCCTCCCTGGCTGCCACCCTCTCAGCACTAGAGACTGCTGTCCCCCTTTCCTCTATTACCTCTGAGACACTAGGTCTCCCTGTTTTCTAGTGCTTTCTTGTTGTCACATCAGCTTCTGTTAATTGCTGTACCAGTTTTGGGAAACTCAGTCTGCAAGTGGAAATTTCAGGCAGCCTTTGAAGGAGCATAGGCACATCGATTCAACAACAGCACAGGGAAAGTGACAAGTTGGACAAAACAGACACTTCATGTTGCAACATGAATTTCTGCAGTTGGGCAAACACTGCCAAAAAACTGTACGAAATATCAAAACTAGAAATAGGGACTGAAATTTGAAAACAAACCATTTATTCCTTATAGCAGAAGGGCTTGTTTTATTTATTCATTCAGAATGGGTTTGAGCTTGCTTGATTTTTCTTTTCTTTTCTCTTTTCTCTTTTCTCTTTTCTCTTTTCTCTTTTTTCTCTTTTCTTTTCTTTTCTTTTCTCTTTCGATTTGTATTTATTCATGAGAGAGGCAGAGATCTGGGCAGAGGGAGAAGCAAGCTCCCTGTGGGGAGCCTGATACAGGACTCGATCCCAGGACCCCGGATCATGAGCCAAAGGCAGATACTCAACCTCTGAGCCACCCAGGTGTGTTTTTGAGCACCTTCTATGTGCTAGGCGAGTTGGTCAGGCCCTAGGGAAACATCACTGAAGAAAATAGCATCCCTGTCCTGCCAGTGCCTATATTCTAATTTAATTTGTGTGTGTTGAAAGAGAAACAAATGGTCTTTAGCTTTTAGAAGTAAGAAAGGGAATTTAAAAAGGCAGTGATTACATGTGTAAAGGTGAGAAGATTATTTTACAGGTTCCTGAGACAGAACATGATCAGTACCTTGCTTAATCCTTCCTTATTACTCAGAGTGTGATCCCTGGACCTGTTAGAACCCAGGATATTAGGCGGCACTCAGAGCTCCTGAGAATATACATTTTCATCAGGTTTTTGGGAGATTGGTGCATTGCTTTTACGAGTTTTGGGCTATTTCCCATCTAATGCCACTTACTCAGTAGCCCTCTAGTCCTGCTGCGTTTGCTCATGTGTATACAGCACAGAGAAGACTAGAGCTTGGTGGTCAAAATGAACCTTTCCAATCATGTCTGCCTGATTGACATTCAGGAAGATGTCATTGAGTAGTTTCCAGGTCTCACAAACTCTGTTTTGTAAGAACTATTTCTTATATATATATATATATATATTTTTACAGATTTTGTTTATGTTTTTGTATAGGAGTCCATCTTTAAAGAAAAAGTGGGAAAGCCAATGGGTTTATGATATTTTATTAGCAAATCCATTTTGAGTTCCCCCTGGGCACTTGACATTTTATTATATAAGTTGTGTGTGAAATGTGGTTTATGTTTAAAGAGAGTGTATAACATAGTTGTGAATGTAGGAGTAATATACTTGAAAAGTAGTTAAAGCACTGAATGGATTTATGAGATATTCTGAGAGTATACCCAGACTCTGGGGGGATCCTGAGGGAAGCAAGCTGAAAGAGTCTCTCATCAAATAAAGTGTCAGAAAAATTGTGCCTAAGACCATGAAAATTGCGTATGTGTTTGCTGAGAGTAACCCTGTTTAGTTGCAGAGTCTCCACAGTCCTCATCACTATAAGGGAAAGTGGAGGTTAGAGGCATGCTCTGCACAACAGCAAAATGTGTCAGCTGAAAGCACAATATTGGAAAACTATAGTGTGTTAGGGTGTAGGAGTGCATCTCACGTAACCTCAAGTATCCCCAAAGGACCCTGCTATGTTTAGAAACAAATGCTCAGAATATTACTTCTGGATTGTCAAGAAAAGATGTATTTATGCTCTGTATCTTTTGTTTAAAAAGATAAGAACTCTATAGTTCACATGAAAAAGGTTCTGCCAAAATGATTTCGATTAAAAAAACTTCTGTTACCTACAAGGGTAATTAGTAATTGTAAGTTGACAAAGTAACTTGACAAAATCTATCATTTCCCTGACTAATCTTAATAAGTGAGTCTCTTGTTGGATCTGTGGTGATAGCTCTAGTCAGGGCATTTGGCATGAAAATGGAATCTATTCAAGTTAGGTCAGATGAGGAAGGTTTGATTGAAGGGAAGCAGCATTCTATGGAGCCATACATAGCAGAGCCCGCTTCTCCAGAAGCCGTAGCTGGGCTTTTTATCATGGCGCTCCTGCATGTACCCAGATCCCTCTTCTTGGATGGGGAGTCTTTTTCCACTTTCCTGCTACTCTCTGACCTCATAGTTCTTGAGAGGAAACTTCTAAATGACTTGGAAGCTGGTCAGTTGCTTGGTCACCCCATGCCTCTTTGATCTGCTAGCTGTGGCCAGGCCTATGCCTGTTTCCTTTATCTCCCAAGGCTGTCTGATAAAGATGGAGGAGGTTGAGTGAGTGGCACATACCTGAGAGCTGTATTTGTCAGCAACAGTCTTATGGAAGTGAAAAGGCTGAGAATTCTGGGTAGATGGGATTGAACAGGGATGGACAGCCTTCTTGGTGAGTGAATGGGAGAGAGAGAGGAGGCCTCCATGAGAATAAGGATCCAGCCAGCAGTGATGCACAGGTCAGGTAGGTACCTCTCTTCTGTGTCTTCTCATCGCTGTTACTTAAAGTTTTATGGATTGGATTTGACAGATAAAGAATGAAGGATATACGTGAAATTTTTTTAAGTGCAAAGTCTTGGGAGTATTTTATCTGAAGTAAAAAATCAAAATGACTTACAAGATTTCATCTTGGGTATTGTGGTACAGGTGTAAGGTAAAGTTGGAGAAGTTGGACATGAGTATTTGCAGGCCAATCTCAAAGACTTTTGTTTAGTTAAGATTTGTCAAGCTTCAGATGTTTCTTAGGGATAGCCAAGTGCCCAAGAAACCCTGGGAGATCAGGAGTAGACAGAAAATTTGGCATGTATATGCAAAGAGTGAGTCATTAGAAGGAAAGTGAGCAGAGTTTCCTTGGACAAATTGCTGATGGTTCTAGCCTGAGAAGAGAAAGTAGACTTTCTCATGTCTTCTTTTTCTGCTGTGTGCAAATACCAGGTTGGCTTGCCAGTAACACCTGCCGCTTATGGAATATTACTGCATCATCCTGAGAGAGGCTGGACCATGGATCTTCTTGTGTCTCACAAGGAGCTTGATCTAATGGGATTTGAACATTTCTTTTAGCATCAGAACACTCTCTTCAAAGGCCACCTCTGTCTGACCCTCTAGAGGGAGGAAGCCTGTTTAGGGAGGGCACTGGGGAAGGGACCAAGAAGCTCAGAGTGAAGGGTGAAGGGTTGGGTGTCTGGTGCTGAGTGAGGTTGCCTTCCACTTTTTCTAGGCACCCCTATAGAATCGTAGAATCTTGACAAGGTTTGGAAATTACTAGCCCTGATTACCTTTCGTGTTTCCTTAAAGCTCTGTAATCCCCTGATGATGATGATGAGGACAACCCCTTGCACCGGTGTGCCATCACACCACATAGAGGGTGCCATTGTAAGGACAGTCTGCTTTAGCCACAATGTTCTTCGATCCTGTGACATAAGGGAAACAAGTATATCACATACTGTTTTCAGGCTAGGGATTGGGTATAAATGGGCATTTGATGAGTTGTGTGAAGAGCTCTTGCTACTGAGTGTCAGAGGAGGACAACAATCTTGGTGGTTTCTTACCGATGCTTTCCTAATTCCTGCTGCTCTATTCCATGACATTCTTTGATGAGCCACCGTGTCTGACCTATTCTGACATCAGTGGTGACGGCTACATTGAACTCCGAAATCTTATGCTGAACTGGTTTTGTAGGATGATGCAGAAAATCCATGCTCCTCCAGCTCCCTCATGCCGCACAGTGATTTTTTCATCCTGGTGACCATCTCTGAGCTCCCCTGAATACCTTCTCGTTTTAATCAGTCATTACCCCATCACATGGCATTGACCCTGGAAGGTACAAGTCCATTCTCTCTGCCCTTTTGGAGAGACTATCCTCTTTTGGACAGGTTGTTTGGTTCCTTTTTTTTTTTTTTCTTCAAAGATTTTATTTATTCATAGAGACAGAGAGAGAGAGAGAGAGGCAGAGACACAGGCAGAGGGAGAAGCAGGCTCCATGCAGGGAGCCTGACGTGGGACTCGATCCCAGGTCCCAGGATCACGCCCCGGGCTGCAGGCAGTGCTAGACCGCTGCGGCACTGGGGCTGCCCAGGTTGTTTGGTTCTACATCCCACTTACCACTAGGAGAGTGGTTCTTTTACTTCTCCTCACCAACCAGACCCTCCACACTCCAAAATACCCAGAAACTGGTCCAGATCCCGCATTCCTGGCTTCTAACTGTACAGAGCTATCAAACCAGTGACCCATTCATATCAAAAGAATTAGGTTCTAGAATCTTCCATGAAGGTAACCATGAGCACATAGCAAGAAGTTCCTAATATATAAGAGTTCATGAAACACATCCACTTTCACCTGTAGGTAAGGTGTGGCATGGCCTTTTGTGCTGGTACCCAAGACCATTTCTGTGCTAAATGGAGTTCAGAAGGAAACAACTACTGACACACTATAGCATAGAAGGACCTCAGAAATGTTGGGCTAAGTCAAAGAATTCAGACACAAGAGTCTACATACGGTATGATTCCATTTGTATGAAATGTCTCAAAAAGGGGCAAGTTTATAGAAAAATAATGTAGATTAGCTGTTGCCTTAGGCTGAGAATGGGAACAGGATGTCACTGAAAATGGCATGAGACATCTTACGAGGAGGAACAAAACTGTCTTAGAGCTGGTATTTGATGGCAGTTTGTCAATCAGTAGCGTTACTTAAATTCATTGAATTGTATGGCTGAAATGGGTGAGTATTTAAGATACAAAGTTATATGCCTCAATAAAAATAAACCTTAGTATTTTATGATATGCAAACATGCCTCCTTTTTTCTTTTTTTAAAAAAAGAATTGGATCCACATTAGACATGGGAGCTTCTTCCAAGTTTCATGTTGTAGCTTGGTTGTAAGAAGTAGAGAAATCCTACATATGAGAGAGAGGGCAGAGCATGGACTGACCAGTGATTGACTCTAGCTCAAATTACACAATCTGTTCTTTAAGATTTTATTTAATTATTTGAGAGACTGTGAATGAGATAGAGCACGGGGCGGGTGAGGGAGGAGCAGAGGGAAAGGGAGAGGCAGACTGCCACCCAAGCAGAGAGCCCAACTTGGGGCTCGATCCCAGGACCCTCGTATCATGAGCCAAAGTCAGAGCCAACCATGTGGGGCACACCCCACCCCTTTCTTTTTTCCACATGTAATGCATAGTCACTATAGAAAAAGAGTATTGATTAAAAAAAATTAAAATTACACCTAATGTATTATAGACCTGTTTCAGTCTTAATGTTCATGTTCTTCTCACTTCTCAAATAACCCGCATTGAACATTGTTGATCATTTATTAGCTCCTTGGCATAGATCCCTGGAATTTCCGGGTCATACGGGCTGTGATCCTAATGTTTATGTATACTATTCCAGTTGTTCCCAGAACTCTACATCAACCCGTGCAATGTGAGTTTTCATTATATGTGGCTCTAAAATGTGATCTGGCAGCCGGAATTGATTGTGCTTGGTGGTCTCATGATTGGTTAAATATCCTGTGCAGGATAGGGATCGTGTGTTGTGGCTCTACCCCGAGGTGATCAAAATGATGCCTGTGCTGTAATTTTAATCCCAGAAATAAAGGCATCCTGGAGACTGACCATCTGAGTCTGGACAGATGGCAGTGGCCAAGGTAGGGTACTGTGCCTTCTCAGGGATAATTGAGGCCCCACCAGCTAACTGCATGCGAGAAGTCTGGCAAGGATATGATTAACTTTCTTCAAGCATTGGATGGGCTCTCACATCAGGAGAAATTAGATTTACTCCGTGTACTTGGTTGTAAGAGCAGAATAAGCAGAGGGTTGCATGTTCTAGGAAGGCAAGATTCGGTGTAATGTAAGAAAGGCCTGCCTAACAGAATAGTCTGAAAGTGGATTGGGCTCCCACTTCTATGTCCCCGGAGATGTTCCATTTGGATGAACAGGCATGGCATGTGTTTAGTGAAGGGAATGCATCATTTGATTTGGGGACCTTTGAGGAAATTTCATACCTATGGGGCCATGAACTTGAAATCACAGTTCTCACTGTAACTAAGTCTGTGGCAGAGACTTAGTTGTTTCTTGGGGCCAGAAAGTAACTTCTTGGCTCTTCTAATCTCACATTTTCTGCACTCCCCGGGTTAGTGACAGTTTAGGTTTTTGACAGTCTTTGACATTCAGGTCAATTATTATAGTAGCTGTGTGGAGAGATGGTTTTCTCAGTTGTGTGTTTTCCTTGTATTTTTTGCTGTTTGCCAACCCATGGGTATTTTAGACTTTAAGACCCCTGCATCTGATAGAAGGTAAAAAGGATGGGTTTCAGATATCATCACTGTGTAGCCTTTTCACCTTTAAAAAAAAAAAAAAAAAAAAAAGAGCCCAAAAGTGAATGTTGGTCTCAGTATTATGTAAGCTGAACCATACTTTGCAGTGTTCTGAATCCTGACTATGTTGAAAAGTCCTTTTCCATTGAAGAAATAAATGTTTAAAGTATGTCTTTTAATATTTCTTGATGCATATTTTCCTTATTTTGGTCTTGATACTTGGAAGATAAGAAATAACGAGGTAGTTCACAAAGTCTGTAAGAATATGTGGAAAATTGCCCATCTGATTTTAGTGTTTCTAAGGCACATCTGTTTAACCGCCTAACCTTTTGCCCCTCAGATTGTGGTGTGTGGAACAGCAGAGAGGACACCACCTGGGAGCTTGGTAAAAATGCAGAATTTCAAGCCCCAGTCTCAAGCTACCGAACTTACATGTTACCAGGTTGACCTTCTGACAGGGCCTGGTAGACAGACTTTGCCAGGAGACTAGTTCAGATCCTGTGGGCAATAGTAGTGATCTCACCTTGGTGTTTTGTTTTGAGCACCTGCTAATGTACCTGGCATTGTGACTGGGTTCTTTCTCATGCATGAGCCCATGTAATCCTCAGAATCACCCTCTCAAGGAGGTATTATTAGAGGCTCAGAAAAGCTGTCACTCAACCTGCCAAAAGTGTCACTATAAGAAGACAGTTTCTGGGGTCTGTATCTCCTGAGTCAGAGAAGTGGAGGCCCTGGTTGTCATGTGTCGCCAAGCATGGAAGCCTCCAGTTCCTCCACCTCTTTGCCTGAGCAACCCTGAGCTTCTGGCAGTAGTTAGTTGCTCAGCTGCCAGCCTCTGGCCATTCACGATCTAGTAGGGGCTTGGTATGGAGGGCCTCAGGAGGAAGTCACCTGTGACTGACGTTGGGAAGAGTTGTAGAGGCCCCACATCTCACCTGCAGGCATGATTCCTGAAGCCTCCACTACAAAAGGAACTTCAGGGGCAAGTCAAACACATTTCTCAGGAGTTGCTTATACTAATATAGTCTGTTTATGTGTAGCTTCAATTTCTTTGAATTCTGTCTTCTAAAAACTAGATATTTATTACAAATCTGTTCTCACTTTCTGTTTTCAAATCCTTTAGGATGTACTGTTCTCTTGGATTCTACAAAGGGATATACAGTATGTAATAAATGATCTTTTTAAAAAATCTAATATTTCATTTATTTATTTTGAGAGAGAGAGAGAGGGAGAGAGCGAGCACCAAGGGAGGGGAGAGGCAGAGGAAGGGGCAGAAGCAGTCTCCCCAGTGAGCAGAGAGCCTGACCTATGGGGTTCCATCCCAGGACCCTGGGATAATGACTTGAGTCAAAGGCAGATGCTTTAGTGACTGAGGCACCCAGGCTCCCCAGGAAATGATCTTTGCTTATTAGGTAATGTTTCTGTTTTCTTGCCTGCATTCCTCTGGTTCTGTTGGATATTTAAGAATGAGTCTGTTTTTCACAGTTGGTTGTACTGCAATAGATAGTGGTTTATTACCCCGTTTGTAAACTTGCAACTTGGAAGAGGCAGGATTCCAAAATTTTTCAAAATGTAAGGTGCTGTGAATCATCGTGAGGCCAAAAAGAGAGGTTATGATTACATTTTATTTAATAAGTACCAGGCAGTAAAATTTTGATAACTGAAGCAAAATTATTATGACAATTTGGATCAATTTATGTATTTTGCAATTGTTTGTTTGCCAATCCAGCCTCCCTTTGGGCGTCCTAGATGGCATTTAAAAGGAGAGCAGGTTCTAAAATCCAGCAGCGGTTCCCAATACTGCCACAAGACCTTTTGTACCTCCATTTTATTAAAAATTTGAGTCAAATTTCAACTCCCTGCCTGCTGCCATTTGGTGGTATTTTTGCTTCTTTCTAGTTATCATTCTGTTTTCTTTTTCTTTACACTGACATCAGCTTATTTCGTATGAATGCGTAATAGATTAAATACATATGCATTTAAAATATTGTTTTGATTTGTCTGTAAATTGTTTCACTTAAAGTAGGCCTATCTGGGGAAATGAGTAATCTCTCATATCCTGTTCTTGCAGGAAGAATTTTAAATCGTTTCTCCAAAGACATTGGGCACATGGATGACTTGCTACCCCTGACGTTTCTAGATTTCCTCCAGGTAAGGTCACAGTGATGCCAGGTTCTCAGATGGAAAACTGCACTTCCTGTTCTTTCAAGTCCTTCCCATGGGGGCTGAGGGTGGGCCCCTAGGCCTGACAATGTCATGTTATCTTAGTAAAGGCCTTGTTTGTAAGAGAAAGGTGTGGCTCTGATTTGGAGGCTAAGTTAACATGAGTAATACCTGAAGTGTAGGAGTGGCTACGCAGTCATGTCAAGGTTGGTTCGAAGCAGCTACATGCTGGGTAAGTGGTTCTCCATCTGCCTTCCAGGTATCTGGCATGAATTTCACTTTACCGTGAGCACATTTCATAATATAGAAACAATCACCTCTCACGGAAAGATAGCCCAGATTAACTAAATTATGCATTGTATTACCACAAAGGACAAATATTTACTGCACCATTTTGGGGGATAAAACCAGGTGTGGTTACTAACAAAGAAAAGATTAGCAATAATAAGGTGAAAATAATACTTTGTTTGCAAGGACAATAGAGAGCGGTTATTGCAGATACAAAGCCTTTAAAGGCAAGTACATTTAAGCCAATAATTTGAGTGGAAGATCAAAGTCACCTCAGAAAATGTCTTTTTTGTTTTTTTAAGGCAGCTTTTCTTTCACACGTTGATTGCTCTAAATCTTAAGGGTGTGTGTGTGTGTGTGTGTGTGTGAGAGAGTGAAATACAACAATCCCACAAATACCTTCTATATAGCATTTGTTTTGTTTGTGAACTTGAGGTTCAGAGAAGTGATATTGGGTCATATCATGCCTCATCTGCTCACTCAGTACTGTGGCACACGTGGGATGCTTTTTAAAAATTTATTTATTCATGAGAGACACACAGAGAGGCAGAGACATAGGCAGAGGGAGAAGCAGGCTCCCTGCAGGGAGGGAGCTCAATGCGGGACTCGAGGATCACGCCCTGAGCTGAGGGCAGACCCTCAACCACTGAGCCACCCAGGCATCCCCATGGGATGCTTCGTATGCTGTTTACTTCTGCCCACTCTTCAGTGATTCAGGCGGGGGAAGTTTCTTTTTTTCCAAGTGGGTTTTTCTTTTTCTTTTTCTTTTTTTTTTTTTTTAGATGATATTCTAAGATCTCTGCTGCTGTTGCTAATACTTTCTGAATTTGTGTTTTACTCTCCTTTAGTAGTCTAATCATGAACTCATTGTATGGCCTGGAAGTAGAAATGCTGCCACTGGGGTCTGTGATTATGTCTTCCTTCTGATGTGTCCTTCCCCGCCCCCATTCAATGCCCAGATGCACTTCAAGTTGAAAACGTAGGGACTTTTCTGGAGCCACTGTTATAAATGGAGCCAGAATTACTTAATTTGAAAAATTAGCTGTGTCATAAAAATCACTACTGGGCCTGAAATGACCACATCATTTCTGTGAGTCACTCAGAAATGCAGCAGTGAGTATCTGACTGCAAACAGTGTAGCCCCTGGGCAAAGGCATGCATTGTTACTAACATGAATTAAACAGAGATATGGAGGAAGAGTACTTTTACTGCGAAGATCTGATTTTTCCGTTCCTCTTATGCAAACGTATTTTATAAATGTGTCCTGCTGGGTTTTGCTATGTAATTTATCCCCAAGAAACAATCCTTTGCCAAAACATTGTCACATTTTCCCTGTGATAGCTCATTACATTGACAAGATTTGGGAGAAAGGTTCTGTTTCTTCACAAGTGCTAGTTCAGCAGAGGTTGAGTTTCCAAAGTGGCTGGCACACTGTGTGTTCTGCACATAGTCAGCCATCGTAATTGGAATGGTCTGCCTATCTTTTGCATGATGTGTGGAGACACAGGGCTAGAAACTACTTGAATTCTTTATAAAACATTCTCAGCAGCCCAGGGAGAGAAAATCCTAGTATAGCTGCACTTCTCTTTAACCGGAGAGACAAGGGCCTTTTTATTATGTGCTCACTTAATCTTGGTGTGACTTATCATCCTGGAATACGGGTAGTCCCAATTAGCTGATTTCTTGACTCTTAATAGCTGAGGTAAATCTCGATTTTATTGTCTCCAAGAATGGAGTTTTGTCTCAAGGATAACTCAGTTATCAATTATGATAAAGATCTATTGTCACTTGTTTTGTTTGCAGGTGTCTTTAATAAGCCTTTCCATAATCCCTTCAGGAAGAAATATTTTCTCCTTTTAAAAATAGTATTTTCTAAATAGAAAAGCTCTGATCCCTGCCATTGTTGTTGATTCTTTGAGGGACATTTCCCAACATTCATTGTTTAAATGGTTGTCAGGAGGAATCAAGGGAAACTTCATAAACAATGCAGTAACTGGTTCATCTTACTTTGTGCGTAGAAGCCTTTCTACAGGAGGATTTGCATGCGATGAGTAGGCTTTTGACTGAGGTATCACTGGGATCATTTTGAAGTATTTGGGCCTGTTGCTATATTAGCAAGTGAAGATTTTTATTAATGCCACAAAAATGAATTTAACCTGCCCTCAAATAAAGGCCAACAAATACCAAAATGTAAATTGATTTTTTTTTTTTTTTTTTTAAGTTGGATAGGACACTGTAAGGATAAAAACAACCCGGTGGTGTTCTGGGACTCTTAATGGAATCATGTAAACTTAAAATAAACACTATTATGGTAAGCACATAGAATGAAAACTAATTTTCCAAATCAAATACATTATATTCAATTCATTTTCCCCAATCAACCAAATGTTTAAAACCTGTTAGTTATAACAGCAATCTTCTGGAAATTAATTAGAAGCCTATTAGCTCTGCTAGCTGAGCCGAATGAAGAGGGTTGCTTGTTACATTTCTAAATAGGCTCCTGAATTAAAGCAAAGCAAGGTCAAAATGACAATCAGCTCCACTCACACCTCCTGGCTTTGCTTAAGTAGTTGATCTAGCTTTTGTTTGCCTTTTTAAAGGTGGGTGGGTGTTAATTTTTTTTAAAAAGAAAATTTTACATACTTTGACTCAGTCTTATAATACATGTAAGAGTTTTAACTAGTCAGGGGAAACATGCAGGTCTCAAGAATATTACCCGTGTGAACAATAGTATCTCCTCAGTTACTCTGGGATCTGAGATGGGAATGACTTTCAGACCTAGTGATCAGTTCATGAGCTCTTCTCCAGAGTTTTGTTCACCCTTTTCACTATGGCTTTAGGACATTTCCTTGTTGCCTTTGTTTCTGATGTCAATAGCAAAAGCTACTATTGACATCGGGAGGCCCCCAGTTAGAATGTCTAACATCAGATTCTTTGGTTAAGAACGCTCTGACTCTAGCAACTCCTCCTATGCGCAGAGTAGCTCAGAACTTGAGCCTTTCCAAAGGTAACAGGTGAGTTTCATTGAAACGGTTGAGTTTTAAAAGGACTGGGAATTTCCTTATCAAGAAGTTACCCTTTTATTATCTTGTAGGAGATGAGCCCTTTCCCAATCTCCATATCCTTTACATCTAGTATTGCTGAGCCAGAAAGAACTTGGCAGAATTTATAGAGTAATGAATGGAATGCAAACCGAAATCCAAAACTCATATACCTTCATGAATTGAGAGCTAAGTTTTCCCCTCATCAGAATATTCAAATTAAGACCATCTCCTATAATGTTTTTCTCCTTACTAAAGATATGCATATGGCCATGCCTTTTTGGGAGAGTTAAAATAAAATAGATACTGAAATAATGTGACTACATTTGTCCATGTGAACTTTTTAATCCAGATTATGCATGTTTGATCACTTTTTCTGTAAGACAATAGTAGTTTTTTCCCTTTTGTAAGCAAGAGTTTAGAAATGTGAATCATTGGGTTAGAAGCTAATTGTTTTTTCAATTGAGTCTGAAGCTGAGAAATTGAGGAGAGACCTGAGAAACAGAATCTTACATTTGATGCATAATGACTGGAGTCTGTAATACTCTGTAGATGCAATTCAGATATCAGGGACAGCTTTTATTGCTCCATCGACTAAATGATGGAGAGAAGAAAATTCTGTTCAAAACCTGACTAGATAGACTGGTCATGTTGACCTTGAACAAGGATTTGTATTTGTGTAAATATATGGTGTTTTCGTTTTTTTTTTTTTTTTTAGTTTTTGGATAGTTAGCTATTCCTAATCCTGCTAATGGAAGACTGTGACACAGCGAATTTTGAAAATATGTATCATTTTCTCTTGCCCTGCGTTAAATGAGAAATCCCACAGAGCTGTGGGGCACAAGTGCGGGGTTTGCAAACCTGTGCTCACATAGGTGAAGAGCAGTTGTGAATGAAGAAAGATCCATGTTTGACCAGCGAGGCATTTTGGAAGTATGGGCCAGCAGCAAGGGAAATTTCTGAATATGTCCTAGGAAATAAAGAATTTATACAATACAAAATAACAACAGGCTGCAGGTTACCTCAGGGTTGCCCTGGGCTTATCAGATAAGTTAGCCAGTGGCTGGCAGTGCACATCTGGCTTATCAGTGTTGTTCAGACATGTTTTGTTTATTTGCTTTCACAAAAATCTGAACAGCTTTGAGTGTTAACGATATATTTAAAACCAAGTCATCTATCAGGCTCAGGTGCAGTTCTTCACATGTGAAAACTAAACATCTTTGTGAAAATAGGGTTGGAAATACAAATAGTATCACAATTTTCATCTGGACCTCAGAGGTGAGAAATCAATGATTGGGGAATTCTTTGAATAGGTCTTTGGCCTTCAAAACATGTTGAATTTGAGTAAACAAAGAAACAAAAACATAGACGTAGTAATTAAAATTCAAATTTTTAAGAGGTTGGCTGATTTCCTGATGCCATAGCATAAATCCCAGCAGCCTAACTAAATCTAGCCTTTAAATTTCTTAAAATAACGATTGATTTAATTTATAAAGATAGCATGCTAGTGTAATATTTGTAATGTTTTGATAACATTTAAGTTTTAGCGAATGATTAAAATGAACTCTAGTGATTAATTTTAATTACACAGGTATATTTTACTAGTATTTGTGCAGATCTATTGTTTCATGAATGTATTTGCAACTAGATAATGGAAAATACCCACATTGCTTCCAAAAGGGAGACATTGTATTATAACGTATCTGTGGTATGTAGACTTCTGTTCTACCAATATTTCCAGTCCATCTTTTATTGAGCACCTACCATATGCTGGGATGAGGGATGAGTGAGATGGAGCCTATATCTTCCTTCATTTGACCAAGCACTTAGTGTGTCTTGCATGCTTGTCACCATGCTGGGTTTGGTCGTGGAGTTGAATAACATTTAGTTCCTGGTCTTCCATGAGGCACACTCTTGGGAGAGAGATGGTCAGCGAGTTTTATTTCACTTATCATGGGTACCTTCTGGGACCTCCAGGTGGAGGAATCCTGCAGGCAGTTAGGAATGTGAGCATAGGATGAGTGTAGAGCCTGCATATTCTTCACTGAGCAGATGATCAGTGATGGTGTGAAGACGGTTAAGATTGCTCAGAGAAAGGGAAGCATTTTTAGATGCCAAGAACAGAACTTTATGGAATTCTTCATATTGAAAGAGAAAGCAGAGAGAAGAGAAGGCGAGTAGATGAGACCTAGAATGAATAGCAAGGAAGACAGGAGGAAAATCGGAGTTGAAAAACCAAAGGAGGATGAATGTGTTAAATGCAGAAGAGGAGGTGAGGAAGCAGTAAACTGTCAGGTTGGATTTGATGATTTAGGAGTCCACTGAGCAGCTAGAGCAGGTTTTGGATAAGAGTCCAGATTGCAGAGACTGATAGATGAGAGCAATTCATCCTTTGCCAGATTGGGGATGCTAATTTTGCAGAGTGCCCCAGAAGAAGTACTGGAAGGCAAGCTAAGCTGTTAGATCCTAGAGGTCAACTGAGCATTCAGGAATTGCCTCTGGAAGCCCGAGTTCCTACGTGGGCACTGCCATCAGCTGGGAGTGAGCTCAGGAAGGGAAAGATTCTGCTTAGTTTTGTTTTCAAGGATAAAATCAGTGCCACCTGTGTTCGGCTCTTTTCTAATGGTTCTGTTCATCCTTGATATATCTGATAAGCGTTGAAAGATACTTGATCATTGTAATAAATTTTATTACTTTTAAGTGTTTATGCTGTATCCTCTTCCTCAGCGAATTCCTTCTCATTGCCTTAAATGAGAACTTAGATAATTCTACATTTTGTAATTATAAAAAAGACCCTCCTTTTATTATTTCTTTGTTTCTGCTGTCTTTGTCTCATGAATACTGTGGCGCATAGATTAACCTGCCTATGATCCTCTGAGATCAGCAGATCTCTTTGTTCTTTGCTTTCAAATGCCAGTACCTTTGCTTATTTTAGAACTTAATTTATTTTCTTCTCTGATCCGGAGATTGTAATATGTCATAGAAGGGTGAGACCATTCAGGGGATAACCAGATTCCATCTTCCTACCAGACCGGCTGTGCCACCACTGTCCCCACCACTTGAAGAAGGGTTCACACCCTTTCTTCACCACAGCAGCGGTATCTTAGAATATGTATCTAAATGGTTTGTTGTGCTTTGTTTGCAGATGATTTGTATTATAAAGGAGTTCAGGCCTAGAGAGTAAAATTCAGATTTCCTAGTCCTTAAATTGAATCTCTGTACAGCTCCTGGAAGGAAACATGACACGCCTGGCTGGCAGACCACTGATGCTCCTCTGTGTGTAACACCCATACCTTTGGTCCAACCTCAGATGGACCCTCTTCATTCTTCAAGGAGCAGCAAAAGTCTCTCTTCCCATTAGTGAAACTTTATTTGATCACACTCTTCTGCAATAAAACCATCCCTATTCCTTCCACAAAAGCTGGCATTCTATAAACGTGCGTCAAGTGCAGTGCTGAACATCTTATTTCAATCTTACTTCTGGTCAGTACTTTCTGAGCACCACCCATATTCCAGGCACTTTTCCTACGTCCTAGTGTGTATTGAGGTGAACCAGGCATCTGCTTCCAGGAATTTACAATCCAGTGTAGAAGATAGATGGCAAACAGGTAAATTTAGAAGGCAATTCCAGTAAACTCCACGTGCATTTAGGAAAAGAAAGTGTTTGAGAGTGACTCCAGGGAGTGCTTGAATGAAACATAGTGACCAGGGAAGCGGTGATGTTTGAGTTTGTTTAAAAAAGCAAAAAAAAATCGTTAAGTAAACAGCCATCCAGAAAGAACTGGAGGCAGGTAGATGGGACAGCATGCTCAGGGAAGGGAACAAGTGTAGATTCTCAGATGGGATCAAAGCAGCACGTTCCCAGGGAGAGAGAAAGACAGAGAAACAGAGAGGGATCTTCCTCTGGGCAATGGGAACTTGAGGCATTGGCAGAAATGGACCACAAAAGCTTAGGGCTTTAAGTTTTCTTCTGGATGCAAAGGAAACCACTGGAATATTCCAAACGGGATGGACATCATGCTTCCACTTCAGATTGAAAACAATGTATATTTGACACTAATCATGAGATAAGCACATTATTTAATGCTTATTAATTTTTATTAAAGATTTTATTTATTCATGAGAGACACACAGAGAGAGGCAGTGATAGAGGGAGGCTCCCTACTGGGAGCCTGATGCAGGACTCCATCTCAGGACCCTGGTGCTGAAGGCAGACATGCAACCACTGAACCACCCAGGTGTCCCTTTTTTGATGTTTAAATCCTCAATATATGCCTAAGATCCCTTAAAGGGAAGGCTCTATTCCCATGTGGCTGTATTCCAAGGCTTAACCCCCCCCCCCCCCGTCCCTTTTTAGGAACTGAGGCATATCAGTATTTGCTGTTTCAGTCATTAATGTCATGAACAGTTATTGTGAGTGCCCAGATATTATGGTGGTTCTTTGCAGTCAGTGTGGACCTCTTGTCCCTCCACCAACCTACCCTTCTAGCACCTTGGCTCTGAAACACCAGGTCACTCCCAGCTGAGTTAACATGGAAAAATAAGGATGATGTAGGGTTTTTTTTTTTTTTCCCCAAAAGCTAAATTTTCTCAGTTTTTTTTTTCCTTTAGGTATCTTTTTTATTTTTTAAAGATTTTATTTATTCAAGAGAGAGACACAGAGGCAGAGACACAGAGGGAGAAGTAGGCTCCCCATGGGGAGCCCGATTGCGGGACTTATCCCTAGGACCCTGGGATTATGCCCTGAGTCGAAGGTAGACGCTCAACCACTGAGCCACCCAGGCATCTCTAGGTATCTTGTTTTCTAAACATAATGGGATGGAATGGTGGGTGGGTGGCAAGGAGGTGTAAAGTCACACAAAAGGTGACATGTAGTCCACACAAGCTGGAAGTAACAGTCCTCCTAGCTAACAGTTAGTGACTCCTTCCTGGGTGCCAAACCTCGTTTCAAATATTCTATGAGTATAATCTCATTTTTCTGGCAACTCCAGAAGGTATATACAATTATTGTGCTGTTCTCACCAATGGGGAAAATGTGGCCCAGAAAAGTTATATAATTTGTCCAGCATCACATAGCTAGGTAGGGATCAGTTTCAGGCTTTTATTCTTCTGTTTTCAAGTTATGCTCATTTATGCTTATGAGGGAGAAGCACAGTGCCCCTTTTTGTGTTTGGATCACATCAGAATATTCTCACTAAGGGACATTCCAGGTAGAATCACTAATAATAAATTGTTTGTCATCTGGTGTCTCTGCCTCCTCCCCAAGAAGTCGTAAAGGTGCTCAGATAATACAATCCCATGATATTTGAGATACAAACCTTGTGAAATTGTGGTAGTAGCCTTTTTTTTTTTTTTTTTGTCCTTTAGAATTAGGATCATTTTTCTTCTCCATAAATGCTTTTTGTAATTTTTGCTTGTTAAGTCTAAATGAAGAACTACTATTTTCTAGAACTTTATTCCTTAGCTTATGATAAGCCTGATTTCAAATGGAAGTACAGGAGAAATTGTGACTTGTGAGCATTAGGAAGTAGTAGATACCATTTTTACACGTATTTTGATGGATGTTTGGGTTTTTATATACATAGTTCTGTAGTACTGTTGTGTCAACAAGGAACAATTACTGGGTATAATGAAAACATTTCTTGAGATTTTGTTGAAAAATAGAAGCTTAACTCTACAATAAAACTATGAAGAGGTGATTGTACGCTGTACTAGCACTAGTAATTAGAAATGCATTCCTTCTATATAGAAAGTGGCACAAATATAAATTGTTCAATTCACATACTGGAAATAACTTATAAACTGCATATAATAGCTTTATCATTTATATGAAAAAATGAACTCTTGAGGTTTAATTCAAATGAATGGCTCAAGTAGCAGTTTAAATTTTGAATTCTATGAAAAACTGTCAGTAAGATAAATTTTAAGAATTTATAATGTAGGCAGTAACATTCTTTTCTGGGGAGATAGGAGTCTGGTATATTTGATTCCAGACAACAGAGTTTGTCAGTGTTTTTTTTTATGTATATGTATGTGTATGCATGTAGACAGTACATATGTACCCTGATGAGTTTTCACATTGTTGATATGTGACGTTTTCAAGCCAAGTAGCTTGATGCATATCTCAACATGTAAGGCAAAGAAAATAATGTTTGTGGCTGGAGTGGAGGGTTTTCTGTAGGGCTCTATGTGAATCATGGTCTGCATTTTAAGATGCCTTGACAACTTGTCTGAGGAATAGAGATTTGAACCTATAAATTGTTGGCCTCACCCAAGGTCTGTGAGTGGGTAAGTGGCTGTATATCACGTAGCTTTAAGCGAAACAAGAATGTGTGTGTATCTTTCCTCTTCGAAAGTGTCATTCCCATTTGGTGGATTTTCCTGGAAATCACCAAGGTTGATTGTGCAATAGTTTATGTAGTGCATGCATGGTATTATGCCCTTGACTGCTTCCTGCACAGAATCTTAATGTTTCAGACTTCTCTCTCCTCTTTGTGGTCACCTGAAGATGTTTTGTGGCAGAGGACTCCCTCGTCCTCTTGCCTTACCGGTCCCAGTCAGCATCCGCATTAGCATCTCAGGATTGGGAAGCAGGACACCCTGTTCCGTGCTGGTCTCTAGTGGGGTAGTCCTGGCCTTCTGGCTCTGCTGCTTTCATTTCAGTTCAGTATACACAGCGATGCCAGGGCCCCAGGTTTACTGGAAACCTGACAGAGTTTCCTGGTCTGATATGTTTCTCTGAGATTCTCCTTCTGGAGAATTATGAAGTTAGTGAAGCCTGCATTGAGTGACGCTGGAGGTTAAGACATTAACTCTCAACCTGCTCTTGACCCTCCAGAGGTAAATACTAGCCTTTCTTTGCTTTTTAATTCCTTCGCTACCAAGTGCTCTAGGTAAGATGGCAGAATCAGACATTGTTCTTGGTGTTTACACCATTGCTCTATTTTCTCCTACCCCTGCATTTTGCAGTCCTCTCCGTACATGCAGGAAAATGAGCTTTTAGTGACTGTCTCCAATGTTTGCATGCTCACTGCTCCTTTCTTGGCCTTGCTGTCTTTCCCCACACTCTGTCCTGATTCTTCCTAGGCTGCTTCCTACTCCTTGCCCTTGTTGCTATTTTATAATACACATGAAGTAAACTGATAAAATAGGCCTCAAATCGAATGGTTTGGAAAGACTTAGGAAAGGCTCCATTAAAAAAAAAACAAACAATATATATATATATATATATATATATATATATATATATATATATATATATATGGGATCCCTGGGTGGCTCAGCGGTTGAACATCTGCCTTCAGCCCGTCCAGGCCATGATTCTGGAGTCCTGGGATCGAGTCCCACATCGGGCTCCCTGTGTGGAGCCTGCTTCTCCCTCTGCCTGTGTCTCTGCCCCTCTCTCTGTATCTCTCGTGAATAAATAAATATAATCTTAAAAAATTAGTAATTAGGTATGGTAAGGCAACAAGTGAGGGAGGGGGGAGTAGGCAATTGGAGAAATACAGGAAGATTCCGTGCTGAGAGCCTCACAAGTGTCTCACAAGTCCTAGAAGCTGCATTACCGGTGATTGATGTTGAAAGATCGTGAGACACTCTGATACCAGATCTGTACCTGCTTTTATTTTTTATTTCTATATATTTTAAAAAGATACTTATTTATTAATGAGAGACAGAGAGGCAGAGACATAGGCAGAGGGAGAAGTAGGCTCCATGCAGGGAGCCCGATGTGGGACTCGATCCCAGGACCATGACCTGAGCCAAAGACAGACACTTAACTAACTGATCCACCCAGGCATCCCTATGCATGCTTTTAAATTAAACCCACACTTTCAGGTTTTGTATAATTTATATCTGAATTGGCATGGCTTCCTGGTGATCCCTGAGTCTCATGTTAGGGGAGAAGCAGCAGATACCAAAGACAGGAACCCCAGGAGAGCATAGGAAACTTGCAGGGACACCATAATGTCTAGTTTGACATTTGGCATCAGGAGAGCTAAAGATGGGTAGGTACAGAGGAGGCAGATGAAAGGGAGACTCACGTCTCTCGCACAGGGATTTGGATTTGGAGTATTGGTAGAAAGCTACAGAGCAGGACAAGACCCATTATGTTGGTGGATTTTACCAGACTTGGGTAGACAAGAAGAGGCACTTGTTTGCCCAAGTCTCTCTTTGGGACCTAAAGGTAGTGATGCCCAGTGTAGCTGGTGAAAACCCTTGATTCTGATTAGTAAGTCCACACTGTGGAAGAGCCCTCCTATGTCCCCCTCCCCCAGTGATGTCATTCAAAGGCCCTATCCCAACAGAGGGGCAGTCATGAAGTTTGCATGCCATTGTGTATGCCAGCTCTTATCGGTCCCAGGTATGTTTCCTGTCCAGCCAAATTATAGTTGATGGCCACGTTGGAACTGTTCACAATTCCAAAGGAGGAAGGAAGGCAGCATAAAAAAATAAATTCTATCTATCTCTTAAATGTGATTGTACCTATGGATTTAAGCACCCTGGGAATGTTTTTTTGTCATTTCTCTTGGTTCTCTAGGAAAAGGTTCCGTTTTAGTGATGTGAGGGTTGAATGCGCTGCTGTAATTAGGATTAGATGTTAATGGTATCATTTATAACATAAATACCTCTAGAACCTCTGGGTGGGTGCAGTGGGAATCTTCCCCCGGCCCCGCCCGACAGCCTGCCTTTCTTAGTTGGCTCCTATCTCTACCTCTTCCTGTCCTTGCCCTCTGAGAGCACACACATTCCTTATCTCTAAAATAGAGAAAATGGTATTACTTCACAAGTGTTATTGTGAAGACAAAATGAAATCATTATAATAAAATGGTTAGCACAGTGTCTAAGTACATGTTAAGCACTAAATAATGGGTAATTTCCTTAGTTTTATTTATTTTTTAAGATTTATTTATTTAGTCATGGGAGACACAGAGAGACAGGCAGAGACATAGGCAGAAGGATTGGCGGGAGAGCCTGATGTGGAACTTGATTCCAGGACCCCAGGATTGTGCCCTGAGCTCAATCACTGAGCCACCCAGGTGTCCCCAGTAGTTAGTTTTCAAGTTGCTACCTATTTCATAATGGCATTATTTTGCATCAAAGGAATTGTCACAGAGTTGTTGGTCCCATAATTATCACCACTTGAGCTTGTATCACAATGATTGTATGATCCCCCCCCCAATTTTACTTTATTTATTTATTTTTTTAAAAATGATTTTGTTTTATTTGTTCATGAGAGACACAGAGAGAGAGGCAGAGACACAGGCAGAGGGAGAAGCAGGCTCCCTGCAGGGATCCCGATGTGGGACTTGATCCTGGGACTCCTGGATTACTACGCCCTGGGCTGAAGGCAGGCGCCAAACCGCCGAGCCACCAAGGCATCCCCTCCCCCAAAATTTTAATGGGTATTTTTACACACAGACTCATGGAATCATAATCTGTTAAATCTCTTAATCATAATCTGTTAATCTCTTTTAAAATAGAGAGTGTTGAGCACTCTATATTTTATTTTTTCTATATTTTATATTAACAAACTTAAGGCAATATCTGAAGGCTCCCCCTCCATAATATTTGAATAAGGAGTCTCCTATATTTAGAATTCATGTCCTGAAACGATTACCTCCAAGAAGTCTTCCAACTCACAAAACAAGTAAAAACGAAGGTTAGAGAGGGAAGTTTGACTTAAGCATTTTAATGTTAAAAAAAAAAAAGTGGGGCTCATTGAGCATGTGAACTTGCACACAGCTGTCCTCAGCAAAATGCTGTAATTTATTGACGAAAACTGAATTGCAAAAACCTTTCTTCCCCACACACCCCCTCATCCAAGAAAAGAAAAAAAAAATCAACAGCTTGACTGAGCTTAAATAACTGACTTTTCATATCCTTTCATGGAACACAAAGGGCTAATCCTTGAGGCCACTTGAGCCACCAATGCAGGCAGTGGTGGGGACCACCATGGAACGTGTCATTCCCTCCTCAACCACACACAAAACACATTGACTGCAGCTTTATGAAGTGAAAATGCCCGAGAAAAAAGAAAATGTGAAGGAGGTGTCCACAGTCATTTCTTTCCAGAGGGGGAGCGAGAAAGAAAAAGCTGCTGCATCTGGATATTGAGAACAAAGCCAGCCTAAGACTTGGGTACAATAGGTTGGGTCACTTGCTTTTATAGAAGCAAAAGAGTGGAACTGCCTTTACTTGTCTCAGTACCACTGACCCTTGCATTGCATTGTGTAGAGATGTCAGGGAAAGTGTGTAGAAAGCATTCCAGCCTCTTTCATTGAACAATGACTTTGTCATTTTGAGATTTCTATGGTGTGTTGACCCCTTCCCCCACTCCTGCCCTGAAATCCCCATTGGACAAAGGAGATTGTTAGTTAGGCAGCCTTGCCCTCATTTGGAAGATCTCTGTTTTACCGACTCTTTAAAAGTAAACTCCTCCATTTTAACCGAATCACACTGTGCTTTCACGCTTTTAAAATCAACAAAAGTGTTTTAGCCAGAGCCGCGGCAAGGATGGAATATTCCGTGAAGGTGCCAGTCCCTGCGATAATGATTCATGCAAAGTGCCAAGTTAAAGTGGGTTTCCTTGTTTATAAAAGGGAGCATTGATTATATGGGTTACTGGAAATATTTATAAACACTTGACCAATAGGTTCCTGAGATCGCGGTGATAAGGTTCACACAAGCCCACTCCTATGATTCCTTTACTTTTTTCTTCCCCCCTGAAAGATGAGATGGTTGTTTTTCTTCCCCCAGCTTGGTGGTTAGCACAATTAGAAAAGAAACCCCCGTCAACATCAGCATAGTGACAGTTAATCACCGGGGACCCTCCCAGGCTGGCAACCAGTGTTCCAATTTGTCTGTCCCAGCATGTGTGCTCCAATGATAATGTTTGTAGTTTAGCAAGAAGCTAATTAAGACCTAAAGAAAAAAAAAATAAGGATCTAATTTTTATCGAGCGTGATGGTATGGTGCAGAGCATAGAACTTTACATTATGGCATTATTGGATGATGTCCATTGCAAAACAGAGGCCACTCACAAGGCTTTCTCGAGAGCCTTGCTCGCTTGCATCGTTAGGGATGATTAAATGGGCAGTTGTTGCTAGGGAGAGGAAATAGCTAAATATTTACTTAGTTTGAGGACCTTTAGAGTCTCCATATGCTGTTCATGATTACATTCCTTCAATTCTAGCTACTTTATGAGTTTTCTTGATAAGCTGAACAAGAAAGGGATGGGCTGGAGAACTTAGATTTGGTTTTAGAAAAATCTTGCACTTGGTATTTGCTGTATGGATTTCTCTCTCAAATCTGATGTGGAACATGATTAATTATATTCTGTATTGTCTTCTGCCTTTGAGTTCATGACTCACTTGTTTCTTGGAGTCCTTTCTGTGGGTTCATTGATTTAGTGTTCTCTGATCGTCATTTGCATTGAGTCACGAAGCAGATTAGAACATCTCTGGCGTTGAAATCAAGGGCCAGATATGCCATACATCTACAGCAGATATGCCAGATGTGGCTCCGGAGCCACGTTTTGTCTGAGGCCCGCAGTCTGGCTACCATGAGACCTCACGTATGCCTTCCCCTTCCCTGCCCATAGTGCTCCCCAGGAAATCATCTTGCAACATTACGGTTGTATGTTTACAGGTTGCCAACACCTGTCTGAGCATGATCAAAGAAATGGGAAAGGAATTCTGCGTCATAATTTTCTTTTTGCCGGTTGATACTTTTATTGAGATATTGTTTGTACTGAATAGAATATCTTTTTTTTAGTAATTTGAAGAATTTTGATAATCATGTGTCTCCCTTTGACAACTACTGAAAATAAGTTGTAGAGCCTTTCTATCACCTTGTACAGAAAGTCTCTCTTGTTCCTTTATAGTTAATTTCCAGACCCCCACACCTCTCGCATTTCCACTGACCTAGAAGCTACATTCTTACTTTTGGGCTACATACATGCAAATGGAATCAGTATGATACCCGTTTTTCTCTGGCAGCTGCCCTTTTGTCAGCATCTTTTTGGGATCCATTGTATTGTATGTCACATTCTTTTTTTTTTTTTTTTTTAAGTGATATTCCACTGAATGAAGATTTCACAAGTTGTTTATTCCCTCTTTGAGGAACATTGGGATTGTTGACAGTTTTTAGTAATGAACCTTCTTGCACGAGTGTTGATATGCACATGTTTTTTCATTTATTTTAGGTCAAATACCTAGAAATGAAGTTGCTAGGTCATAAAGTAGGTGCATTTTAACTTGAAAGGGCTACCAGAAAGTTTTTGAAAAATAGTTGGTGAGGCCAGCATGGGTGGCTGAGTGGTTTAGTGCTGCCTTCGGCCTAGGGTGTGATCCTGGAGACCCCAGGTCGGGTCCCGTGTCGGGCTTCCTGCGTGGAGCTGGCTTCTCCCTCTGCCTGTATCTCTGCCTCTCTCTCTCTCTCTCTCTCTCTCTCTCTCTGTGTTTGTGTCTCTCATGAATAAATAAATAAAATTTAAAAAAAGACTGCTGTCTTAAAAAAAAAAAAAACAGTGAATTTTATATACTTACCAGCAATATTTAAAAAAAGACTGCTGTCTTTAAAAAAAATAGTTGGTGAATTTTATATACTTTCCAGCAGTATGTGGGCACCACCTGCTCTACATCTTTGCAACAATTGGTATTATCAGTCTTTTTGATCTTCGCCTTTCTAGTGGATATTGATTTCATTGTGGCTTTTAATTTGTACTTCCCTATTTGACACTGAGTTCCTTTTCATGCTTTTTTTTAAAAAAAATATTTATTTATTCATGAGAGAGAGAGGCAGAGACACAGGCAGAGGGAGAAGCAGGCTCCATGCACGGAGCCCGACGTAGGACTTGATCCCCAATCCTTGAATTCCAGGATCACACCTTGAGCTGAAGGCAGATGCTTAACCGCTGAACCATCCAGACGTCCCTTCATGCCTGCTCATTGGCCATTCAGATATCTTCTTTTTGTGAAATATTGGCTCAGATCTCTTGCTGATTTTTTTAAACTTAAAAAAGTTCATTGTTGATTTACAGGAATTTATATATATATATAAAAAAAACATTTTTTTGAGAGAGAAAGCACCATCCCATGGGGCAGTGGGGAAGGTCAGAGGAAGAGGTAGAGAAAGAGAATCTTACGTAGGGTCCATGCTGAGGATGGAGTCCTTCACAGTGCTCCATCTCAGGCCCCTTAGCTGAAATCAAGAGTTGGATGCCCAGACACTCTTAAATATATTTCCTAGTAGTTTAAAAAAATAATACTAGTTTAATCTAGGCTTTTGTAAATAATTTTTTTCAAATCTGTGGCTTGCCTCTATATTTTGAAAGGAGAGCAAGTTTTAATTTTGGTGAAGTTAGATGTTACTTCCCTTCCCCTCCTCCACTCCTTTTGTGGTCCATCTTTTTTGTGTCCTGAGAAATGTATGCCTATCTTTAAGAGGTAGGAAGAAACTTTCTTGTTTTTCCATTTTAAACATTCAGACATATTGTGTAAGTTTTTGTGTATGGAATGAGTTTGATTTTTTGTTTCTCCCCTTTTATTCACATTTTTAAAAAAGACTTTTGTGCTTTTCACTTGGCACCTTCATTAAAAATCATTTGACTATATGTGAGCAAATCTGTGTCTCTTTATTTTGTTCCTGTGATCTGTTTATCTGTCCATATACCCACACTGCACTTGTGTTATTATACATTTTAGTAAGACTTGAAATTTAGTAAGTTTATACTGGTTTGTCAAGATTGTTTTGATCATTCTAGAACCTTTACTTGACAATTTAAATTTTATTTATTTTTTAAGATTATTCATAAGAGGTGGGGAGGGAGGGAGGCAGGCAGGCAGGCAGGCAGGCAGGTAAGCAGACAGAGACATTAGCAGAGGGAGAAGCAGGCTTCCAGGAGCCCCACGTGGAGCTTGATCCCAGACCCCAGGATCATACCCTGAGCCAAAGGTAGATGCTCAACTGCTGAGCCACCCAGTCATCCTGACTATATTTTAGAAACATTTCAATTTGTTTTTTAATAAAAGCCTGGTGGGGTTTTGATTCTTTATTTTCACTGTAGATCAATTTGAGGAGGCTGTGATTCTTAACTATATTAAATGTTTCAGTTATAAATATGGCTTATCTCTCCACTTACACAGGCCTTTTTTAATTTTAGAAGAGTTTTATAGTTTTTGTATTATAATTTTGTACTCCCCTGTTTGTATTTATTACTGATTTGATGTTTTTTAATTCTATTTTTGGGATTGTTTTTAATATATTCCAATTGCTTTTTGCTAGTGTGAAGAAATACAGTTAATTTATGTATATTGACGTTGTGTCTTTGAACTTATGAGCTCACTTTTGCATTTCTTGGAGGTGGTGATTCTTTTGTTTTAATTCTGCAGAATTTTCTACAGATACAATCATGTACCTTGTTCTTAATGATAGTTTTACTTCTTTATTTAAAATATGTGACTTGGGTTTCCTGGGTGGCTCAAGCAGTTAAGTGGCTGCCTTTGGCTCAGGTCATTATCCTCTGGGGTCCTGGTATGGAGCCCTGCGTCATGTTTCATGTGGAGCCTGCTTCTCCCTCTCCCTTTGCCTGCTCCTTCCCCTGCTTGTACTCTCTCTCCCTTTGCCTGCTGCTTTCCCTGCTTGTACTCTGTCAAATAAATAAAATCTTTAGTGTAATATAATATATGAATTGCATTGCCTTTTCTACTGCTGTAGCTAGAGGGCTAGACCTTCCAGTACATGGTTGAATACAAATGATGAGATAAGATCATCTCATCATCTTAAAGCAAATCTTTTAATGTTTTTCCATTAAGAATGATGTTTACTGCAAGTTTATGGGTTAGATATCTGTACCAGATTTAAAAAATATTTTTATTCATTTGGTGAGAGTTTTTAATTTTTTATAAGTGTTGAATTTCAACAAATTTCTTCTGCATCTCTTCAGATATTTGATGATTCAAGTTTAATTTTTTAACATTATCCATTATACTGATTGATGTTTGCAGGTTAAATTTACCTTATATTCCTGGAAGAAATTCCACCTGGTCATGGTTTGACATTTTCATGTATCGCTACATTCTATTTGTTGATACTTTGTAAAGAATTCCTCTTCATGAGGGATAGTGGCCAGTAATTTGCTTTTCCCTTAAATATTTTGTCAACTTTCAGCATCAGAGTTATGTGGGCCTTATAAAAACAAAATGGGAAGTATTTCCTCCTCTTGGTGGCCATTTTTGGGTGTCTGCATTTTAGGCAGAGGTCCTCAGTTAAAGTAATCTGACTGTTGGCTGTGTTTGTATTTTATACTTGTGATTAGAGTCCATAATCAGTTGATTTGAAGGAATATTATCTTTGCTAATCTGTTTGGGCCTGCTTCAGGTAGTTGAAAGGCCTTGGGAGTTAATGCTTCCCTAAAGAAAAAGAAATTCTGCCTGTGAATAACAATATCTCCTACCCAAGAGTTCCAGTTTGTCTTTCAAACCATCTGCCCTGTGGATTTCTGGCTTGCCTAGACCAATTTGATTTTAACATGAGCATCGTTTTCATATTGTTAGATTGAATTTATTCGTATATTGGTTAGTGTTCCCAAGGCAGTTTGTTTCACAATTTTTCTTTTAATTTCTTTGTGTTTTTTCTTTTTTATCTTCTTTTTTGTTTGTTTTGTTGTTTTGGTTTTTTTGTTTTTGGGTTTTTTTTGTTGTTAGGCACGTGCATGGATGGGCTCAGGGTGGGGAAGGAGGAGCAGAGTGAGAGAGAACAAGAAATTTAGTGAGGGTCCATGCTCAATGTGTGACTCAGTCTCGTGACCCTGAGATCATGACCTAAGCACAAATCAAGAGTTAAACAGTTCAACAACTGAGCCACCCAGGCACCCCTCTTTATGTTGTTTTTATATCATGATGATGCTTGACTCAAATTCTGTGGAATAATTGAATATAACTTTTTTGCACAACCTATTTGTGAAGCCATTTGGGCCTAATACTTCCCTGGGAATTTTTATATGGATTAAAAATTTTAAATTGATACAGAACGAATCAGATTTTCTGTTTTTTCTTATGTTGGTTCTTGTACATTGTTTTTCAAGAAATCTGTCCATTAAAATTTTTTACTATAGTGGTACATGGATGGTTCAGTAGATTTTGTCACATTCTTGATCTCAGCTCAGTTTTGATCTAGGTGTCCTGAATTCAGGCCCCATGTTATGCATCACACTGGGCAGGGAGCCTACCTGAAAACTAAAAAATAATTTATCAGTACAATGTATAATCTTTTATACATTTATTTTTTTGTGTGCCTTTTATATGTAGCATATATATCAACTCTGGCCCTGAATTTCAAAGCTCTAACACTGAGAAAATGTAGAAAGGAAGCTATTGATCAACGAGATACGCTTAATGTAAAAAATGGGAAGAAGTGCACTATGTTTTCTAATGTTTTCTATTATGTTAGTTAACGAATTGTAAGCTTGAAACCACCACGCACTTCTTGGGAAGTTAGCTCTGTCCCAAGATTAAGAGCCGACTGAAGGAAGAAACACCAAGTCCCAGAGCTGGCGTGGTTGTGAAAAGATCCCAGGCCACAGCAAATGGAAGGCTTAAGGAGTGATTAGTATATCTCCAGGAAAGGATAAGTTTAGAAAAGTTTAATCTTTTTTTAAAAAAATTCATTTATTTATTTGAGAGCGAAGAGAGGGTTGAGAAGAGAATAAAGGAGGGGCATAGAGTGACAGAGAAGCAGGTGCCCTACTGAGCAGAGAGCCTGATGCTAGTGCCCACGTCTTTGGGATCATAACCTGAACAGGCAGACACTTTACCGACTGAGCCACCCAGGCGCCCCTAGAAACATTCCATCTTAAGTAGAGTTTGTATAGATTCATGACAAAAATAAGATCCAACAGTGTTCCTGAAAGTTCTGATTTAACAGAGGTGGCTGGAGTTGAGTGAAGGCTGAAGAGACAAGTGACAAAGCAGGGATCTGGGAACCAGATTTAATCTCTGAGCTCCCTGAGACATGCAGGATGCCATGTATATCAGCACGTCACTGACACCTGCAGATGTAATACAGACGAAAGGTTGGTGTTAAGGGTAAGGAATGTATATTTAAGCACCTTCCATATTCATCCCGTTGCTTATACATATCCAGTCATTGAAGAGTTAAGGAGTAGGTGATGGGAATTACATTTTAGTTGTTAATACTTTGAGTTTTGTATAGCCTGTTCAAAATGTTACTGCCTCCACAAGAATCTTGTATTAGCCAGCAGCACAATCTATGTGATAGTCGTTTCATTGAAACCTTATTTTTTTTATCTCCTATGTTTCCAGAATAAATAGGTAGAAGAATCTTTCCTACACCCACATCAGTAAACAGCTTACTGATTAAAACCTAGGCATCATTTTTCCCCCTTTTTTTAAATCAGAAGAAAATCTTGCCATGTTTTCTTGCCAAGAAGTGAATCTTGCTTTGTTTATTGCACCTAAGTCATATCTTCTGCAAAATCAGTAATCGTTTAAGGCAATCTGGACGATTTGTACTTATCAGAACTTGGAACAGAAGTTATAAGAGGCTGACAGCAGGATTCAAAGCTTTGAAATTCCTTTGAGGTGTTAGCAATTTTAATGATACTGATTTTCATTTTTTTAATACTATAAACAAATAATAAAAGTACTGTCTACTGAGTAAGTGGCCCTGTGATTAAATACATATTTAGCTTTGTGCCTAAGAGAAGTCTTAGAGCAAGCAAGAGTTCAAATAAGAATGAGGTGAGCCAGAAGTATGGATGACATATTTATTTGCATAAAATAAGAAATACATTTCTACTGCTGTTTATAGAAAACATGTTCCTTGGCATAAGCTTCACAAAGACTAGCAGCAACAGAATCCCATGGAATTAAGTTTAAAGTAAATTGTGGGTAGATACCTAGGAATCCCTACAGGGCTAGAAGCAGTTGGGTAGTTAAATGCCAAACAGACAAACCAGTCCTTTATTTAGTATTGGGCTTGGGAGAGATATACGTTAAAATCTGTAAGATTCGGGTTAAAAGATGAATTCTAGAGGAGACCACATCCCGTGGAAACTGTTTTCACCACCATCCAAATATGAAGTATGTAGAATAGTCTTAATTTTGTGTTTTGGGGTTTTATGCATTTATTAAAGTTAAATTTAATTAACTTCCCTCCTTCCCCTCCTTCCCACCAATCCATTTGCTTCCTGGGCTTAGACCTCATCAGACTTTTGTTTTCTTATATAAACAATATTTCCTAAATCAACATTTGTTTATGTTCCATTAACAAGCATTCTTGCGGCTTTTTTCATGACCAGCTCTACTCTTAGCCAAGCAGGTTCCTTATTTCCTAGGAGCTAGGAATGTAGGACTGGGCATCTCATGGAAGAGACCAGATACAGCCACAAGAAAACTGGAAAATGCAAATGACTGGGAAAACATTAAAAAGGGGTGTATTTAGGTATTAAGTTTTAAAAGCATGAATATATGGGTGGCAATATCATGCAGAAATTACAAGAACAAGTTAGCCCCACAATGACTCTGCATTATCTAACTTTGGGCAAATCCCTAAACTAACCTGAGCATCAGCATTAGCTTTCCTCTTTGTGGGTAGAGTTGATAATCCCTCCTGCTCCGATTGAATGTGTGGATGAAGTGGCATAAAGTGTGTGAAATACTGAAGAGATAGACACATGGCAAGCCTCATGAAATGTTACTGTTGGTATGGGGGCCATTAGGGCAATTGTACCTTTCTTTGGTTAAGTAGCTATGGAGGTTTTCCTCAGTATTATTTGCCATCCAACTGGATATAAAGGAATGGCTTTTCTTTCAAGATTGGTAACTGGGCTGTTTTTCAAATAAAGTAGTTAACTTTTTTGGTAAGAATTGTTTTATTTTCCTTGATTTCTTTTGTAAACCGCATTAACAGTTCATTTAGTTTTCCTTGTGGTTTATTAATCAAAAAGAGCAGCAGCTTGTAGGGCAGCTTCCTTTCTGATGAGGGTAGGCTCCTTGCGCATCCATTCTACAGGTGATGGTGAGGAAGTCTTCCTGGCATCCAGACCAGCATGCTTGCTTACCAGGAAGGCCAGTCTGGAGTGTACAGAGTGAATTTCTTGGGATTTACAAGCCCACAAGATCTATGTTTTGTATTTCCCTTGATACTGAAGCCAGTTCATCATGCATGAAATAGAAAATGTCACATTGGTCTCTTCCTTGACCATACTGAATAATCTGGCATTTGGTTTGGTGGTGTTCATTCGAGGACTCTTCACCTTTTTTGTTACTCTGCCAGACGTGCCGAGCAATTTCAGGGCAGGAAGTCTTCACCTAGAAGCAGAGAAAAGAATATGGATTGAGAAAAGAAACATCTCATAAAATGTTGAGTTGTGTCCATTTATCCTGAGGGTTTCAATCTTTGGGAGGCCTACAGGTGGCACAAAGATGGAGAGGACAGAAAATGTATTACATATGAGCTCTATTGGTCATCTTATTTCAAACACGCATATTCAAAACAAAGTAGACCTCAGATATGAGAGCTGAAAAAAAGCCACAGCCACTTCTGTGTGTGTGACATCATTACGACATCTAGGGACAATATCATCTGCTGTGTTGTGTCCCTGGGTACTGCTAAGGTGTTCAGTGGTCAGAGTGAGTCATATCTCCGGGTTCTAACTTCCATGATATTTTTAAGATTCGTTGGGTCTGTTAATGTATCATCCCTTCTCTTCTTGCCCCTGGCATCCAGAGCAGGCTGAAGGGTAATGATAATGGTACTTAGAATGTTTTTTCTCTAAGCTCAGAGAGCTGACCACTTCATAGACTTGTTCTCATTTAATTTCCACTACGTCCCCTCAGCCTTTTATGTTGGTGAGGTATCCCAGTAAAGATGAAATGGTGAAATACGTTACCTTTCTTGTTAATGTTCAGGAGGGCTGGTCCTAGACCCTGTCAAATAGCACAGTGCTAGGCTTATGCTGTTCCTCTCCTGGTCTAGGTTGATATTCTCTGTAAGCCTCAGAATTACTCAGAATTAGAAAATGTTGTGTGTCTTCTCAAGTGAATGATTTCATACAAATATTGTTTATACTTGTTCGTGTGGGTTCATAGATTTCAAGTCAAATTCCTAACTGCTACGTTCCAGTTGGGATGCAAGCATATCAAAATGATGATCAACTTTAGATCTTGGGCATCAAGACGTGAGTCGCGTGCTTCTGAGTCAAGATGTTTCTTGCTGTGTATATATTATTGTCTTTCTGTGCCTTCGTGTGATAAGAGGTGCAGAGGCAGTGACTCGGCGGGTTGGTCATCACATGGGCTTGGAATCTAATCAGATGGGTGGAAGGGAGTGTGTACCTTGGATTAGACTCCTTGGAGTTTCTGAAAATATGGAAGGAAGAAATGAGATTGGCTTCAAGGAAGGGATAGGTATTTCTTTTGTACCAGAACCTTTTGTTTCCCCTTCAGAATATTAGATTTCTTGCGTGAATACAGTTTTTGTCCTTTGTCAACTTCCCTAAAGAGTTTGGCTGCAGGGGTTGCCTGGCTGGTTCATGTAGTAGAGCATGTGATTCTTGATCTCCAGGTCATGACTTCGATCCCCAAATTGGGTATAGAGATTACTTAAAAACATTTGCTAGCGGTAAAAGATTCACATATATCTATAGATACATGTGTATAAATGTAAATCTGTATAGAGTGTATTTTTTTTCCCCAGTATCATATAACAACTAATTCACTGTGAGGCATGACCCACAAGTAGAAAGAAAACTCTTTCAAAAAGCATCTTTGAATTGCTTCAGAATTTGGGGACATCATATCTGAAAGACCTACATTGAGAGTTTCTGAGAATAGCATTTACTGGGTCGTTAATGGGTACCCAAGGAAAGAGAGCCCTGTGTTTTGAGCTTACCTCTGCTGCCCAGGTAATAGGTTAGACATAAGAGATCCTTACCTTAGGGAGAGCCAGATAATTGAAACTGGTGAATATTGTTCAACCAAAAGAGGCTATTTGGCTGAAAAAATGGTAAATTTGAATTTTTCATGATTAACATGATTTCAGATTTTTTTTCTCTCGACAACTATTAGGGGCAAGCCTAGTGATTATTTAATATGAGACATTGAAAGAAATGGAAGGACCCCTCCTCATGAGCATGAAGGAAGAAGCTTGGCTTCCTAATTGGTGTAGGAAGGTTAATCCAGTAGCTGAAAGAAATTCGTCATCTGTGGGTATAAAGGGAGAGAGACCTGACAGCCCTGTTTTCTCCATTCATGGTTGGATTCTGTTCCTTCAGAATTCCATGCATTTTTACTTTGTGGTTTGTATGGATACTATACTAGAGACTGGCAGAAATTGTAAAATTGCACATGAGTCTACATCAAAATTATGCAGTTTGTTTCACCGGGGTTTCTGTCCATAGATTCAGAGTTCTAGAAGTTTCCTCTTTCTTCCACTCCTTTTGCTTGCATGATTCTTTGCACAGGCACTGCTCCTGCCTTTCTCCATAACACAGCAAATATCCCAGGAGAATTTGGGACCACCACTTAACCTCCCGTCTTTCATATCTCTTATCTGTAAATGGAAATGACAGTTCCTACTTTTCTCATTCATAAGCTGGTTGTGAGGATGCTCTGAGAAAACTGATTTGAAATAGCTGTGAGATGATAACCTGTGTCTCTGTCAGGCATTAGCCTGTTAACCCTTTCCTCGGGGACTCCCTGGGTCCCACTGCCCTGACTGATGCTGTCACGAGGGCACTGGGCCTTCACTTTCTGAAAGGTCACAGGCCAACCTGTGTTAAGCTTTGCAGCATGGCTTCCTCTTGGGCAGTGTGTATGTGTACTGTAACTGGTACTGCAAGTTATTCTTCACCGCTCTATGTTTGTTAAACTAGCCTGTGAAATTCAGTTGTAAGTTGCAGAACCTTCTAAAAAGTATTCATGGATTCTTTCCTGTCTTTCAACAATCCTCTGTGCCTTGTGCACATTGTCCTGGGGTTATATACATCTGAGTTCACAAACATGGGAGACCTTGGCCCGTACTCTGTGAATGTGCCCAGTCATGCTACTCAATGACCCCACTGTCCTAGCAGGCATATGCAATGTGTTGATTGCTTTCCTATCACTTGAAGTTACATACCATGATACCATACTATACATTTCCTGAGAATGATGGATACTCAGTCAGCATCATCCAGTGACTTAGCTTTCTATGCTGCTTGATTTTTTTATTAGACCAATATCATTTCTCAAGATAAAACTACCTCATGGGATTAAAGTCATGTGCAGGGATCCCTGGGTGGCGCAGCGATTTACCGCCTGCCTTTGGCCCAGGGCGTGATCCTGGAGACCCGGGATCGAATCCCACGTCGGGCTCCCGGTGCATGGAGCCTGCTTCTCCCTCTGCCTATGTCTCTGCCCGCCCCCCCCCACCCCGTGACTATCATAAATTAAAATAAAATTAAAATAAAATAAAATAAAATAAAATAGTCATGTGCATAGAACTCCACACCTGACACATGGCACCTGCTATTGTTGTCATCATTAGCCTTTAAATAGTTGTTTTAAGTATTTATCCTAATGATAGAAAATTTAATGTACAGATGACAAAATTTAGTGTTGTTTTGGAAGTAAAACCATTTATTGTCTTATTTTCATTTGGAATATTTATTTTAGAAATACGAAGTCCTGCAAAAATGAGGCATCGAGGATCAGCCTTTTTTTTTTTAATTTTATATACTTGACATGCAGTCTTACGTTAGTTTTATGTGTACAATAATATAGTGATTCTTCTACTCTATACTTAATCCATGTGCTCACATGTTTGGGACCATTTGTCACCACACAACAATATTACAGTACCATTGACTATATTCCCTATGCTACAACTTTCATCCCTGTGACTTATTCATTCTTAATTGGAATCTTGTACCTGCCACTACCCTTCATCCATTTTGCCCAACCCTCAACCTCTTCCCCTCAGGCAGCCATCAGATAACTGTATTTATGAGTCTGTTTCTACTTGTTGTTTGTTTCATTTTTAGATTCCACATATAAGCAAAGTCATATGGTATTTGGTTTTGTCTGACTTAACTTCAAATAGCATAATGCCCGTGAGGTATATCTATATTGGCACAAATGGCGAGATCTTACTCTTTTTTGATTCATCTACTGATGGACACTTGGGCTGCTTCCGTATCTTGGCTATTGGAAATACGGCTGTGGTAAAAATAATGGTGCATATATCTTTTTGAAGTTAATGTTTTCCTTTTTGGGGGGTAAGTACCCAGTTAGTGAAGTTGCTGGATTACATGGTGTTTCTATTTTTAATATTTTGAAGAACTTGCATTCTGTTTTCCACAATGGCTGTACCAGTTTATATTCTCACCAGTGGTACATGGGAGTTCCCTTTTCTCCACATCCTCGCCAATACTTGTAGTTTCATGCTGTTTTGATACTAGCCATTCTGAATGGTAGAAGATGATGCCTCATTGTGGATTTTGATTTGCATTTCCCTCATGATTAGTAATGTCCAGCATTTTTTCATGTGTGTGTTGGCCCAGATGATAAAACTTAAAAATTTTTTTTAGGCATTATATGTCCTTATCTAGTCTTTTCATTAGGTTTTTAAGAAATATCAAACATTTGTTGCATTGTATTTCTGTTCTTTATTCTTTATATTAGACATGCTGATAAACTTTGAAATTCCTTAAGTAAGGTTTTTAGAGGAGAAATTAAGGACATATTAAGGGGCTCAAATAAGTCAATATTTTCCTGAGCAATATACAGTGGACGTTATATTGAGGGCAAGCTGAAACCTATCATGATGGCTAATGACAGGCTCCCTGGGCTCTGAGATTTCTGCCTTGCAGTCTTGATCAAGTTGCTTTACCTCCCTCTAGGCTTCATTCCCCATCTGTAAAATGAGATAATACTGGTATTCCATAGGACTTTTGAGGGTTAAATGAGTTAATACATGTGAAATATATAATGGGTAGCCTTATACACCGTGAGCACTCAGTAAATGTTAATTGCAAATAGAAAACCAAGAAAAAAGAATCACCACTTTAAAAGGTAAACCCTTAAAGTTTTCTAATGAATTAGTAATTAGCCACTTCTTCTTTAACCCTAAGTATCTACTTGAGTCTTCTGGATTCCTCATCTGTGATGTCCACTGGCTGATTTCTCTGATAATATCTGATGACTCATGTTAGTTTGGGAATCAGTTACTGTTCTGAGTCTCAAACTTCCTCATTCGTTAAATAGGGAAGATTGTACTGGTCTCTCCTAGGGCAACTAAGCATTTCAATAGAAGGGATATCTAGAATTTTTTTTTAAAAGATTTTATTTATTCATGAGAGACAGAGAAAGAGAGGCAGACACACAGGCAGAGGGAGAATCAGGCTCCATGCAGGGAGCCCGAGGTAGGACTCGATCCCGGGACTCCAGGATCATGTCCTGGGTTGAAGGCGGCACAAACCACTAAACCACCCAGGCTGCCCCTAGAAAGTTTTTATTGTGTTTGACTCATTGCAAGTATGTAATAAATATAATTGGAGCCACCTATAAAATTCTATTATTTCTTTGATGGCAATGCATTCCCTGCCATTCCCATAATTTTTTGGAACAAAGGAGTTGAATCCTAACAAGACAACCCATTAAAGTCTATGTTTGAGTGGAATTCTTCATAAGAAGGCCTCTGTATATGTTTGTGCTATTTCAGACATTTCTGCAAGTTCTTGGTGTTGTTGGAGTGGCAGTGGCAGTGATTCCTTGGATCGCAATACCTCTGCTTCCCCTTGCCATCATTTTCTTCATTCTTCGGCGATATTTCTTAGCAACGTCGAGGGATGTCAAACGCTTGGAGTCTACAAGTGAGTACATAGGCTCTGAGGTTGGGATGGCTTTGTGGGCTCACTTCCATTTATGGTGTAATTAAGGAGGCCACTGAAACGGTATAAACTCTTTCTTCCAGGTATTTTCTCCAAGTTAATGTTAAATAATCAGTGGCATATTATGGCCAACGTGATTCAGTAGGGCCCTTAGGGCAAATGGAACTGGTGGCCTGACACTTGCAGCTTGTAGGGTAGCACAAGAAAGGACAAAGGATGTCCATCTGTGCAATAAAGCTCCAGTGGAATGTGAGCACTGTGGAGAGGGGGCCAATTTCTTTTTCACGACAGACTTCCTAACATAGAGCAGGCACTCAATAAATGTTTCTAAAGAAATATTTCATGTTCAATATTTCAAACTAATATAGAGGGAAAATATGGAACATTTCTTCCATGGAAGGTTCTAGAAATGGCGAAGAAAGGAAAAGATTAGGGAAAGGAGAAGACTGTGTCCTATGTCAAAAGTGATACATTCCAAGACTATATTACTATCACATACTCAAAAAAAAGTTGTGGTTGTTTAATGTTCTGAAAAGATTAGCACTGTTATTTCAGTTTTCCTCTTTATTATCACTAGTATTTCCAGTCATGGCACCATGTTTGAAGTCGTGTTGTCCCGTCCCCGTGTCCCCAGCCCCTGCTTAGGCTATTCCTATAATTGGAGCTTGAATACAATTACCTTAGGAGGACACTGGAGAGCGTACTGTTTGGTAAACATTTATTGTGTTTTCTATTCAACTTTTAATTTTGGAATAATGGGAAAACATGGTTAATCATAGAGGATGAGGTAATTCAGAGCTTATCTCATTGCTGCACCATCATATTTCATTATGAATAAAACATGCTAATTATTCTCAGATTGCTATATTTTAAGAAAAAGGTTATAAAGACCTAATCATCAAAAAAGAAGATATTTGTATCAGAAATCTTAGCTATGGATAGTTAGTGTAAATGAAAAAAAAAAAACAAAACATTTTATTTATTTATTTGAGGGAGAGCGAGCAAGCAGGAGTGGTAGGGAGAGGGGCAGAGGGAGTAGCAGGCTCCCCACTCACTAAGCAGGGTTCCTGATTTGGGGCTCAATTCCAGATCCCAGGATCATGACCTGAGCTGAGTGCAGATGCTTAATCCACTGATCCACTCCAGTGCCCCGTTATTGCCAATTAATACCATCTTAGCTTTCTGGAAACCAACCCTAGAAGAGAAACCTGTTGTGTCTCATTGTTCTTCAGTCTACCAAGTGGAAAAATACAGATCCATCAGGACACAGGAGTTTTTGTTTTGTTTTGTTTTGTTTTTTTTTTTGTTATTACATGTGTGTTTCTTTTTAAATAAGTTTTGTTTTGTTTTAGCTTGTGCGGTTTGGGGGAGGGAGGAGGAGGAGGAGAGAGCGAGCGAGCGAGCGAGAGCTCCTCACTGAATTTGAAACCCAACACAGGGCTTGATCTAATGACCCCGAGATCTTGACCTGTGCTGAAATCAAGAGTTGGATGCTTAACAGACTGCACCACCCGTTCTGATGAATAATATTTTTAAATTTATTTTATTTTAATTTATTTTAAATTTATTTATTTATTCATGAGAGACACAGAGAGGGAGGCAGAGGCATAGAGAGAGGGAGAAGTCAGCTCCCCACAGGAAGCCGGATATAAGAGTTGATCCTGGATCCTGAGATCACGCCCTGAGGTGAGGGAAAACGCTCAACCCCTGAACCACCCGGGCATCCTGAATAATAAGTTTTTAAGAGGAATTTATCATAAATATTTGCATAAAGGACAATGGGTATCAATTTCACAAAAGCTATAGGATAATTTTTTAGTCCTCAGAGAACCAGCTAAGCCACTTCCTGTTCAGGTGTGTTTCCTTGGCGTGGCAGCACAGTGTAGTGCAGATGTGTGGACCATCCTGCTGATGTGATGTTACCATGGCAGGACTTGGAGGAATCCCCATTCTCGTCAGTCTCTAATGTAGACACCACGGTTTCATACCTATTGTACTGGAGGTCTCTCATGAAATTGAATCTGTCATCATCAATCTTGTTGCAAACGCATTATCTGGTTTATTAAGGTGACCTCTCGCGAGTAAGAGATTTTGCCTGGGACAAGGGCCCCTTCCCATCCATTTGGAAATGGAGAGGAGGGGACTTCCTGACTGTTTTTCCAGGAAACAACATAGGATTTTCCCAGGGCTTGATCTTGAGATTTTGAGAACATTTGCCTGGCCACTGTAGAATATTTGGAAATATTGTTGAATATTCCTGCATCCCAGTAAGCTACAACAATACATTAAATACGATATTCTTTCCTCCATGCACCCAGATAACCAAATGTTCGCAGCCGGTTGAGTAGAACTGTTGTCCTCTATTTGGCTTATCAATCTGTGCTGTAAATAACAATTCTCTTGTTTTCTCTAAGCAGTAAGTGATAGTATTTCTTGAGGCCACTACTGGACCCACCAGCAAAATAGAGGATGAAAGTGGGAATCCCCGATTGCTGTGGTTACAAGGCATAAATCTGCTTCCTCCTTGTGCTTTGAAAGGACTGTCGTAGTTCTGAGGATGATTTTCAGTTCATACTGCCTAGATGCTTCTGAAACCTCAGGCCGACCTTTAATCCACTTTAATGACAAATGTACAGTTGATGATAGTGGTTTCCCTTTTTTCCAAAAGTGAGTATAGTAGCACAGTTCAGTCATAGAGCAGTCCATAAATCCCAGATCTGCTTGATTGCATATTTCAGGCTAGCTGTCATCATTTGGCACTGCCTGGTCTATGAGGCATCCACATTCTGTGTGTAAGGAACGGATCAACTAGTAATGTCTGCAATGCTCATCGCATGGGATGGCTAACCATGTGCTAACTGTTGCAGACCATAGAAGCTCAAGTCAGCTGGTGTTCTCATGCCAGATTTCTAGGGACTTTGTTCAACTAAAGGTCATTGATAACCGGTCCAATAATGGATACGGCTGCTGGATATGCAGTAAGTATGATTTTGGGGTTTCCTAAATGTAAACTGCAAAGCCTGGAGAAAACTGCATTTAGTCACAGATTGGCATCTTGATTTAACCTGATTATTCCTCCTCTGAAACACTGTGGCAGTGATTGAAAAGCACAGCCTTGGGAGTAAGAGCTTGGTCAGACCCCCAGTTCTATCAGTTGGGGTTAATTCACTTCATTTTAGCCAGTGATCCTCATCTCACTGCCTACTTTGTCCTCTAATATATAATAGCCCTTGCCCTCTGAGGCCATCATGAGGATCATTTGAGTTGCTGTTTCTAAAGTTCTTCTGGCCACTTGGAAAGATGCTAGACCCTTGAAGAATTAAGAACATAACTATCAGCAGGCCTCACCTAACATATATGTTAACCTATAGCGGGGCTGTCGACTAGGTCCTAATGGCAGTTCCCTGCCCTCTTTTTCTTGGGGAGGGTTTGCAATCCCATAGAGTCCTCAGGGCCTTGGGACACATAGCTGTCATTCTTGTGAAATGTACAGTTGCATTTGATTGTCACTTCCGGCTAATGCCATGGGTACTGTAGCCATCTACTTCAGGATAGGCAGCTGTCATTTTGAGGAAGAAGACATTGTATTGGGCAAGAGAATAATATACCAGAGGCTTAGCACTCCATTATCCTCTGTGCCAGTTAATTTTCTTTGAAAGACTCCAGTTTACTTATCCTAGCATCCTGTTCAATCCTAAGTGGGGTGTAAAGGAAACAAGATAGTTTTTACCAGGTACAGATTCCTGCTGTCCTACTGTCACTCTTGGGTCGGAGGTATAGTCAGTGATGCGTTCTCTGAGTTCCCTGGTATTCAAGGCTGGGACAATCCCTGATTTCTGAAGTCAACCCTACCCCGAAACCCTACTGGAGGAGATCAACCACAACCTTAATCTCATGAGGGAAGCCAGTTACGATGGCCACACTGAAGCATTTCATTCAAGGACTCTACTGGAGTGAATAGCCACATATTCCTTCCTTCTCAGAAACGCTATTTGTAGTTAGACTTTTCATGTCCCTTCTTTTGCTCAAGAATTGAGAACATGGTTCTTATTCAGTTCTCTGTGCTTTCTGGAGCTGGCTTTGTGGTACTTTTTTGATTGGGTCATGGGCCTGGAACTCTCCTGAGTAAGCACCCCTTTTCCACATTGACTATGTTTTCTGGGGCCAATTTGGACATGTGCTGAGGAGTGCCAAGAAGGCCGGCCTGTTCAGAGCTTTTAGACTTTCTTATTTGGAGCACGAACTCATTCCCTAAAAGTACAAATTTAAAGGAAGCTAGAATGCATTGAAGCTAAAGGTTACCCAGTATAATCAGAGAGGATTGTGCGGATGCTAGAGCACAAACGTACAACTAGACCATCCTAACTGCCACCAAGTCACTGAAGGCTCTTTGTCTAAAGTAGATACAAGGGGAAATGTTAGGTCATGGCTAGGTTAAAAGAAGGTTTTTTCCTTAAAACAGCATTATAGGCATGTCCCTGGTCAGATGGGCCAGTCAGGAAAGAGGCCCACAGCCCAGCGCTTCCCATCTTCCATGGGAAAGCCTTCTTCCCTGCTTGAAGAGCCTTGGGCTCTAAACTCTTAAAGGAGGTTCTGTGTCTCTACATTTGTACCAAGCATCCCCTCCGCAAATGCAGTATCCACACGCACAAAAGTACGGACTGCAGCCTCACACAGCCTTCGGATGCTAGGCTGAGGAGTCAGGCTCCAAAGTTATTTTGAGGTTTTCCCTGAATTGTTTTTTCCCATCATTTTATAAAACACCTGCAGCCTTTCATGAGATAAGTGATCTGCCCTCCCCTGTACACTGAGCGCTTTTACTAACATGTCTTCTCTAGCACATGTAGAGGCAACAACATGGTCACTCAGTGTTACCTGCTGATAAAGCACAAATAGTCCCTCGTTCCAGAGCAGGTCCCAGGCTCACAGCTGTGCCCCTTACAAGAGCAGCTGGTCAAGGCCCCCTGCGTGATGCCCAGCACCTTGTAGCCCACCTCTTTACTGATATGCAGGAGCCAGACCCTGGTGCTTACAGTCCGTCAGCTCCTAGAAGAGATGGCAGGGAAATAGATGGCTGGTCATAGGACATCAGGCCTCAAACCGACATGAAATTATTCAGAACGGAATGGCAACTGGTGGTCAGGTTCTAGATGAGTGGTTGACGTTTGTGTCACACAGTGACCTCCAAACACCATGTGCCTAGTCTAGCAGGGCAGCTTCTCCCCCCAAAGCCGAGACATGGCTGCACAGGACCTGTGGGCACAAAAGCGCAGTGCAATACCCAGGGTATCCACTATCCCTGGATACTCTTGGCGCAACAGCAGGCATGGGGAGATGGTTGGCTGGCTAATTACCTTACTAGTCACTCACCTGTTATATATTGAGGGATATGCTGACTTTATCCCAGCCCTTAAGTCAATAGTTGAAGGTGGAGATGGACAACCAGTCATAATTCAGTGTGGTGAGTACTCTTTGCAGAGTTAAGTTCAAGAACATTACTACTCAAAAATGAGTATACCAAACAGAGTTTCCTCCCCAGAGGGCCGTGAGGGAAGAGTTATGGAAGGAGGCTCTGTCTGAGGGGAATCTAGCCAGGGTTTGAACTTGATCAAAGATAGGTTCAAGAGAAACTTCCATTTTCGAATCATTAACCTGAAGCATGTTGTGACCAGGAGGTTGAGGGTTGGCATGTGTTTTCCTTTCCAGGAGAATCATCCTTCCTTGCTCCCCAGGCAGCCTGTCACAGAGCTCTGGCTATTCTGTGTTCTGGGCCATATGTAGCTGCAGAGCATGGCAAGCAGCTGGTTTCCCCACATTCAGCCTCACAGACATTCTGTTTCTGCTTCTCCAGGCCGGAGTCCGGTATTCTCCCATTTATCGTCCTCTCTCCAGGGGCTTTGGACCATCCGGGCATATAAAGCAGAAGAAAGGTTTCAGGAACTGTTCGATGCACATCAGGATTTGCATTCAGGTCGGTATGTTTCTAGAAATGGTTTCAAAGAATGCAATACGCTCCCTCTGTTGGCCCTGCTGGTCAGTATCTCTCTCTCTCCATCTCCCCCTAGCCCAGCCCTATACCCTTCCTTAGCATCCCCTCCCCTAGGCCATGGCTGCTCTCACAGTCTCCTGTGTGCTTGCTATTTGCCATTCCCCAGTCACAGTATCCCCACCGCCCCATGGCTTGCCTGGTCCTTCCATTAACAAGGCCCGGGAGCTCTCTGTTCTTTTTGGGCATGGGTCAGTGGACTTTTTTTTGAAAATGTTTTAGGCTTTGTGTACCGTATTATCTATCACAGCTCTTTCGTGTTGCTGTTATAAAAGGAACACAGGCAAAGATAGTACATCTGCAAATGGCCAAGTCTGTATTCAAATAAAACTTTACTTATGAAACAGGTGGTGGGCCATTCTTGGCGCACGGGCTGTCATTTGCCAATTCTTTTTTGCATGGCATGCAAGGTGACAGAAATTGCTGAGGAAGTCAGTTTCCTGAGGATCAGATCCGCTACTCCTTTGATATGTATTATTCTTTCAGTAAGGTTTTTTTTTGCTATGTAGAAATTGCAGTTTCTGCTAAGTTTATAAAATCCTTTCCCATCTATTCCATCTTTATCATATTTTGAAGATAAGATGGCATTTTGAAAGCTACATGTTGATACTTTTAGAAAGGTGATCTTTGAGATACTGGATCCTACAGAATAAACACTGTTTGTAGGGCCCTGTAGTAAGTATGGAAGGTGCTGGAAAGAAAGTGGGACCTGTGCTTTATGTTATTAGAGAACTTGGAACAGTAAACCACATGTGAGGACAAGCTTCATGTTGAGGTCTGGCACTGTAAGAAATGAACTAATGAGTGCATTTTCCCATGTTTTTAAATTATCCTATTTCTATCTATAACTTCTGGGTTGAATTTTTCAATGCATGCTTCCCACAAAGCCACTGTGCCAGTTCCTACTCATACCATATATTGTCTTGTGTCCAAACTTAGCTTTTTGGAACCTTCAGGTTCCTTAGGTATGCAACCTTCCTGTCCATATTGTGTAGAAATCTCCTGTAGCTCAATTAAGCAAAATGCTGCCCACCATGCAAAGTAGTTAACATGGTTTTCTGAGTTTTTCATTTTTCTCATCATGTTTCACAAATCCAGAGGCATGGTTCTTGTTTCTGACTACGTCCCGATGGTTCGCTGTGCGTCTGGATGCCATCTGTGCCATGTTTGTCATTGTTGTTGCCTTTGGGTCTCTGATTCTGGCAAAAAGTAAGTACAGATGTGAATAACTATTTGTGGTATGATTACAATTTATAGCTGCGTTTACAGTTATTAAATTAAAATCTTGCCACCTTGTTTAATGCCATATACTCTTATGTTCTAATGTATTGCATTAAAGCATTTATTGGGTGTCAGGTTGGGTTTGATTCTGCAGTGTGGTCTATGAAGAGCAGTGACTTGAATCCCAAGAGTTCCTATTATCTCTGAATAAATCAAGCATCATGCCCATGTAGCAGCTAACTTTCTGTATATTCCTGGTGTAGCATCTCGTAGTTGTGAGGAGAGAAATGAGTTTTCTGTTAAGCTTTTTGTCCAGTTTAGGGCTTTAGGTTTTAACTTTAGGGCCACTCAGATCTCTTGGTAATACCTGCCTGGTACACTGGTTGAGAAAGATAGACAGGTGGAAAGAATGCTGTCTTGCCAGGTGAGTACCACATGAGCAGGTGTTGGTGTGTGTGGCATGAATTCACACTCCCTACCTTTTCCTTTGTAACAACACTGAATCACAATATTTAATAATGGAACAGTGACTATAGTAGATTAGATTCAAAAGCAGTGGCTCTTAGAACTCATTGCCTTTTTTTTAGTGGTTTACAGCCATGGTTGCTTTGGCCATGGAAAGTGAAATTAGGCAATGGGGTTCTTGGAACCATAATGCTGGGAGTCTCGATGACATTTTTTCTAACCTGTGTAATACTGTCAGGTGTGTGTCAATCCTGTTGGGATTACTAAGCTCATTTAATAGTCCTTCTGAATTGATAGTGATTTTTCTATTATATTATGGTCTCAATCATCAGATAATAAGGGTGTAATTGTTGCTATCATTATATCCAAAGTATTTAAATATTATGTAAAGTGAGAAAAGGACCTGTGCTCGGGGTTAAGAATGGGACTAACCATATTTTCCTTCTTCCTATGTTAGCTGTAGATGCCGGGCAAGTTGGCCTGGCACTGTCCTACGCCCTCACGCTCATGGGGATGTTCCAGTGGTCCGTCAGGCAAAGTGCCGAAGTGGAGAATATGGTAATGTTTATCTTAACGTTCTGAGCCTTTTCAAGTCTCCCTGCTGTTAAATGGCATAAAAGCACTTCTTATGTAAAATATTAAAACTGTTATTTTTACTTCGCAGCTAACCAAGTTTTTTAGATCTTCTTCCATCTGTTTAAGGTTAACGTAAAATAAAATAGATACATCTTTTTCTCAGTCTTCTGTGTGCTATGTCAGCAGGTTTTATATTCACCACACAGTGTCTTCAAATGTAATAAATGTCTCTCTCTGTAGGAGGGACGTTCTGAAATCCTGGAGAGGATAGAAGCTAATTTCTTAGAGGCCTGTTTATTTTTGTGTCTTAATGGGTAATTCCTCATTCCTGATAAAAGAAGAATTCAGTGTTTTTGAGGTTGTTTGTTTAATAGATGTCTCCCCTTGTGCCCCTTCCCCTCCCCTGGCAAGTTAGCATGTCTTCTTTAATGTGTCAGAGCAGCTGAATTTGCTGATGACACTCCTTTCTGGTAGAAAAGTTCCCTCTTGAAATGGGTTAGTCAAAGGTATTGGGGTGGTTGTTTAGGAGACCTTAGCTAGTATGTAAATCATCTCTTCTTGGGAGTATTTGGACCTTCTCTTAAAAACAGTGGGGAAAAAAAATCTTCCCGGCATGCTCTTCTAATAGAGTAGAAAGTGACTAATCACTAAAATGAGATTGGAGAAATGCCTGAGTGGCTCAGTGGTTGAGCATCTGCCTTTGGCTCAGGGCGTGATCCCAGCATCTGGGATCGAGTCCCACATTAGGCTCCTTGCAGAAGGCCTGCTTCTTCCTCTGCCTGTGTCTCTGCCTCTTTCTCATGAATAAATAAATAAATCTTTAGGAGAAAACAATAAAATAAATGAGATTGGATTATTTATCCAGTTCATCTCCCTTAAAATGGTTAACGCTTCTGTATTCTGGATTGTTGGCCACAAGCATTCCTTTCTTTGACAAAACCCTTCTTTTTCTTTTTAGGTGTGAAAAGTGGGAAAAAATATAAATAGAAAATCTCTCATTCTCTAAAAATTTCTAATGGTAATTCTTTTAGTTTGAATGTAATGCTGACAGAAGTAGGTATAAGGGAAAATGTTCTAGGACTGCAAACAGAGTCGCAAATCCTTAAGTCCTCATCATACTTCTCCTGTCCTTTGGGAATATTGAGACCTGACATGTCATTACCCAGCTAGTAAGAACATTTCATTGATCATCTCTTTACACCTGTGAGAGCCTCCATTCCTAATCCATGATATGTCCTATGTCTTTCAGATGATTTCAGTGGAACGAGTGATGGAATATACAGACCTTGAGAAAGAAGCCCCCTGGGAATACCAGAAACGACCTCCACCCACCTGGCCCCAGGAAGGCACGATTGTCTTTGATAATGTGAACTTCACATATAGTTTAGATGGACCTCTGGTGTTGAAGCACCTGACCGCACTCATTAAATCAAGGGAAAAGGTTTGTTCAAAGCATTTTGCTGCCTCAAAATTTCGGCAAAAGATTTAACACTGCATCTGCTTGTTGGCTTTTTGGTGAATGGGTCAGGGGGTACCTTGTGTGGATATAAATGAGATCAGGTGATCTTGTTCATTAGTCTTCCTTGGAAACTGACCATGCAGTAGCGATGCCAACATTACTTTCCCCGTGTTGTAAGCTCCCTTGTGGTTGGTCAGCTGACCCAGGACACTAATTATTCATGCCTGAGAATTAGAAGTCAGCCCTAGCTCCTCATCACTAACGTTGTGATATCTAGTTCCTAACTATTCTTATTTCTGTGTATTTCTCAAATCCTTGTTTTCTTCCCCATGGAATCCTCTATTTACAGCCTTCTGTCACCATCCCTTTCCATAGATTTGCCCTCCTATAAAGCATATTCCCCTGTCCTCTCTCCCATAGACTGTTTTGTTTTGAAATACAGATCTGATCTTTCTGGGGCATCTTGATAGCTTCTGGTCTGTGTGTGCTGCTAGCAGAACCATAGCAAGGTCCCAAGTCAACCAACTCTGTAGCAGCATGGCCACCTCTCAGCCACCAGAGAAGAGCGTGGAATCTCTGACCCAGTCAGGGCTCAGGAGACAGTGAGGAGCCCAGAGACTCGGTCAAAATTGATGAAAGGAAACCCAAGGGGTCAGGGGATGACACATGGAGGAGACCACTGAGAGGTTTATGACCTGGACTTGCCACTGTCTAAATCCACCAGCTTGGGTCCCTCAACCCAGACCAGGGTCGTGAAACCAGGACAGTTAAGACTGTAGTAGGAAGTTCTTTCCCTGCTTACCTCTTTAACCTCGATTTCTTAATGATTTTTTTTTTAATTATTTGAGAGAGAGAAAGTGAGAAAGGGAGCATGGGCAGCGGCTGAGGCAGAGATGCATATAGCCCGACTCTGGGCTGAAACCCAGAACCCTGAAATCATGACCTGAGCCCAAGGCTGATGCTTAACCAACTGATCCACCCAGGCGCCCTCACACAAACCCGTATGTGGGTATTGGGTAGCTTCTTCCAAAATATCCTCTCCTCCCTGTCCCGTTCCCATCATGGCCACACAGCCCCTCTGCCTCAAGAGGCCCATCCCTTCTGTTATCTGGCTGGTGAAAGTCTGCATTTTTTAGTCCACTCTTCATCTGCCTCTGGGAGATTAATTCTTCCATAGCATCTTACATATTTTCTTAAGACAGCATTTGTAGTATGCCTATGTTCCTAGTAGCGTTATGAATGCCAGAGGTGGAAGCAACCCAAGTTGTTCATCAGTTTATGACTGGGTAAATGTATACGCCCATACAGTGGAACATTACCCAGAGGGAAGCAAATTCTGACACATGGAAAAAACTGCTGAAGGACATTATGGGAAATGAAATAAGCTTGAGGACAAAACAGGACAAATACTGTATGATTCCATTTACATGAGATTTCTGACCTCCTTGGGTAAATAGAGACAAATAGTAAAATGATGATTGCCAGGTGCCAGGAGGTGAGGTGAATGAGGATTTAGGGTTTAGTGGAGCCAGAGTTTTGAGTCTTCCAAGGCAAGGAGAATTCTGGAGACTGAGTGCACAACAGTGTGAGTGTACATAATACCATTAAATTATACAACTACGAAATGGATAGATTGGTCACTTTTAGGTTATATGCATTTTTTACCACTATTAGAAAATTAAAAGTTAAAATTTAAAAAGAAGTAGCACTTGCAGCGTGCTTTGTAATTGGGGTTCTGTATCTCACAGTACCCTGGGGCTGCTCGTTTTCATCTATGTTCCCCTGAAAATGGCATTCTTCAGAGTACGTCATGGGTGCTGAGGGCCTGTGGGCCGGAATAGTGAATGAGTGATACCCGGACGTGAGCAAATCAGTCGCAAAAACATACGTGCATCCCAGGCAGCTCTTGTAAACAGCCCGTTACTGAAGTGTGTCAAATACTTTATGACCTATTCCTTCCTTCTCTAACACCAACCCCTTTTGGGGATTGTAGCCATAATTTAATGAGTATTCCCTTGTGACACAAAGGAATAATTGTTCAACGCGATTCCCAGATGAAAGCCAGGGAGTCACTTTGTAAGTCACGTGACAAATGCTACTGATACCATTTTCGGCCCCTAGTGTAGTTATTGGAAGAAGGTGAGGGCACACCCGTCGAGAGGTTGTTAATCGTAACTCCTGATGAGGTTCTGTCCCCAACAGCACTGTCCGGGATGTTTGTTTACTTGCAGACCATGTATCCATCTGACCGCACATTCTAGACATCATGCTCTTAATTTGTGCACATCTTAAATTTCCCGTGAGGCTGTATGCTGTGAATTATGAAACTGTGTAGTACAATTTAGAAATGTAGCAGGTTTGTAATATTTGATCTTAAATCCCCTGAAAACATAGGATTATCTGCAATTCCACAGTGTTAGCAGAGAAATGAATTTGGAGATAGTTAGAATAACAACAGTAACTTGGAATTTGTGTCTTCGTCAACTGACAATGTCCCCTTCTGCTCTGTTTAGTAACTAGCGATTATATCCAGGCTCTGGAATCATGCAGTGACTTGACTGCTTGTGTCGATCCCAGGTTTTATCTCCTCTGCACCCACCCCCTGCCTGTTATTTGCAGACACCTCTGCCCCCATCCTTTGGGTTTGCATATGATCCTGGTAGACTGTCCCAGACTCCTGATGGGGGAATGCACCAACACAGCAGAAGCGGTCCTTCATTCTCTTCCTTCTTTTTCCTCTGCTGTCCTGATTCCTCAAAGTTCTAGGAGCAGGAAAGTGTAATAGGTTCTAAGCAGGTTTCTAATTCATGGAAGAATTAATAAGAACAAAATAAAAAACTAAAATGAGATAAAGATAAACTAGTCTTCCTAGTTAGATTCTAAACACTAGCTGCATTTTTCATTTAGATGATTTTGTGGTTGATTTGATCATTTTAGAGAGTACTGGGCCATTTTAAAGCATTTTCCAGGTCTAGAGGTAGATTGATTTTGGTTTGTTTGTTTTTTTTTTTTTCCTTGCTCAGAGCTATTACTTGGATAATACATTTTTACAGATGTGTACTAGACCTTGGTATAATGTGCAAAAGTATTAGTTTCCTACATTTTCTACTTTTTTACATAATATCTTCTCAGAAACCCCTCTCCTTTCTCTCACTTCCCCTGCTGACTTCTTTATTCCTCACTGCCCAGACTGTGAGCTTCTCAGAAATGCTGACTCTTAAGCCCACCCTGTCCTCTTGTGTCTGTATTGCCTTTGAACATGCCCCCCACCCACCCTGATAAAATCCTCTCTGTCACATAGGCAGTTTTGGATGACTGTCACTCATGATTTCTAAGATATATCCTCTGATAATTTAAAATTGGGCTCATGAGTGATCCCAACCCTTATGACTGACCATGACACTCAAAATTTCTCTGTCACCACCCTATAGATTTACTTCTGTATTTTGCAAGTTATTAATTTAATAGTCTAATTTCATTCTATATGACTCCAGTTTATGCACTGTCTATATCACTGATAGAGTGTTCCTTCTGCTATATGCATCACCACCACCACCACCACCCTTCTCACAGGGGCTTTTGGTATTGTAGCAGACTGGACCCTGCTGGGGTGTGGAATCTGAAAATGCCAAGCACAGCAATAAATTTGAGGCCCTTTTAGCACTTTAGGGGATGATCAATGAGTCTCACTGCCCCAAGCAGGGCAGTAGGTCTGTGTGGCCTGTTTCCTTGTGGCTCTGTTAGCTTCAGGTTCTCTCTTCACTCTGTCTCTATGCACCCACCGGAACATGGGTATCCTTTTTGCTCAGAGATGTTGGCTCTTTTGTTCTACCTATCTCGTTATTCTCCCCCAAATCCACATCATGCTTGCTTGCTTGCTTGCTTTTCTCTTCTTTTTTTTCCTCTTCTTTCTTATTTTTTCACATCCTGCTTTAAATGTCAGGCAGTAGCATTTGTAGAATAGGCCAGTTCCTTGATAGCCACCACACCTGTCCCCACTTTCTTCTAGCCAGCCAGAGGGACGTAATAAGGCTCCCGGTAATTCACGCATAAGGAGGCCATTGGCAGAATGTACAAGGGGCGAGTAGACATGGCTTTGAGTACCAACCTGCCCCTTGCTGGCTCTGTTAATTCAAGCAGGCTAATTTGTCTTACTAAGCCTCCCTCTGATCTTTTGACAGAAGAAAGTAATAGGTCCTCGAGAGTTGTACAGTTTCAACAAGATGTGACCCCCAGGACCATCACTGGTGCCAAGCAGATGCTCCAACAATAGTAGATGACACTATTTTGGGGTGTGACATGGCCATAACCACTTCCACTGGAGAAGTTGTTGTCTGCCATTTGCATTTGTATTTTTTTTTGCATTTTTATTTATGATTATAGTATCCGTTTGCCATGTCTGTTCTCTACGCAGCTTATACCTCAACAGCATGGCAGTCAATTTTCCATAAATTTGTCCATCATCACTTAAAGTCTCAATTCTGTACAGAATGCCTGTTTGACACAGGACACCACATGTAATAAATATAAAAGAAAGGTGAACCTCTTACAGATCCTGCAGTCCAGAAGAACAAGGAAAGTTGTATAAAATTGGCTACTGAAAAGCTAGCAGGTGGTCACAATTTTTACGAAAGTTTAGAAAATGATGATGAATGTACCTCTACTTGGTGGGAGAAGCCCACGTGTGGGAACAAGACGATCATATACAAGGAATTTGGCATTTGAGATAGACATGGTGCAATGAGTGTAGGATCTCAGCACGTGGAAATGCTTGGGAAGAGCATTCCTGGTGGTAGGATCAGCATCGGTAAAGACACAATGCTTTGATCCAGTGAATGAAGGATCAGGCACCCACAGAGCATTTGGGGAAGTGAATGACCAGATATGTAGCTCATGCTTGCTTCTGTAATCCTACCACTTCCTTGTTATCCTAGGGAAGCTAACTTCCAGCAGTAAAGGATGGAGAGTCAGTTGGGACATTTTCTTAGGTGGGGCTTCCTGGGACAGTCTGAAAGTAACAGAGCTATCCTACAGATGATCAGTCTGAGAAGTCAGCACTCGGGACTATGGTGGGAAGAAGTGGGAAGTAGGAAGCCAGTAGCTATTGTGTACTCCTAGCAAGATGTAATGGGGAAAGTGAATCCAATGTTTGGAATCAAACTGATGTTAGGAAAACAAAGTTATAGGGGTGATTGTGTGGCTCAGTTGGCTAAGCGTCCAACTTTTGGTTTTGGGTCAGGTCATTATCTCAGGGTTCTAAGATGGAGGATCTTTGCTGAGTGTGGAGCCTGCTTATGATTCTCTCTTTGTCTACCCCTTCTCCCCCAGTGCTCATTCTTTTTTTTTTCCCCCAGTGCTCATTCTTGATTGCTCTTGCTCTTCAAAAAATAAATACATAAATATTAAAAAAAATAATAAAAGTGCTAATGCCCAGGTTGTTCAGGGAAACAGTTGGGAGTCAAAATTGGTATCCTATTTCTGAGGGGTAGTTTGGCAGTACTTAACAGCCTCCTTTGAAAATGTTTATACCTGTTTCTCAGCAATTCTACATCTAAGAATTTATTTTGAGTAATTAGAGGAGTTTGCGAAGTTTTAGCTTCAAGGATATTTAACTCAGTTTTTTATAATAGAATATTGGAATCACCCTAAATATCCACAAATGGGGGTTTGTTAAATAAGTGATCACCTATACTCTAATACCATCTGGCCCTTAAAATATTATCTTGAACTGTTAAGTGAAAACTGTTTACTACAATAGGTTCATATTAATCTCATTTTCTTTAAGCTTGTATTTTTAAGAACATACACATATACATAATCCAGAAAGAAAACATATCCTCTGAAGGATTGTTTTAAATCATGATGCTGAGGTTATGACTAGTATTTATTGACTTTTTAGATTGATTTGCACTGATTATGATTAAGGAAAGTTGGTTTTGTGTTTTAAAAGATCATGTAGCCTTGCACTCAGGTGACTCAGACTGAGTCCGCAAACATTGTGGAGGAAGAATCTTTAGGGTTTGGTGCCATGCCGGCCTGCAGAAAAGGCTGGACTTGAGGTGAACATGTTGAGCCCATGAGCCTAGGGAAAAAAGTCAGGCGATGACAATGGAGAAGTTGGAAAAGGCAGCTCTTCTGAGTGGAAAAGTAGGTGTTAATTGTGTTGAGGTTGATCTCTGAAGAGAGATCCAGATATAACTATCTAACGTATTGATGTGGTTGTCAGAAACCACATGAATCAGTTGCAGTTGGGGTGATAGCACAGAAACATCCACACATTCGCAGAGACACAAGTCTTGCCTGTATCGTCATATTGTTAATTTACATTTGAGCGCACCTCAAGATACACAGAGAAACACATGAGTCATGTATATGTATGTGATAGGACCTACCCATGTTGAGAACATGACCATCTGTGAAGTATAAATTAGAGTTTACCATAAGGTATAAAATGGCTGTAAAGATTATAAAATTAGGGGTGCCTGGGTGGCTCAGTCTGGTAAGTGTCTGCCTTCGGCTCAGGTCATGATCCCAGGTCCTGGGGAGCCTGCTTCTCCCTCTCCCTCTACCTACTGCTCTGCCTTCTTGTATGTGATTGCTCTTACTCTCTCTCTTTCTCTCTCTGATGAATAAATAAAATCTCTAAAAAAAAAAAAAAAAAAAAAGATTATAAAATTAGCCAAAGCCACTTTTCCTTACATTGATAAAATTAGGCTCTTTTTAAAAATGCTGTCAATAATTATACAGGGTAAGCTTTAAAACTTTGGAAGTGTTCAAATGAGATAATCTGTCAAGTTCTGAGCATAGAATCAGTGCTCAGAAAGTTCTCTTTTGTTGAATGCTGTTGAAAAATTTTCTGAATGAATTTACAAATGGTTGAAAACATGTCTTAAGCCCTTCTTTGGTTCCGGATAACTAGATGAGGTGATATCATATCTTGGGCAGCTCCCACCAGCGAATTTGTAGTTGGGTGTTGGGCAAGCTCTTTGGTCTTTAAGCAGAAGGGCACACGGGGCGGGGGTTGGGGGGAGCAGTTTCTGTATACAGGTTTAAATGCATGTAGCTAAAAACCTATTTTGTACAGTACAGTTTCATTCCTGACTAGCATTTTTCCTGCTTTATATTGATGCTTTGATCCTATTGTTTGTGCATTTAATTTCTCTCTACTCTGGTTCTAATAAACAGACTGATACTGGACGTGTATCTTTCCCAAGGGGGTAATTGTGCATATTAATTACTTTGTAAAATGCCTTTTGAACTGCGGAGATGAAAGGCCCCATATAAATAGCAAATAATATTTGTGTTTTTGTTGTTGTTGATGACGATCTCATTAAGGGTATTTCAGCTACTGGCTACTCTTTTTTAAGACACTGAGACTTAACATTTAAAAATTTTAAGGGACACCTGGGTGGCTCAGCTGTTGAGCGTCTGCATTCACCTCAGGATCTGATCCCAGGTCCAGGGATCTAGTCCCACATTGGGCTCTTTGCGAGGAACCTGCTTCTCCCTCTGTGTCTCTGCCTGTCTCAATGTGTCTCTCATAAGTAAATAAAATCTTTTAAAAAAAATAAAATAAAATTTTAGGATATTTCCTTTCGAGATAGAATGTGACCAGGTATTTAATAGCCAGAAATGATGTGCTTGTTCTACCAAAGAATAATCCCTCTCCTGTGGTAGAATTGTGAGAAAATGATTACTTGTTTATGTATAACGCTAACGCTTCTGACTTGTTTATCTCTATACTATTATCTAAGAAATCCACAAAGTTTAAATACCCAAACAGAAGGAATAAACTTAATTTAAAAAGTGACTTATCAGTGGCTGAGGAGATTGCTGGGTTTTCATTGCCACTGGGCTGATTGTATAATTTTTTACTTTTCTATAGACCATTGGATCTCACCCGAGGATGGTGACCCCTCTTCCTGCCTCAATCCCCCCTCAAGGGACTCTCAAGGAATTTGTCACTGTCTGACATTTCTGGTTGCTACAGTTTGGGGGGTGCTTCTGGTATCTGGTAGGCAGAGGGTGGGATAGTGATAAACATTTTACAATGAATGTACAGGGCAGCTCTCTACAACAAAGAATTGTCTAGCCTAAAATGTCAATAGTGGCAAAGTTCAGAAACTCTTTTTAGACACATTCAATATAGAATTTCCTTAATGGGGATGCCTGGGTGGCACAGTGGTTGAGCATCTGCTTTTGGCTCAGGTCGTGATCCTGCGGTCACAGGAAGGAGTCCCACTTTGGGCTACCCTTAGGGAGTCTGCTTTTCCCTCTGCCTATGTCTCTGCCTCTCGCTGTGTGTCTCTCGATGAATAAATAAATAAAATCTTAAAAAAAAAAAAAAAAGAATTAATGTGTCTTCACCAACCAGTGTGTTTCTCCTAGGTATTTTGCATATTGTTACTCTTAATCCCTCCTGGATCTCTTTACAGGTTGGCATTGTGGGAAGAACAGGGGCTGGAAAGAGTTCCCTCATCGCGGCCCTTTTTAGATTGTCAGAACCAGAAGGTAAAATTTGGATCGACAGGATCTTGACAACAGAAATTGGACTTCACGATTTAAGGAAGAAAATGTCCATCATACCCCAGGTATGTAAGTCAGGGCATTCTCACATGTTCTTTTGATAGGGGAACATAAGCTTCATTCTAATTTTACTTGGTTTTTTAAAAGAAAAATGAGGGGTTCATCCTTTCACCCCAGTAGGGTATATTTTTAGCAGCAAATATTTTCATCAGATACCAGGTCTTTGTGTGTGTGTGTGTGTGTGTGTGTGTGTGTGTGTGTGTGTGACAGAGAGAGAGAGAGAGAGAGAGAGAGAGAGAGATTTCAAAACTTACCCAGAGAAATTTCTGGACTCAGTCTTCCCTGGTACTGCAGTTTTATCCACTGATAATCACATAATTCTGAAAATAAAATGATAAATGTTTTATTTAGCATTTGAGAGGGTTTTAGCGAAACATGGGTTTTATATGTTTTAGTGGTAGAATTTTGCTGTAGGAAATAAAACTAACTCTTCAAATGTAATTGTCTCTAGGGAGGGCTTTCCATGAAATGGATGGGCTTTGAGCATTAGTGTTTTGGGTCAGGTCATTATGTGGCCTCTCTCATTTTGGAGAGACTTAGAATCTAGCCATTAGTAAATGATTGTGACCAGGTGGCAGTAGAGCATAGTGAGAAGAACTCAAGATAAGGAGTGCCATCTCTCTGGACCTGAGGTTTCTCTCCCTCATAAGACAGCACATAATTCCATCTCCCAGGACCCTTCTGATGGCAGGGTTAGTGCATGCGGGGTGTTTCTTGTAGCGCCAATACCTGCCTGCTCTGATGGGAGGAGGCTCTCCTTCATTTTTCTTATTCTGCTTCTTTACCGAAGTGTAGTTTTCAGGAAGCATTCTAGAGATTGTATTATGCACAGTATAAGCTCCTGTCATTCCTTGTGGCTCACTCATTGAGTCTCAGTAAAAATACAGGAAGTACTTATTAAACAAATAGTGTCCTCCAGTTTTATAGCCAAGGGTTAGCATAGACCCTGTGCCCACTGGTCTGAGGTCTGCAGCCTTGGGGTCTGGTCTTCCATTCTGCCCTCTTATTTGGCACTCACACATACTCAGCTCCAGGCGTTGCTGATTTTTCTTTTGTTGTCTTTTGTTTTTTCTTTTAATTTGGAGTTTTGTTATACTCTCCAATTATCTGCCTATGAAGGAAAGCTGAGAAACTCTCTCTCACACACACACAGAGTTTTGAGATGAAAAACATAGGGAGGGCAGCCTGGGTGGCTCAGCAGTTTAGCGCCGCCTTAAGCTCAGGGCATGATCCTGGAGACCCGGGATCGAGTCCCACGTCGGGCTCCCTGCATGGAGCCTGCTTCTCCCTCTGCCTGTGTCTCTGCCTCTCTCATGAATAAATAAATAAAATCTTAAAATTTTTAAAAAAAAACACATAGGGAACATAGGGAGTAAGACACAAAAAAGACATGTAAATGTGTTTCCTGACATGTCGATATGAAGAGCTCATAGATGCCTATTTATTAGAATGCATGTAGAATATGGCACCCAGGGATCCCTGGGTGGCGCAGTGGTTTAGCGCCTGCCTTTGGCCCAGGGCGCGATCCTGGAGATCCGGGATCGAATCCCACGTCAGGCTCCCGGTGCATGGAGCCTGCTTCTCCCTCTACCTGTGTCTCTGCCTCTCTCTCTCTCACTGTGTGCCTATCATAAAAAAAAAAAAAAAAAAAAAAAAAAAAGAATATGGCACCCAAATGGAAAGGAAGTGTGGAGTTGTATCTTAAGCTTGAGTATAGCTGTGGGTGCCTAACACTGGCCTCTGGAATAATTGAAATTATTTTAAGTGATTTCATCATCAAAATCAAGATAACTTCTTTCACAACCACAAAGAGATAACCCCCTCACCCCCACTTAGAGTCACTACTCTCAATAAAACCAGAAAACTCCGGGGTACCTAGCTGGTTCAGTTGAACATGTGGCTCTTGAGTCGTGAGTTTGAGTCCCACACTGGGTGTAGAGATTACTTTCAAAATCCAAAGCAAGGCAAACAACAAAAAACACCCAAATGCTGGTAAGATTGTGGAAAAATCTGAACCCCTTTTCACAGCTTGAGGGAGTGTAAAATGCAGCCACGGAGGAAAACAGAATGGAGTCTTCGCAAACAAAAATAGAATCACAGAAGAATGATCATTATAGAATTATATCCTATTTGCAGTTCTGGATGTATACCCAACATAATTGAAAGCAGAAATGCTAATAGATACTCACAATACTATTCTCAAGAGCCAGAATGTCCTTAGGTAGATGAATGGGTAAACAAAGTGTGGTCTGTTTGCACAATGTTCTGTTATTTAGCCTTAACAGGGAAGAAAATTGTGACATGAGCTCCAGCATAGAGGAATCTTGTGGACATTGTTAGGTGAAGTAAGCCACTCACAAAAGGACAATTAGTGTATGATTCCACTAGTATGAGTTACCCAAGTATTCAGTTTCATTGAGATAGGAAGTAGAATGATTGTCACCAGTGAGTGGCTAGAAGGGGGGGTTGGATAGCTAGTGTGTAATGGGTACAGAGTTTCAGATTGGAATAATAAAAAGTGTTCTGGAGCTGGATGGTGGCGATACCTACACATGAACTCACTTAAAAATGATTTAAGATAGTAAATTTTGAGTTTTGTGTATTTTTACCACAATTAAAAAATCTTTAATAGCTTTCCTATCTCTAATATTTCTATGCGTTTCTTTTTTCTTTTTCCTTTTTTTTTAGTTGAAGCATGACTGCCTACAATATTACATTAGATTAGGATATATAATGCAGTGATTTCATATTTATACATCTTACGGAGTGTTCAGCACATTACATCCATTTATCATCTGTTACCCGCCCCCCATCTCTCACCTCTTAATCCCCTTCAATATTGTGTCCATTAATTTTTTTTTCAAAGATCTCCCTGTTCAGGCAAAATGGAAGGAAATTTTTAGCACATTCAATCTCTGTATTTAAAGCTTCCCTGTGGCTACTAGATTCATGACTTTAGAAAATAATGAGTTGAAATTCCTAAGTTTTGTATTTTGGTTGTACCCATCTCTGAAATGGGCCAGTCGAGATTAGTTAGCAGAAATGCTGGGTGTGTCTATAAAGTACTTTCATGTCCTTGGATGAAAGGATCTAGGAACATGTCCTGAATTATTTTTAATGCTTCTTAATAAGAAATGGTTGTATGCTTGTGTACATAAAAGCACTGTATAAATAAAGAAATAACGTTAGATGATTTTTGGCTTTGCCACTAATGTTTTGGAAGCACATCTAAGCAAAGACTAAATACACCTTGACATCACCAGGTTTGGGTTCTCTTCCATAACTTCCCACCCTACTTTGGAGCATGCTGGAGGTGCATACTCCAGCGAGCGTGCTTACAAAACAGTACTAAGCTTTGTATCCATGTAGATAGTGATCACCAACCATTGTAAACACAGAGTTCTCACTTTATATGCCTTTGTCTCCAATGCGCAATATTGGTTGACGAAAAGAGAGTCTAGATAGACGGTGCAATATGTGAGGGTCCCAGGAAATCTCGCAGGAGGCAGCCAGTGGTAGAATCTTTAAGGGTGTTGACTGAGTTATCAACACGACCCTCCTTTTTATTCCTTCTCTGTCTCACGTGTGACCCTTGATGTCACTTAGCGTCCAAGCTCCAGTGTCCTCCACCATAAAACAGGGCTAGTAGTTACGGGCTAGTAGTTACTGGCTCATATATTTGTCTCAAAGATTTAACTGCAGGAGAAAAAATGTTTGTGGCCTCTCAGGAGTGCTTCATAAATAGAAACTATTGTTACTAAAGATCAGGGCACTACCCTCTTGGGTATTATTGTTACTTAAGTAAAAGCAGTAACACGTTTTGGAATGAGGCTCTTAAATTTCTCTTTGTTTTTGTGGTCGTTGGTGATTTCTTTTACATCGGTTGTTTATCATAAACCAACTTGTTTCTATCCATGTGTATATAGTGAAACCAAAAAAGTGAAGACAATATGAATTCTAGCATCAAGAGTAACGAACCTGTCCAGTGTTTTCTTCACCAGGAACAAGGAGAGATGTATCACTTGTTTTCTTTTGTTTTCTGGCTCCTCTCCCACCTGGCTTCTTTCCTGACCACTGCTCTGTACCCCACTAATGCTTTGCAGTCCCCTTTGAAGACCTGGATATGTTTGTTTTCTTCACCCTTCCCTTGTGCCTGGCTATTTCCTACCTCTCCCCAAGCTCTCTCATTTCTGTTGCTGTAGTTTTGGTTGTAGTCGTATGTGAATTGAAGTATTCCTAGCACCTAACATTTCTAGTGCTTTACATGTTTTAGCCTCGTGGCATACTATCCCTACAGTTTTATGGTGATCCTAATCGGACACATTTAAAAATTGAGGCACAGTGAGCTTCACCCCTTCAAGGAAGTGGCAGAGCAGGATTCATATTTATTGTAGGGAGATTCCCAGTTCCACATCCTGACCAGCTCACTGCTCTCCTCAGGCCCGCAACACATTGGTGAACTGTAGAACCACCACAGTAAACTGCTATATATCACGATCCTGCACGCACATGTGTGCACACATACGTGCAGAAACACGTATTTCGCAAAACACTATTATCCTTAGTGCTCTGCACTCAATTTTCTATTATATCCATTCTATTCTAGTTCATATCAAAGACAAAATGATGGTCATGAAGCACAAAATTGATTTCATGATCCGTTGCCTGCACTTGCAGTTTGAAAAAACAAAACCACTTTTCTTTTCTGTCCCCTGGTTAGCCGGACTCCTGCTCTAGGTAAGTCCCATGTCTGGAGCCTCTCTTGGGCCCTTATTCTCACCGCAGCCCTACAGGGTTAACACCATTTTCCAGGAAGGAAATGAAGATGGGCCGAGGGTGGTTCCTTATGTATCGGGAGTCAAACAGCTCTTAAGCAGTAGAATCAGAACTCTGGACTGTCTGACTTCAAATACATATACAGTATATATATATATATATATATATTTTTTTTAACTGAATGATCTTCAGTATCTTACCCTATTTTTTCTATCACACTCAAAAACAATTCCCCAAAATCACAACAAAGGACAATTGAGAGCAGTGTCAAAGATAGTTCTTGTTTTTCTCATTTGGACAGTGATGGTTTTGAAAGGCTGAAACATTTGTAACATTTGCTGAAAAATCGTGAGGCACACTCTGCACTAAAAGAAAATCAATTTTTAAGAAAAGGGGTTAATGCACTTACCTGTCCTAGGCTAGCATCAGGAGTAGGTAATCGAAATTGTACCGTGCCAGAGCTAAGAGCCCTTTCTCTTTACAGCATCTAAGTTGGCTGCAGGGGTGGGAAGGTCTGTTGGCCTCGTCACTTAAGTTACTTGTCTATAAGCGCAGACAAATTCCGTCCCTCTTCCCCTGGTATGAATAGGAAGCAGTGTCTCAGCACCCTGATTTAGAGTTTGGATCAGTCTCTACAAGGAGAATGAAGGTTTTTGTTTGTTTTGTCTTTTCTGATTATTGTTGGGTTTTTTTGTTTTTTGAGTGTACAATTTAGGTGAGCCAGGTCTGCCTCCTTCTCTGGCTGTGGCTTGCTGTGGGCCTGGGAGTGAGCTTCCATGGCCCTCCCGTTTGTCCAGCTCATCCAGGTCCCTGCTGCCCATGCCGGGAGAGATGAGAAATGGAAGGAGAGGATCCCAGCCAGTGCCCACCTCAGGAGAGGCAAGGAAGTAGTGACACAAGTGGTGGTACAGTCATGGGCCGATCCCACCGGGAATATTCAAAAACAAATATTCTTTGGAATGTACCTCTCAATTTGTATAAATTTCAGCAGAAAGGAAAAAATGAAAGCCCTTCCTAAATTGCCAAAAGGGTAGCTGAAATGGGCACTTCTCTTTATGCTCACGACTCGAAATAGTTAAACATGTTCCCTACGGAGAATAGCAAGATGAGATTATATTTAGAGAATAGCTTGCTTATCTGAAAGGATCTGGAAAAGTGGATTTCAAAACTTTTTTGGATGGATTCTCTACATCTAAGGCCTTTTTCCTTTTGGCACCAAGAAAATGTTTTCAGTTGAAAAGTGATTCCATGCAAATTCATTATTTATGATTGCACCCCAAGGGTTGGCACAGATCAACAGCTATCATCTTTATCATGATTAAACCGATTCTTTATTTTTCTTTCTTTCTTTCTTCTTCTTTTTTTTTTTTTTTAACATTTAATAGACTTTTAAAAATCAGAGCCAAAGCTACATATTTTTTAAGCCGTCCACCCTGCTGCCTTGGTATTTATTTCCATTTCCCTGGGTTATCTTCGGTAGGTGGGAAAGGTTAACTAGAGCTGTCTCTTTAAGACTTTTTTATTCTGGATTTATTTCCTCTATTTTTGTTTTGTTTTTATTTTTGTTTTCGTTTTGTTTTTCCTTGTTGAGAACAGAACTCAGAGGAAAGAGGTAGTATGCTGTTACTAGTAAAGAAATACAACTGGAATCTAGCCTAATGGAGTCGGCCTTTTGTTTCTGACACTGAAGTCTTCATTAAAGCCCAGGGTAGTGCTCCCTGAGCTCCTGACCTTTTGTATCGAAAGAGGACTTTACAGGACTTAAACTCTTTTTCCTTTGTTGGCAGACAGTGTTCTTTTCTTCTGAATATGGATGATGATCAGTTCATTCAGAGGCTATAGGATTCTTTTTTTTTTTTTTTAAAGAAAGTAAGATTTAAAGCCTCTTCGGGTGATTCTCTCATTCTTGAAACACAGAGACAAGCTACCTTAATAAAGGTCCTCAGATTAGAAATGAAAATGTAGCTCTTAGGACACAGGGGACCAGCAGCCTCTCTGGAGGCTATGTTTTCGGAGAGGACAGATTTCCTGGTTTGGGCCTGAAATGATTAAGGTATGGAAAGTGTTGTACTTTATCTGCCTGGTTTGTAACCACTTGTACTTTTTTTTGGTTTTGGACCAGGGTCATTTTAAGCTTCTGAAAGTTAGTGGGTAGGATTTCCTTTTAGGATAATGAGAGCTTTGTCTTCTAGTAGCGTCTACAAAAGGCCTAGTAAGACCGTGTTCTTAGTCTTACAATTGTGTTGAGAGATTATCAATTTACTACACTAAATGCTTTGATTCAGAGTGGCCATTTTTGGGTCACATGGCTAATCTGAACTTACTTTGGTTAACAAAGGAAAAAAAATTACTATGGCACAAAAAATTTAAAAAGGTAAGCTTTTAATGAAAAACAGATTTGATGTTAAGATTCCATTTAAAATAGTACGCTGAAAAGAGCATTTGTTTTCCTGACTGTACCATGCCATGTAACTCTTCCAAAATGACGCTTAATTGTATACCCACAGGAAAAATATTTAGGTTAATATATTTAGTGTATATTATATGTTTACATGAAGCTTGTATGTCCTGCCATGAATCTCTATGCTGAAATGTTATGCCTGCAAACATTTTTACAACATTTATTTATAAGATGAGTTTATAGACTTCATTGCTTGGACGTGGGTACTTTAAATAATAGTATCTATCAGAAATGACGATTAATTTGACCCTATCTGCTCTTGCAGTATGTGTCTACTGTGAGCACTTTTATTACCTTTTGAAGATAGTATAGTGGTTTCTTATTTGGCAAGTGGATGAAAGTTAAATGAATAGAAACCAAAATGAACACCACGCATAATACACATTGGCATATTAAACAGACATTGTTAACAAATTGCCTGCTGGTTTTAAAGAAAAATACAGCTTCAATCAGTTAACGTTCTAATAAATTATTCTCTTCTTTCATGTTTAGACTGAAATTGTATTCATTTGGAAATATATATTCAGTCTGTTGTAACAAAGAAAAATATTCTAAATTACTAAACTGTTTGCTTCTACACACTGCTAAGTGAACTTGAGTAATCACCTACTATATCCCTTTAGATTGACATAGAGATTTAAGTGGTGACCTGGATTGCAAGGGGAAGTGGTTAAACTCAACTTTTTTTCTGTATGAGAGCGGTGACTTGATAATGAACAGAACCTCCCTACAGTCTCTAGATATCTCAGATGTCTGTTTAGAGCTCAACACAAAGAGCCCCAGGCTCAGTGTCAAAGAGACCAACTCCTCTTTCTGCAAAGAATCACATGTTAGTCCCCCAGTTTTTGGGCAGGTTCCTCCATTTCAAGACTTTTTCTTAAAGAGAAGATGAGGGAGGTGATGGGAGAGACCCTTCCTGTGAATGAAATAGGGGATTGGATTTTAAATGTGTATTCTCCTCTTGAATAACCACCAAAACAATGCCTCCCAAACCTGCGAACTGGGCCTTTTCATTATTTAACAAAAAAAGAAAAGTCTATATTTGAAAAACAAGTCAGGATTTTTTGTAGATTAGCTTAGGAAACAGCTCTGTAGAGTATACTTTAAAATCCAGGTGGACCCTTTATCCTAGACCTGTTAACGGATGTGAGTTTGTTTTATGAGAGGCACCTGAAGGCAAACACGTTTGGTCCTGTCAACCCTGATCGGCTTGGGATTAGTATAAGCAAAGAGACCACCTCCCACTTCTTTGGCTGGCCTTGAAGCTGATTCCTTACTCTGTCCATCACTTTACCTCCCCCAAACACCAGTCATCAGAGTCTCTCAGTTTGGGCGCTGGAGCAGATATTACTCATGGTTTAGAGCCTTGGTGGGAGGAGGACTGTGAAAAAGTGAGGAACAATGGGTAGCAGCCCTCCTTTATGGAACCCTCAGGGAATTGGAGGAGGGGAAATGAGAGTTTGTTGAATTGATAATTACAAAAGTGTAAGTTAAAGTAAGATGTGAAGATTTTCTGAAGTAGAGTGAATGAAATACACTGTCAGGGACCTCCTACCATGGCTTATTAGATAGTGGTTTATTATTATTATTTTTAAGTTGCTATTTAGGAAGACAGAGTGAGAGGCAGAGATGTAGGTAGAGAGTGAAGCAGGCTTCCTGCGGGGAGCCCGACCTGGGACTTGATTCCAAGACCGGGGGCTCATGACCTGAGCCAACGGCAGACACTCAACCAATTAGCCACCCAGGTGCCCCTAGTTAGTGATTTAGTCTTTGATCCTAAATTCAGTAGTTTTAAGGGAGACTTTGAACTGGGATCTTGGGATTTTCAGTTCAGTAATCATTTTGAAACCTCCGATGACCAGTTATTTTTCAGTGCTTTTGGGGCATATCAGCCACCAATTTTTTTTCAGCCACCAATTTTAATTAACTTTGTAAACAAAGTGTCCTTTTTAATTGTCTCTTAATATTTGGATTTTGCCTTCAGGTAGGCATATTTTGGATAGCACACCTAATGCATTCATTTCTCCCTCCTCAGTCTTAAAACTGAGACCACAGGGAAAGAAGGTACAAGAGGCACTATGAGTGTAATTCTTCTCTGTGGCTAGAGAGAAGAAATGTTTACCTTAGTCTTCTCAGCTTTTGAGAAGCCAGGAGGAACAATCTAGCCCCAAGGTCAGGGGAGATTTGAGACTGGTGATTCCCTTGATCCCTTCTTGGATGCCTGTGGAAGTCAGATCTTCTCTTGCTTCCGCATCTGTGCATCTCGTTGTCCTACTGACTTCCCTAAAAGTAGCCAGTTGGGCTTTGCTCTGCTTCACATGCTCTTTTGGTCTGGGTTATCAGAGCCTTCCACAAGAAAACAAAAATGGCCTACATAAGCTTAGGTACCAGATTGTCTCCTGAAACCCAGAAGGAGACATAATACTTGCAAGAATGATTTAATTGTGGCTCCTCCTGAAGCAAGTGACTAGGAAGAGCTATTTAAATTAAAGTAATATTATTATTACTCACGTCACAATGGGTTTCAAGTTATCCTGTCCTTGTAGTTAATAACGAGGTTCTGTGAGGCATGTAATCCTGATGCTCAGACAAGATAATGTGAGGATTAGCTGGTGCAAAACCAGAGGCATTTCTTCATGCATAGAGTCGCCAACTGGCCCATTAGTTCATATTCTCTTTGGACATAAACCAGGGTGTCCCATTCGCACATGGGAAGAGACTCCTAATTCCAGAAGACTGTTCTACCAATGGAGGAAGTATCCTACCTTTTGTATCTGTGCAAATGTGAGCACATTTTCCAATTTTGCTTTGAGTCAAAAATGTCAACGAATTATACTATTGATATTTTCCAGGGTCACAGCAAGAGAGACGATAAACTTAACTCTCTTGATGAGTATCCTTAAATAATTGTATCCTTGTTTTTCCTGCTTAAGTAGATATTAGTAGGGAGGCATTTTTAAAAACCGAATCCTCCTCTCTTCAGTTTTTTTCTTAAGACGACCCACTTCAACAGTTTATTTTGTTAGCAGTCAGTGGTCCAGAAGATATTTTGGGTTACACTTTGTGCAATGGAAAATTCATAGAGACACTGTTTTGTCAACAGGTGATTGTATCCTTACTATTAATGATTATAGTGAGTTTTGGTTTAAAATTTTACAATGTTCTGGAATTTAGCATTGAAGTAAAATGAAAAGAGGGCTATAGTGTTAACACTATTTTTGAATATTTAGGAGCCTGTTTTATTCACTGGAACAATGAGGAAAAATCTGGATCCCTTTAATGAGCATACGGATGAGGAACTGTGGAATGCCTTAACAGAGGTAATTTAATAAACATAATTATTTTAAGCTTGTTACCATCAGTATGTGTGTTTGTACCTCTAGAATGTTGCAGATAATAAATGGGAACTTCTTGGTGTAACAGCCTCTGTTCACTACCTGGGAGAGCATTGAAGGCTTGGACACACTTAAAATTTACCTATTAATGATGACAAAAACCAAAAATAAAACATCTCCTATTTTCACTGTAACTTTATTTCTAGAATCCAAAGCAATTCAATACATTCTCTTACTTGTCTTTAGCAAAGTACTAAACTGGGAGTTATATTTATGGGTTTACATTTTGGTGACCAGTTAGCCTACAACATTCATTTTACTTCTTCTTAAGGAAAATCCACTCAATGAAGATAGTAATAGTTTTTCATTATTGACTATAGATAAGGAGAGCATATTAATAAAATGCTTTGAAGTTGTGTAAGAAAGTGTTTATGAAAGTTAATATAATTAGAATGTTTAATAATTATTTTTGGCAAATATGTCATTTTAATACTACTAAGTAAATGTAAGTGGCAGCACCCTGGACCTTTCACTAAGTTTTCATGCTATCTATTAATTTCTACAGGTTTTTCTGTTATTTGTGTAGTCTTTACCATTTGGGTCACTTCTTTGAATTTCCTTGATCTTGCATGGAAAGGATTTTGGCTGTTAGGATGCTATTGGTTTGTATATTTTGACACTAGTTGTTTTGTGTGTTTGCCCTAATCCTGCAAATTAATTCTAAACTCCTGGATGTCAGAAACCATGTCAGACTTCTAAACCTTAGACGTCTAATCCCTCATGGGATCTACCTCACTCTTTTGTATTTAAAAAGGTGGCACTTAATAAATGGTTGCTAAAGTATTTGATCTCTTCATTTTGAGAACATGTGACTTATCTCTTTAAAAATAATTGCACAGATCCCAGTGACTGATTGCTCACATTATTGTAGTTTTGCATCAGTGTTTGCCATTTCGTATAACCCTTCCAGGGAAAGCTCTAAGCTCTTCCAGTATGTAGATCCACTTTGACTGTGATCAGGCATAATTGGAGGCTAGACAGTTTCCTGCCAGTCATTCTGGTTTCTGAAGGCATGTCACTACTGAGTCTTACACCCTGCTTTCCAGTAACCCTAGGGATTTTATTTTCCTGCATTGCGCCAATTAGTTCACCTTATCCTTCAAGCTTGAAAGCAATTGATCTCTAATTTCATTTAAGTTTGTGAGTCTTCCTCTAGTGAAATTCTAGAAGAAAAGAGGTGAGCAGAACAGTTAGCTATCAAGTCTAAAGAAAAATAGGACGATCCCTTTCTCTCCGACTCCTATGACAAATTTCATAATTGTGATGCCATTGGGACACACCTTAATTAAACAGGAATTACTGGTAAATTATTTTTCCCTTTGTTTCAGAGCTTGCAATCTCTCCTCATAGATTCTCAGGTAGCAAAATTACTCTAGAACACACTGTCACGGGACCAGAAAGAAATGTTAATTAGGAAACAGATCCTATAAGACAGATCCTATAAAAACTATCTCAGAACTTTGATCATAACATTCTTTTCTTTTCTTTTTTCTTTTCTTTTATTTTGAGAGACACACAGAGAGAGAGGCAGAGACATAGGCAGAGGGAGAAGCAGGCTCCATGCAGGGAGCTCAATGTGGGACTCAATCCCAAGACCCTGGGATCACACCCTGAGCCAAAGGCAGCCACTGAGTCATCCAGGTGTCCATCCCTATGCTTATTTTTTTCTGCCAAAATTAAAATAAAATTTAGTAGCCTGTCAGAATTCTAAATATAATGTGATGGAAGTGGTTTTGTAAGCTCTACCTTTAGTTTCTTTTGACTACATTTGGGACTTCCTTAAATAGAAATAAACAGGATTGCTGCACAAAGTGAGGTGTGTAGTTTTCATGTGTTGCTTCTGGAATTGACCTCATTGCTTTAGTGGTACCTCTTTGAGTGAGAATTCATCCCATAGTTGTGTTTCTCTAGGAATTATTTCTTCCTGACATGTATATTTTTCAACAAAAGATTTGGTAGACTTTCTTAAAATATATAGATATTTAAGCATTGTATTTACAGTATGATTCAAACTGTTTTACTAGCATATAGATTCTGAAGCGTGTACTTAAGAAAGGCATCAAAACATAAATGTTGCTTATTTTGGGGATAATAGAAAAATTAGGATTTTTTTCCCCCCACTCCGCTTTGGCTTTTCTGAGTTCTCCAGATTTTCTCCCGTGTACATTATTGCTTTTATTCTCTGGATCATACTCTTGGCAGATGAAGTACTACAGACTTCATAGTATTTATATGGGTTTCATGACCCTATTCAGAGAAGTTGGGATCATTCTGTAATAGATTAGGTAGCACCCTTCACCTGGAATCCTTCGAATCTCCCGGCCTCTCAACTGTGGACAAAGAACCTACCTTCCCTAAAACTGTAATCAGGATGTAATATATGTGCATTTACCTGGAGAAACACCATATAGATGGTGCAGCATACAAGTGCCATTCAGGCTCTTTTCAATTTATCGTGTTCCGTCTACCCACCGTCTTCACGGCTTGCTTCTTCCCATTGTGTCCAAACCTGAGCATCATCACCAGACCTGGTATCTTTGGCAGCTCCCTTAAAGGTAGACCAACCACCCCAGTCAGATGCTTTACAGATGATGTCGAGCTGCAAACAGAACCCTAATTCACAGGGTTGACCTGAGAGCCAGTATGAGAGCACTACTATTTTTCTCCTCTTTAAGGACTTCAGTGAAGGGATGCCTGGGTGGCTCAGTTAGATAAGCTTCTGCCTTCAGCTCACTTCATGATCCCGAGGTCTTGGGATCGAGCCCCCAAGCTCAGTAGAAGCCTGCTTTTCCCTCTGCTGCTGCTGCTCCCCCTGCTTGCACTTGCTCTCTTCTCCATCAAGTAAATAAATAAAATCTTAATTTTTTAAAAGCCTCCAATTAAGGTTTTTCTTTTCTTTTCTTTTTTTTTTTTTTTTAAGGTTCTTGTGTTTCCCGCTCCTCTCCTAGATGAGGTAGACGTTTGAAGGGTGGCAGTACTGTGCATGCTGCCCATCTCATCTGGGCTCTTTTTTCATAAATTTAAAAACAGCCATAAACCAGACGTTAGAAATTAGTGGCAATTGGGACACCTACAAAGCACTGGGAGTTCTTAATATAAGTAATGACTGCAAATCAAGCAATTTATTATCCAAGGGGCTAAAAGATCATAATAGATATACTGCTGAGTGTCCAAGTTTTGACACTTCTTCTAAACAAAACAGCACCAAACAGTTTTATTACTGGGATATGCAATTAAGAGTAGGGGAATGTCCTGTTAGAACTAGGGAGAAGTTGTCTATTTATGCTCCACACTGGTGGCACCTCTATTAGAGTATGAGTCTTTCTCATATAGGAAACTAAGCCCGAGAACTCTGAGCCTCAGCAGTGTGTGCATGGGGAAATGTACTGCAGCTCTTGCTTTAGTGATGTTGTATTTACATTTCTCTGGAGGCCATTCATTTTGATCAATCGGCTTCCCCTTTACTTCATTACTATTGGTTTAGTTCTAATAAAAACTTTTGTCCACCTGTTGGTTGATTGCATTTCAGAGTGTCTTCTCTCTCCAGTTCACATCAGCCTTTGTGTTTGAAAAGAAAATTCAACAAAATGTGGAGATCGTGTGACATCGGTGTTAGCCTAGTATGAGGGATCCTAGCACCTACTAGATTCAGCCCAGATACTGGGTTACTCTGACAAGGTTTACTATGATGGAAATGGGTGTCTTGTAAATTCAGCTTATTATTTTCAGTTTTGGTGTAGTTTATTATTTTCTTTAGCTTAAAAATAATCCTAGGGGATCCCTGGGTGGCTCAGTGGTTTTGCACCTGCCTTTGACCCAGGCGTGATCCTGGAGTCCCGGGATTGTGTCCCACATCGGGCTTCTTGCATGGAGCCTGCTTCTCCCTCTGCCTATGTCTCCCCCTCTCTCTCTGTGTCTCCCATGAATAAATAAATAAAATCTTCAAAAAAAAAAAAAAAAAGCAAGCTAGTAAGCTGTCATCTGCGTCAGGCAAGCATGAAGTTATCTCTTCAAAGTCAAGATACCAGCCTTAAGAAAGACCCATTGGCTTCTATAGATATTGCCAACATCAACTCAGAAGGAAAAGCTAGTGAAAGCCACGATTGGTTCCATCACCTGGGGGTGTGATAGGTTTCATGAATAGGTTTCATCAAAAGAATCACCTGTATTCTTTACAAAGAGGCCCTCCTCTTTGTAGGGAATGGGGTTGATTAAGCCGAATTCTTCCATTTCATAATTTTAGTGCAAGGTCTGGCCGCCACCATCCGGTTTTTATACTTTAGATTTTATATGCCTTTCATGCTAATGTTGAGTACCAATATCATATGAAATCTAACTCAGATTTCCCATTTCTGTGGTTTGGCTTCCATCTTAAGCACAATAATTCTATTCACACAAGTGTTTCAGCATTTAGGATCACTGTCAAAATATTGCTCACTCACCTTGTGTTTTGTCATTTGATACTTATTTCTGTGTCCCTCCTTATTGGCCACCACCCATCAATCTATTGGTCTCTTAATTTGAAGTACATTTACTGTCTGTTCTCCAGCTCTCAAGAATAGCATGAGTTTGGTTCTTATTCTGTAAAATTTCCCCAAACCAAGTATTCATGGGGCTGAGCTCTACCACTCAGTGTGATTTCAGATTATTTTTGGTGTTTAAAAGGTTTTTTTGTTTGTTTGTTTTTTGTTTTTGTTTTTTTGGAAATTAAAATCTTAGATAGGGATCCCTGGGTGGCGCAGCGGTTTAGCGCCTGGGGCGCGATCCTGGAGACCCGGGATCGAATCCCACATCAGGCTCCTGGTGCATGGAACCTGCTTCTCCCTCTGCCTATGTCTCTGCCTCTCTCTCGCTCTCTCTCTCTGTGTGTGACTATCATAAATAAATAAATAAAAATTTTAAAAAAATCTTAGATAGAAGATAGATTAATATAAACAGTATCTAAACTCGGAGGCCAGGGGAAATAAGATCTGATGTTGGACCCTGTTTTCTTTCACTGCAAAACATGAGTTTAAAGGAAATGTACTTGACTGGTCTAGCAGTATGGACTAAATTTGGGAAGGAGCCATTTCCAAAATGGTTCCAGGTTTGCTAATATATTAGGTGTGGTTTCCATTGTTTAAATTTGTTTTGTTTTTGCCATTAAAATCTTCCAAAATGAAAATGTGCTCACACATTTCTGTCTTTTGAGAACCACACTTCCTGCAATAATGAAACAATTTTTTTCTCCTTTTAGTGCACTAGCTCTTATGTACACAATGTATTCTGGGAAACTTGACTCAAGCATGATGATCCTTTTAACTTTTTTTAATTGTTTAGACTACACTTAGGGAAATAGCTGATAGCTTCAGTTTTTTGAGGGATTTCTGTAATTCCAAGGAAGGAGTTCCTGGTGGATGTCACATGGCAGAGATGGGGGATAATGATATGATTTCTTTTCACCAACTTTATTGAGGTATCATTTTTACATAGGAGAAAATTCCCCCATTATATGTGTGATCACTGATGGTCTTTGGTAAATTTGTAGTTAGTTATCATAACTATCCAGTTTTAGAAGATTTAGAAGATTACTGTCACTCCCCCTCCCCACCTCAAATTCTCTTGTGTATTTATAGTTAACTGTCTGCCCCCAGGCAAGCACCATTGTGCTTTTTTGTGTCTTATATATAAATTCCTACAGTTATCTTTTATCTAAAAATTAAGAGGGAGCATTTTAAATTATTCCTTGTTTTACCTTGAGAATAGCTTTATTCAACATAGTAGTTATTTCTTCATGCATGAACTGATGGTGTCTACTGATGGCAACACAGAACACTCTCAATTCCTTTTAAGATTGTGCTCCTAAGAATAATTCTGTGCTGAGTTGATGGTGTGCGTCTTTTTCAGTAAACAGTAACTGTAAGTAACCCTACCATCCATCATGTGACTGGACATGTAAGCTATTTCTGAGCTCCCACATCCACTTGTCTACTTTTGTAAAGATGTGATTTTTTCTGTGTCCACAGGTACAGCTTAAAGACGCTGTTGAAGATCTTCCTGGCAAATTGGACACTGAATTAGCAGAATCAGGATCGAACTTTAGTGTTGGACAGAGACAGTTGGTGTGTCTTGCCAGGGCTATCCTCAGGAAAAATCGGATATTGATCATTGATGAAGCGACAGCAAATGTGGATCCCAGGTACAGACCTGAGGTTCATGAGCCTTGGAATCCAAATTTTAAATATGGTCAATGGGAAACCTTTAATGATGCTGAAAAATGTTTCTAAGTGCTCTCTTCACCCCAAAGACACCTTGATAAATGTTACATTCTGGGAAACAGGGGAAGCAACCCAAACAAATTACACAGTGTTAATAATATTATTAGGTATCCTAACACAGCTAATTTCCTAAATTCAACTCCTGATAGTTTCAAGCAGTTTGAAGGAAGAATATTAATATGTTACATGCAAAATAGGAAGTTTCTATATAGGTTTTTTATACTCCGTTTCTCAAGAAGACCATGTCTTTGTCTCTTAAAATCATTATGAAAATGTCTTGTGATTGTTTTAAGTCTTACGTCTGGTTTTCCCCTTTTACTGAACTAAATCCGACTCCTTTGGTTCCAGAACTGATGAGTTAATACAAAAAAAAATCCGTGAGAAATTTGCCCACTGCACTGTGCTAACCATTGCACACAGGTTGAACACCATTATTGACAGCGACAAGATAATGGTAAGACCCTCACCTGTGGGTTTCCAGGTGTTTCCATTTATGTTCAGTTTTTCAACTTAACTTTCCTTGTACAACCTGATAGAAATTTCCAATAAGTTAGTTTTCTGTCATTTTTCCTGTCCTTCCTGACAGTAACTCTGTACTTAACTATACCTTCAGAGTGTACTGTTAAATAACATAATAATTTCATATTTCCATATTAGAAGTTTCTTTGAATTGTCCTTTTCCTTGAAGATGGCCAGCCATGGAAATATTTCAAATCCAAGATCTAGCCTCCTCTTACAGAGTCATAAAATACTCATTGTCACCGTGTCACTGTTGTTTCAGTATTTTGAATTCTCTCTCTCTCTCTTTTTCTTTTTTTTAAGATTGTAGTTATTTACTCATGAGAGCCACAGAGAGAGAGAAAGAGAGAGGCAGAGACACAGGCAGAGGGAGAAGCAGACTGCATGTGGGGAGCCAGATGTGGGACTAGATCCCAGATCCCAGGATCACGCACCCAGAACCAAAGGCAGATGCCCAACTGCTGAGCCAGCCAGGTGGCCCAAGTATTTTGGGTTCTATCAATCAGAAAATTAGCCTTTCATTTCGGCTGGTGAGCGGTTGTTGGTTAAGTTGCAAAATTTCTTGGCTATTGAGATGTTCGCAAGATGTAATGTTAGACGGCAGTCTGAGAAGAGAGGCCCAAGTCCAAAACACCGAATATTTCAAAGAAAAAATTTAATATAGGGGATTTAATATAAGAATTGGAGGTCTGAAAAAGTGGAAGGGAGGCACCAGGGTAATAATTTTTGGACGCACCTGAACACCAGGACAGATCTCCGGACCAGAGCATGGCAGAGGAGAGACCCTGAAGACTCCTATGCTCAGATTTCCAAGGAGAGCCACTGTCCAGCTGCTGGTCACATCTGTGAGGGGCACCATGAGGCTAGTTCTCAGTGTGTGTTCTAATGGATGCTGGGGGCTGGTGCCAGGTCCCAGTCCCTGGGTTATGTTGCAGGACTGGCATAAACGATGGCACCCATTTGCTTCATTGCCCACCGTCAGTATCCCCTCTCATACCCCCTGCTGGTGGAACCCAACAGAGTACCCCTGGTCCAAAGTGTCTCTGATTTGGGATTTGCAGAAACCAGCCTCAGCATCTCAGGTGTGACTGTAGGATAGAAGGTGGATCTGAGGCTGCTGAGACTAGATAAGCATCCAGCAAATCTCTTCCCTGGTTATCCGGGGACCGCACACTTGGCAGGCTCTAAGCTTTGGTCTCTAGGTATCTATCTGCTGTCTTTTAGATTTGATTGGCTCTTTCATTCATAGTAATTTCATCTTTCCTTTTTTATTTTTCTTATTTTCCCCCTCCCTCTCTTCCTTTTGTCTCTATCTTCCTCTCTTTTCTCTTTTGTCTCCTTTTCCTCTGTTGCTTACTCGTTTTCAATAAATCTTAGGATGTGGCTTTATAAAATGAGAGGAAGTCATCCCTCAAAGGAAAAGTGTTTAGATGCAAATAATCTGGAGGAATGCTCAGGCTGAGTGCCCATTTGTGGCAACAGGCTGAGTTTTACCTGTCTCGTAGACACTGACCATTGTTACCAGACACCATGGTATCCAGTGATACTTTGATCAGTGGTGAAGCAGTAAATAAATAAAGAAGGCCTGTATAGTGTATGAGAGGCAACAAATGGAGTTAACCCGTGATTTTGATGATCTGTAGTAAAAAGGTTAATGATCAAGAATAAATAATCAGTAAGATCCAAGCTTCCTTATGTCCGGTGAAAACAAAGCTGTCTCCTTTGAATCTTTCAGGTAGTTTCTGCAACAGTCCCTCCTACGCTGCTTCTCATGCACTGTCAGGTGGGATCATTAGTGCAGGGGCTTATTTGGGAGCAATGAGAAATTCCAGATTCTCCATGATGAAGCACTATCTTCCATGTTAGCACTCCCCAGACCAGGACATGTACAGGAATGAGATCTGACGGGGCAGACACAAGAGTTGGGTATTCCCAACCTAAAGGATGCTTTAGGATGCTTTAGGATGTGGCCTACCTGGACTAGAACATCACAGTAGGAAGCAGGTCACTCCACCTGACTTCCATGAGCTACCCTGTGACATTCCATGATGGCCTGACAGTGACTCTTAAGATTCCAGAAACATTTAGCATCATGCATCCTTATGCCTTCATTTTGTGTTCTTAAGTAGTAATTGGAAAAATAACCTTTCATTGCCATTTGTTTCCCATCACTGTGTTCTCATCTCTTGGCATTGAATGGCACACATTATCCTCACAGTAGGTTGAGTGAAGCGATGAAGCTTCCCTGTCTGACGTGCTTTGTGAAGCTTTGGGGCCAGAAGCCGCAAGCTGGGCTGATCTCCCGTTCTGTTGGGGGCTGGTCCAAATAAAATCCTTGCTCCTAAATGTACCATATAGATTTATTTTTGGTTTTGGTATGACCACAGTGATGGTAGCTTCTTTGTTTCATCTCCTTCTTAGAAATACTTAGAATAAAATAAAAAAAAAAAGAAAGAAAGAAAGAAATACTTAGAATACTGTGGCTCTGGAATGCATGATCGGTTAAGGAAACACCAAACGACAGAACTCCCAGACTCTTTAGCTGGTCCTTCCTTAATCTTACCCATCAGCACCTGACCCACGGCTGGAAACTTCTGTATCCTCTTTACCAGTCAGCTTCCTTGCCATTATCAGAATAGGTCAATTTGTGGAATGCATTCCTTACCAGTATCTCCTGGTAAATTTCAAGAACCTCAGATTTTTCTCTTGGGCAGTTTCTTTGTCCAAGTCCTCAATGTGGTTTGGCAGAGCACTTTACAGCCCCTCCCTTCCTTATTGTCTTGACCTCACTCTCTCTGCTCTCCCTCTTTCCTTAAGGAGGGAGTTGAAACCCGCATATTTAAGAGTTAAAACTCTGTTGTCTTTGGGTTCAACAGGATGCTGGCAGCTCGGACTAAGTCTCCAGGAATGGAAATGGTGAGAAGGTTGGATTGGGGGCAGATAAACAACAATATGATGGGTTGAGCCTGGCATGTGAGGGAAGGGTTCTGAGGTCTGGTGGAGTTGGGGGAACTGAGGGGGAGAAGTCGGTTTGGAGATGAGAAGTACAAGTTACTCTTCAGAGCTTATGACCTGTGCCCAGAGGGACCTTAATTTTGTGGTGAATTTTCCCATAGGGCTGCCGCTCCAGTGATTGGGGGGACCTTCAGTCTGGGGCTCCCACCATGGGAGGTCAACATGGCCACTTGCTTCCATCTTGGTCATAGCTGGTTTTGGTTGCTGGCTCCTTTGACAGGGAATAGCAGGATTAGACCTCAGGGGACCCAGGTGGCGTGCATTCCCTAGCCTCATCATTGGGGTCTTGTCCTCTGTACTCCATCCACTCCGGGTGGAAACCTATTTTATTGTAGAGTTTCTGATTAGCATTTGGCTTTTAATCCAGCAAAACACCATAAATAATGTTCTTTTCTCAAACTTTTAATTTGGGGTACATTTTTTTTTTCTTGCTGGCTTTAGAAATACCCATTTCCTTTCCACAAAACAAGGGATGGTCTGTTCTGTTATTCTGAAAGCTTTAGGGCCATGGAGACGAGTCAGTCAGCTACAAGGCCTGCTCTTCTGGAGAGTGGAGAGTGGTGTGGCAGGTGTTGGTGGAGGGTGGCAGCCAGCCTCGGGGAGCGGCTGTGTAAATGACGGACGCTAATGAAGGGCATAACCAACAGCCCTGTCATCGTAAAGTCGTGTAATTGCACGTGCTCACGGTGTAATAATTACATTTTGTTGCACTGGTGAATACTTCTGCACAAAGACGAATGGATATGGTTTTGTTTACTGTAAGTAAATCAAACAAAAGGCTTGTTGGGAAACAACTGTGACCTAATTAATAGCTTTGTTTATGTGTTGGCTCTCCAAAGGGATTTACCCAGTTTTGGTTCATTAAGCGCCATTAATGTGTTAGGCTTAGAATTCTATTTTACAAAGATGTTCTTTCAATTTTAACTTTATTAAACATGATGTAGTCATAATGACAGCTAATTTAATCTTCCTCATTTGCTCAGTTGCCACAAAACAGTGGAGCAAGACAGACAAATTAGAAATCCTCTTTCTCTCTAATACTCACCACTATCTCTGCGTTAAAGACGGCTTCTTCCCTGTAGTTTGAGGATTAGTTGGTTACTTGTGACCTATCTTCTCTTCAGCTGGTGGTATCACTTTTTCCTCTTCATTCTTGCGTACCCTCAACTCCTGACAGTACCCCTGCCCCCCACCCCTCATCTCCCCACCCCCCACCGCATTGCTGCCTGGGTTCAGCATTTTCACCATTGAGGGTTAAGGAGTTCTAGAGAACGAAAAGCTGGGGATGAGAAGCCCAGAGGCCACCTCTTCTACTTACAGTCCATTTTACAATTTTGTAGTCTTTACCTTTCTTCCTCAACTCCAGGCTCTCTGTATCTTTTTTTTTTTTTTTTTAAAGATTTTATTTATTTATGAGAGAGGCAGAGAAATAGAGAAGCAGGCTCCCCGCATGGAGCCCAATGTGGGACTCAATCCCAGGATCCCAGGATCACAACCTGAGCCAGAGGCAGACGCTCAACCAATGAGCCACCCAGGTGTCCCTCCAGCCCCTTTTAATTGAGTTTTTTCCAAAGACCTTAAACCCAGGAACGGTTGTAACATACCACCCCCCCCCCCCCCCCCAAGCCTCACCATCCACCTTGGAAAAGCAAAAAAACAACAACTCCAAACTAAGTGGAGTTTTATTTCAATTCTTTTTTTCACCTTGATGGAATTTTTCTTCCGTGAGCCTATATCCATGGCCAGAGTTAGAGCATTTCAGAAGAGAAATGGTCCTCAAACAATACACCAAGAGATTTCATTCAGGTTTTCAGAAGGAAAGATAACTACTAGGAAGGTAGAAAGCACAATCTCAGAGAAAAAATACTTGGGGAGGGGGTGGGTGCCTACATATGACAGCATGAATTTGGGGGAGCAGCTCAGGTGGCTGCTGTGACCCAGCCTTCAGTCCTCTTCCCTAAGTGATGGTGGTTGACCACTTCAAGACCTAAGAAAGGATTCTGAGTAATACTTGCCACAGTATCTTATCACAGAGAAAATCACAGGCACCCATCTGACCAGTCAGGGACCCAACATCCAAGGCTGGGTAACTGTCCCTTTGCCTCTGGGTCAGCAGCCCACCAAAAGCAAATGTCTGAAACTCTGATCCTTTCACTCTAGTTGCTGTTCAGTGGGATCTCCCTTCATTGGTTGTTGTCATCTCTTTGCTCTTTGTCAGTTTTCTCTCTCCCCATCCCTCCCTCCCAGCCTCTCCCTGCAACCACCCCGCTATCACTGATGGCATCCCACCATTTAAAATGGATTAGATTATTTTGCAATTGGTCCATTTAACTTTTATCTCTAGGACAGCTACCCAGAATATCTGCAGATCCTCAGGCCCGATAAGCACATCTTCATTGAGTTTCTGTAACTGACTGACTGAGTCATCCAATATAATGTATTTTTCCTTAACCTGCTAGAGAGCACGAGTGATTTGAGGTTGGCGTTCCTGGAGAGATGCTGGCACCATGAGATTGCTCCCACCCCCGCTCAGATGTGTGCTTTCATTTGTTGTTGACCTTGGCTATTGGAGAGTTGGGGGCATAGCAGGAAAACACAGGAACCTTTTCTTATATAAAAGATGTAAAAGATGTTAAAAATAAGAACTCAGAATTATACCTGTTTTTCTATACGTAACGAAAATCTGGAGTTGCTTCCTTTGTGTTTTAGTTACTCTCAAAGATCTGGAATCTTTGCTCAAGCCAGTAATATAAAGGTGAAATGGGTTCAGTTGGGTTCCTGGACTGCTCCCCAAGAGGCACTGTAGCACCTGGACCATGAGTCTTGGTGGCTCAGCACTCTTGTTTCTGCCAGAGCTCTCTCCTCTTTGACTGTCCCTTGTCTCATTTCTGTCTGGCTGTCCCTCATGTCTCCCCTTCTTGCCCACGCAGCAACCTGAGGGATGTGGTCCTCTGAGTCTCTGTCCCTAGTATTGCCATCCTGGTATCCCATCACCCGATTCCGAATACCAGCTACACCCACTCCTCACTTGATCTCACCCTGAAGTCCTATCAGACTATAGCACTGGGCAGTCATGTCTTCATGCCCCAAATTTAGTTTCCTTTGTATTTAACTTTTAGCCAGTTTCCTTTGTATTTAATTTTGTGTGCCTACTCCTCGTGCAGAGATGCAACAGAAAACAAGGGAAACTGCATCATCCTGCCCTTAAGGAATTGAGAGACTTGCCTCTGGACCTCTTGGCTCCTGTTCTCTGGGTCTGGAATGACCACTGTCCATCCTCAGCCCCACTTCACTTCTCTGTGTTAGCCTACCCATTCTTTCAGGCTCCATTTAGTAAACTCTCTGTCTTGAAGGTTGTCCTCAGAACCTGTGGCCAGAAATCCTTTCTTCTGCTGCTCAGGTCACCTTTGTGCTTTTTTTCTTGCTTTATAGACATTTGAGCACTTCATTCTCTCAGTATGGACTCCAGAAAGTCAGCCGTTATGACTTACTTACCTTTTGCTTCCTCCACAGCATCTCTCAGGATGACATGAATGCAAGTATGCAACAAATGTTTGGGGCATAAATTCATAAATTAATGACGGTTTCCTCAAATGTGTCTTTGCCGTGTGTTAACTTATGCTTTATTCATCCTAAAAGCTTCATAAAATTGGTTTTCTTTTTCTGTGATTATCCATCTACCAAGCACACAGCAAATAATTTGAGCCCTGAGTATGATAAAAATGCAGTGGAAAGTGGACAGGGGCAAACGTTTGCATTTATAGGCATATTTTTCTTAAATTATATGAAGTCAATATACAATATTATGGAAAGGCATCTTAGAAAATTGAATATTAAAATTTTCATCTCCCTTATTTTGCTTCTGATCATTGAATGGTCATTCCCTGGAAAATGACATGGAGAGGAAAGAATAGGGATTCAGCCCTGGGTTTGAATCCCACCTCTGCCTTCTACTGATTCGGAAGCCTAGGCAAATTACTGAACACATCAGCACCTCAGTCTTCATCTCTGGCTATGGGTTTTTTGGACAGAATGTTGTTTTGCTCATCTTTGAAGTTCCTGTTCCTAGAACAGTGCCTTGGTATTAGGTATAACTATTTCCTGGATAGATCGATGGATGAATGGATGGGAGAGTGGAAAGTAAGAAGTAAGGAATGATAAATGGGTAGATGGATTGAAGGAAGGAAGGAAGGAAGGGAAGAAGGAAGGAAACTGTGTACCCTGTCTACCTTGAGAATTAACAGTGATGTCTATAAAGTCTATGACATACAATGAGTGTTCAATCCACGGCTATTTTTATTTCTTTTCAAATTCAAAAGACCACTATTTTATTATGAATTGAATTTTTTTTTTTTACTCTTAAGGCATTCATTCTTTATTACATTGCATTATATTTAATATTTAGAAGGCTCAAAGTATTTCAACCAAAATAATCTTTTGGTCATTTACATTGCTATCCCTGTTGCTTTTTGAGAGCATCATCCCCTCCTCCCCTGCTCTGCTTTTTCAGATACTGGCCGATTCTGAGAACTACTCATCTCAGTGGCATTTGTGTGTTTTCAGACAATATGAGAGAAAATGGAAAAATTTACTATTCACTCAGATTTCAATAAAGTACAAAGTTGAACATGGACAAAAATATCAGTAATACTTTCATTCCCTTAAAAATTAGTCTTTATGGTCGGAGAACTCATTTTCCACCAACTCTTTATTGGTGATTTTTCAAAAGTTGTTGCTTCTGCACAATATAAAGTTCTTCATTGTATGAAGTAATTTGATTCACTTATTTACTTAGTCTTTAAGCATGTGAGAAACCTGTATTTTACAATTGCTTTTTTTCTTCTTCTTCAACATCAGGAGGAGTGGTTATGGTCTATAATGCTATGCTTAAGTAAAATTACACATTCGGGGCATCTAAATTGGCATGCCAAATTATAGGACATTTTAATTATTATGTGGATGTGACAGATTCAATTCTTCTTGAACTCTTTTGAGAAAGCTGCCCTTAGCCGTGATTCACAGTAGTAAACAAAAGATTAACAGGAAAATGCCTTTATGAGACTTAATAAATGTTTCCGATTAAATACCACAGGACAGAATTAACTTCAATCCCTAGATGTGGACAAACAACCTGCGTCCTGCTTGGAGTTTCAGCGTATCCCCTTAAGATAAATTTACTTTAAATACCACCCAAATGAAGACCTAAGTGCCACTTAACATGAGAACTGTTTTCCTAGGTACAGCATTTGGGCCAATTGTTTCAGCCTCTTTCTTCCCGACCAGACCATTAACCAGAGCTACTAATAAGTAGAAATGGAGAGTTAAGAGCCCCTTCCTCTCCCTTTCAATTTCCAATTAGTGGACATATTAATGAGCAATAAAATGGCTGAAAGGCAGGCAGCTGAAGAAAGAGAAAAGGAAGCAGGGAAGATAATTGTGAAAACTGATATTCAGATCCCCTGCAACAGGGACTGTGCTGCCCCCCATGTACCGTGCAGGTCATCATCGCTGGAATTTGGAGCTCAGTTTCTTAATTACTTCTTTAGTCTTATCCAAAGAGAAAATTGGATTTCTAGAGATTTCTTCTGTGCAGAGCAATTATGCTAAAGCTGCTTAGGTAGCAGCTCTTTTAGCCAGTCTTTCACTCCCAGAATAATAAGCTCCAACCAAAGCGAATTTGACGATGCACCTTAATCTTGCTGCCAGGGGCATTTTGTCCCCTCTTACTGGCTGACATGTTCTAGGACCCTAAAGAAATTCCAGAAGCTTTTCCAAATATTTCTCAGAGATGCTGTCAGACCAGCTTGGCAATTAATTTGCTGTCAGGCCGCTGCCATCTGTATGACATCACTCTACTTTTTAGGTAAATTGACTTTGATTTTCTGAAATCAAGAAATTCCCCAACTCTGAATGTATGTATAAATAGCCCTCAAACCTCAGAGTCTGAGAGCCAAAAGCACTAACTAATCACAACCCAAAATGCCTTTGGCAGAATATAAAATGCCACAGGTCTGCTGAGTGCCCATAATCATAGTTTAAAACTTTCATTTTCTTCTTTTCCTATAACATTATAATAATAAAAGGTCGGGCTAGGCCTTTGTCTGCTTAGGAAAACGGGGTAATCAGACCATTTAAACACCAGCCAGACCTACCACCCAAATGGATTCTCTCTATTCTCCTTCCCCTGCCCCTTTCCGAAATATTGTCTGAGTTATAATATGTTGCTGCAAAACATTGTGTGCTAATGGGTTTCTTTTCTGCTGATTAACAGGTTTTGGATTCAGGACGACTGAAAGAATATGATGAACCATATGTTTTGCTGCAGAATGAAGAGAGCCTGTTTTACAAGATGGTGCAGCAACTGGGCAAGGCAGCAGCGGCGGCCCTCACTGAAACAGCAAAACAGGTGAGCTCGCCGCAAGGAGTGGTAATTAAGGTTCCTTGCAGCCGTTCACTCCGTGCAACCTGGCACCGGGGGTGCTGTAACAAGCACCCTGTGCCCTTTTCAATTATAAGCCTTCAGAGACAGCGCTTCATGGCTGGGTCTTAACAACACGTCCCAGGTTGAAGTCAGGTCTGCTGAGAATCGGCAGAATCCGCGGGGGTGCCACAGGTGTGCACGCTTACATGTGCGGGCACGTGGGACGCGCTGGTGCACGGACACGCAGGGACCCGGAGCGCACCGTGGCGTGCTCGGGTGCGCGGGCGCGCGGGGACCTGGAGTGCACCGTGGTGTGCTCAGGTGCCTGGGCACATGGGGACCCTGAACGCATCCTGGTGTGCCCAGGTGAGTGGGCCCGTGGGGACCCTGGCGTGTGTAGGCACCTGTGCCTAATTGCAGAGAGAGATCAGATTCCAAAGAGATTTCACATGTTCCATTCTGTGGGTTCAGATGTTCCCGTGGCACAGAGTGTTCACATTTCCCGGACCCATTACATTTCATTCTAATTGGTGATCACCTTTGAGATGCAAATGTGGTCACTGAGCATTCAGAAAATTTCGAGAGTTGGGGGAAAAAATGTGGGATATTTTCTCTCGGGGCTAGGAAGATCTACCAGGGAAACGTGTAGGTTGCTTCTCTGTTTTATTATTTGTGAAGAAAACTGCATGATACTGCCTGACACATCCTACCCAGGTTTGTCCTTGATTCTTGGTTGTTTTGAATTAGGCCTAGTGTTCTCCTTATGCTTCCTCTGCCTTCTAGATAATGAAATTGTCATTGGGACAGTCAAGAATCTATACTATCCTGATGCTACCGTCTGAATGGTGCTTGAAGGTTTATCAAACATTTTCACAGAGATGATGTGTGCGAAAGTACTAAGCACTGTGTATGGTCAGAAAAAGGTGCTCTATGAGTAACATTCAGATTATCTGGTATCTTTCCTTTTTTTTATATAAATTTTTATTTATTTATGATAGTCACAGAGAGAGAGGGAGAGAGAGAGGCAGAGACACAGGCAGAGGGAGAAGCAGGCTCCACGCACTGGGAGCCCGACATGGGATTTGATCCCGGGTCTCCAGGATCGCGCCCTGGGCCAAAGGCAGGCGCCAAACCGCTGTGCCACCCAGGGATCCCTATCTGGTATCTTTCCAATAGCAATAATGGAGTGTCTCATTCTACAGGTGTGATGTGAAAACTGAGAGCTGCTTTAAGGACTTGGCTAGTGTCCGGCCTTACCTATAACTCTTTCTGATACAAGGTGGGAGTTGGGGGAGGAAAGGAAAGTCAGGTGTTCTTACCACTTGAGATACATGGCTGGGGTGGAATGAGACCTGCAGTCTTTTGAGGCTCCCCATCAGAACTGTTTCTGTCTATGCATTATAATTATGGGGGTGTCTCCCTTTTCATCCTTTTCTGCATTTACCGGATTTTCACTGTAAGAAAGAATTGTGTAATATCTTAAGTATCTGGAGAATATCTGTCCCAATATCTAACAGTACTTACATATGAGAGATTTATCCAAAACACAAACTAAATTCTCTTCTGTCACTGCTTCATCTCTCATCCCTCCTTATAAATAAAGAGCTAGACTTCCACAGGGGATTTCTTTGAATCCTGCTTGCATCCTCAAGAACTCCTCAATGTGTATATATGTGCACAGTGTTATGCTGGGAACTAATATGTCATATATGTTCCTTAGTCAACCCCAGTATAAATCCAAGAATTGAAAGGAGGAGAGATCCTCAGTTTATATGCTGAGCCATGTGGAGGAACAGGATGAGGCTCTGATACTTGTCATGCACCATGTACTATGCTGTGATACAGGTTCTCTTGTCTTGGTGCTGATTTAAGAGGCCGGGACTTTCAGAGAAAAAGGAAATTGTTTAGAGTCACACAGTTGGCTGAATAATTGGTAGAATTAGAATTCAAACCAAGGGCTAGGGATGAGGAAATCTGTGTCCTGAACTTTTCATACATCTTTACAATTTACGTGAATATAGAAAAGTTACATGTAGAGCGCTGTATTGCTTTCATGCCTGAAATTGAGTGCTTTCATCTCTTAGATATCTCCCAGGCAGTGTTCCCCTCATAACACCCAGCCAGCCAGTCATTGGGGATCCCCTGTATAATCTACTCGTAAAACAGCCAGGAATCTCACAAACCCCTTTGTTCTTTGACCTCAGGCATTTCACATCAAACAGATGTGTCCCCACCTACGAGTCAAAACCTCCATTTTAAAAATGTGTTATCATGGTATATTATCAAGACATTGAGTAATGAGAAATAAATCACAGATAGTTCCAAATAACGCAAGATAGTATATAGTTCAACATCCTCATTTTACAAGTGAGGACACTAGGACCCTTAGAAGGAAGGTGGCCCTACCCTATGTTAACTCTAGCTTGCAGCAGACACAGAATTAGAAATCAATTCTTTTAACATGTTTTAATGCAAGTGTAACATATGTACAGAAGTGTTCATAGATCACAGAGTTAGCAGTCTTGTGGCTCCTGGTGCAGTAATCCTTCACCTCATTTAACAATATTAATAGTGTTACATTTGGGTAATTCTTTGTGTGTATGTGTTTTTGTATGTTTGTGTTTGTCTTGCTCTCATTTTTTAAAATATAAATTTAATTACTTAACATAGTTTGTATCACCCAGTTACCCCATCCCCCTTTCCCCTCCCACAACCCTGTTTGTTTCTTATGACTGAATCTTTTATGGTTTGTCTTCCTCTCCGATTTTGCCTTGTTTTGTTCTCCTCTCCCTTCCCCTATTATCCTGTTTTGTTTCATAAATTGCACATGAGTGAGATTATATGATAATTGTCTTTCACTGATACACTCATTTCAATTAGCATAATTCCCTCTAGTTCCATCCACTTTGTTGCAAATGGCAAGATTTTTTTTTTTTTTTGATGGCTGAATAGTAGTCCATTCACACACTACCTCCTCTTTAGCCATCCATCTGTTGATGGGCATCTGGGCTCTTTCTGTAGTTTGGCTATTGTGGACATTGCTTTTTTAAATATTGGGGTGCAAGTGCTCCTTCGGATTGCTACATTTGTTTCTTTCAGGCAAATACCTAGTAGTGCAATTGCTGCATGGTAAGGTAGCTCCACTTTTCAACGTTTTGATGAACCACCATACTGTTTCCCAGAGTGGCTGCACCAGCTTGCATTCCCACATTGTAGTAGTTCTTTATCATTTAACTTACATGGTTTTCTCGTGTATGATTTCACTTAATCCTCATGGTGGTTCTTTGTTATCCCACTTTGTGGATGAGGAGACAGGATTAAGGACTCCCCTAAAGCCACAGAGCTGGTCAGTGGAGAGCAGAGGGTGAATTGCTGGCTGAGGCTGAGAGCCGCTCCAGTCCACATGTCAAGTTTCCAAACCCCTCTCCTTTTCTTACGTGGTGTTCAAGGTGGGGCCAGGTTCTAATAATGGCAGAATGCCTCTGTGGGATTTCAGTTGTGCCACTGGATCAGGTCCCCTCTTTGGAAAGATGGGAATACATGCCCTAGCTCTCACCCCAGTTGAAGATCTTGTTGACATTACTTCTGCATAGGCTTGGGTCCTCTTAGAACAGGCCATCAGATTGTCAGTTTTTTAAATGTGCGACCATCAAAAATCAAATGCATCACTGAGAACAGTAACAGCAGGAGGATTAGCCTAGGTCAACAAGCTTTCTATTCCTAACAGGTTGATATTCACTCCTTTGAAAAGAAAACTCAGCATGTAGGAAAAGGTACTTCCAAGTCATGTTTTCTTGACTACATTGTTGTTTCTCTTAAAATGTTGGTATAAGCAAGCTTAATCACTCTCTAATTGACCTTCACAGATGATCCATGAAAGAGTAGAGAAAGTACTTTATCCGTATATAAAGATGAAAGGGGCATTAGATGTCTTAAAGCAACAGAAAGGTATTTCTCACAGTTCTGGAAGCTGGAATTTAGAAATGAAGGTGTTGGCAGGGTTGGTTTCCTCTGAAACATCTCTCCTTGCCTTGTAGATGGCCATCTTCTCCCTGTGTCTTAGCTTGGTCTTCCCTCTGTGTATGCCTGTGTCCTAATCTCCTCTCATCTGGGTACCTGTCACATTAGATAAGGACCCACCATGTGACTCATTCTAACTTAACTGACCCTATCTCCATATACTCAATATTTTCAGGGACTGAGGGGTTATGATTTCAACATACAGATATTGAGGGGACATCAGTCCATCACCAAGGTTGAATGCCTTGGATGATGAAGCAGATCTAACTGAGGTTTATTGGAGTTCTTTTTTTCCCAGTGTGTAACAGGTGGCATCTTATCTGTTTGTGAAATCACCTGATACAGCCCCAGTGTTAGGAAATCCCAATATTCTATGCTCTAGGAGCCTGGACCAGTTTGAATAGGTGGAGGAAGGACTTGGCAGCCCCAGGGCCCTATGTGTCTCCCAAGGTCTCTGAGCCAAGGGTCCTTGCTTGTCATACTAAGATTACAGCACTGACCCACCTTGTCATTCTCTTACTACAGTGATCAGATGAGATGGTATATGCTTACCTGTTTTGAAGAATGCAGAACATTTTACAAATATAAGAACTTAAAAAAATTTTTTTTTCTTAAGATTGTATTTATTGCGGAATCTGCTTCTCCTGTGCTAAATACAGAGAAGAAGCAGATTCCGCATTGAGCAGAGAGCTTGATGTGGGGCTCAATCCCAGGACTCTGGGATCACGACCTGAGCTGAAGGCAGCAGCTTAACTGACTGAGCCACCCAGGTGCCTCTATTTTCTATTTTAAAGTGCTTTTCTTTCTTAGATTCATTTAATGCACCTATCTCCGAATGCAAGCTTGATTAAAATAGCTGTTGCATCCCCTGCTTTTCACTTTTTCATTTCCCTTGTATCTCTTTGTCTTTTAGTATCAGATTATAGATATATCTCCTGTAAATGGCATGTTATTGAGTTTAACTCTGGGATTTAATTTTAATCCTTGACCCTTTTTAACAGATGAATTTTATTCCATTGTCATTTATTGAGATCATAGATATATTTTATCTAATGCTTTCAACTTTTAGTGTTCTCTTTTAAACTTTTTAACTAGTACGTGTTTTTTAAAAGTTTTGTTAGTTTAATTTCTAAGTAATCTCCACCCAATGTGGGGCTCGAATGCATGACCCTGAGCTGAGATCAAGAATTTCATGCTTCACCAACTGAGCCAGTCAGGCAACTGTTTTTTCCCCTTTGTTCATTGTTTTACGTGTTTACGTTTCACTTCTTCTAGGAACACTTTATTATTATTGATTATTCCCCATTATGAACAATGACACCTCTTCTCTGTTTTTGCTCCAAATAGATTTTAGTTGTTTAAGTAGCTTTCTTTCTTCTATTTACCTTCAAATCTTTAAAAATACTTAAACCCTGTTACTATACTTACTTGTTTCAAATGCTACTTTCTTCATCTCTTAGTTGGCTAAAACCTGTCCTGTAGTATATCGTCTTCCGACTTCAGGTTGTGATCCATTTGTGGGGCTGTGGAATTCGCTTAGTTAGTCATGACCTGCGTGTCTTAAGAAATGAGATGTAAGGGATCCCTGGGTGGCGCAGCGGTTTGGCGCCTGCCTTTGGCCCAGGGCGCGATCCTGGAGACCCGGGATCGAATCCCACGTCGGGCTCCCGGTGCATGGAGCCTGCTTCTCCCTCTGCCTGTGTCTCTGCCTCTCTCTCTCTCTCTCTCTGTGTGACTGTCATAAATAAATAAAAATTAAAAAAAAAAAGAAAGATGTAAAAGAATGGAATGAAAGAAAAAGAACAGCGAATCTTTCATAGTAATAGAAAATATTTCTTGGATGTCCTTTCAGTACAGATGGTGATCTCTACTGAGTCTCAGTATAATATGAAACGTCCTTACTGTTGTGGATGATAGTAAAATTAAAAGATTATAAAAGGGTGCTGTAGCATCCTAAAGGAGGGTTGGTAGGAGTTAGAATCCTTGACTTTACCGCATGCATGAAGTATTTGCTGCATCTCTAATTTAAATGTTCTGGTTATAAAATTATTGGGTCCCGTTTACTTTCACTTAGTATGCTCTAAACTTTGCTGTAAAGTATTCTTTTATTGTTTATTCATGCGGAGAAGTCTAAAGCCAAGTGAGAAGTAACTCAATCTTCTTTCCTGGATGCGCAAAGGACTCTCTCTCTGTTTTGAAGGTTGTTAGTTTTTTCTAGGGTATCCGGTACTCTGTTGGTCCCAAGCTTCAAGTCTTTTATTTCTGAACATTACCTGAATTAATGACTTTGAGGTTTTTTTTTTAAATTTTTTAATCTCCTCTTTACAAATATCTATCATGTATATGTTGTCTGTTCTTCCCCTTTGATCCTTGTTAATTCTTAGTTTCTAATTATGCTTGCTTTCTCAATACTGTCCTTCATGTCTCATCCATTTTTACCCCAGTGGTTAATGTACTTTTTGCTGCATTCATACAACTATCCATTTTATGATGCTTTCATATTCTCCTCCACTTTTAGCCTCAGTCAACTCCTGTTTCATCATTTTGTGTTGCTGTGCCTATTTCCAAACTCTCGAATTTCTGTTGTCCATAGATTGCTTGTTCTACATTTTCTTTGAATGTATTGCATTATATTTCTTATATAGTTTTCATCTGGTGAGTATTTACCATATGCTTATCTTGTTCTTTTCTTCCCTTTTTTGTGTCCTTTACAGATGTACTACTATTATATTATTGTTGTTATTGTTGTTGTTGTTACTCCTATTCCCTTTTGAGTTTTTCGTGGACCATATGTTTAGGGTAGAGGTGGCTAGGACATTATTTCAGGCCAAAGGGAATCTACTTAACTTAGAAGCTCCTCATGACAGAGAGAGAGAATGTGTGTGTGTGTGTGTGTGTGTGTGTGTGTGTGTGTGTGTAAGCAAGAGAGAGAAATCAAAAATGCATGTTCATTTAGCCTGTCCTCCTTCCTAGTCCGCAAAGATGGGCAATTATTTGCATTTCAGTATCTCTCTTCTCCGAGGGCCTCATCCATGTGCGTTCTCAAGGCAGAGATGGTGATTCTATATGGTTCCTCCTTGACATGCCTTAGATTTCACCAGGCAGTTGGACACCTGTGTTCTCCCACAAGTGCTGAGATCTCCCACAGCCATCTCCACTCTGTCTTACTCCAGCCCCACTGGATCTAGTTGCATTTGGCAGCCCATCCAGATATCTTGCCATTTGGGATATCTGAGGACTCCCAATTTCATCAGAAATGAGCTTGCTTTATTGATTGATTGATTGATTGATTGATTGATTGAATCTCACAGTACCCTTGCTGTTTAGGATGATTTCTGAGAGGACTGGGGGAGGGGAAGTCCATTTCCATTAATGAAAAAGCAGAGGTCGTCACTAACTCTCCAGTACTCTTTAACCTTGGTGACATGCTTGCCAGTGTCTACACTGGAGTTCCACCTGCTGTAAAGATGAGAAGTGTGAGAGTTACTGGAACTGAACCAGGCCCATGCAGTGTAGTAAGAGTGAACAGAGTCTGGAACCAGAATGCAACATATTGAACTGCTGTCTTCTGAATGCAATGTAAATAAAAGCTCTGTTGCTGGCCTTCATCCATGCCTAGGCAGCTCTTACTGCTCTGTTGCTTTTAGCGAGATGTGATTCTGTGATGGTTGCTTTTTTGACAAGCTGGAGTCACACACATACTGAACTTCATTTCAGCCTCCATCAGATAGATGGTCTGTAATGAACCAAACCCAAAAGGAGAAAAAAAGGGACAAGAAACCTAATACTCAATGACCTTACCATCTGCCTGTCTTGATCTCAGACCTACAGCATTGTTTCCTTGAATCTTCCCAACAGTTTTGAGCTGGCATTATTATTATCCCTTTTGCCAAATGGAGAAACTGAGACTGAAGAGCATAAGTACCTGCTCAGAGTGAACAGTGCGTGTTAGCTCTGCAACTTTTGTGGTCTCTCGATGCTTTCCACCTCCCCCGTGACCATATGCACTGAATTTGAGGTGTCTCAGTTCTGTAAAGATAAAGTCACAACAGCCACCAAAAGACCTCTCCTGGCTGTTTTATTTTCCTCATTCAATCAGGGTGATGCTGCTCCTGTCCGGTGACCAGGGGGCCACCTCTCAGAGCGGCCTCTTAATCACACCCGCCACTTACGTGGTGTATCTTCCATCTGCAGTTTGTAGCCAGTAATTAGTTCCTATGAGGTAAGTCACTGTCTCACTTCCCAGGTAAGGCACCTGGTACAGAGAGAGCTTGAGTGATTTTTCCAGAATCAGCAATGAGTCACAGGAAGAGAGAGTAGACATGGGCCTGCCCCTCCCAGGCTGGTATGAGACCCTTCCCTCAGCTGCCTTCATAACCCACTCAGGGAAAGGGGATGCTTTCCCTCTCACTTCTGCTGTTAGCTGGAGTGTATTCCCAAACACATCAACATGGGATGAAGTGAAGGGTCATTTCAAGGATTCTATACATGGGCATTTCACACTTGTTTAGTTTCAAGTTTTTCAGACCACGAAGCTGGGGCCCTTTCAGCAAAGCATTGTTAATGATGACATTTTTCTCTGTAAAAAAAAAAAATTACATTGAGCAGATTATAGGGAAAGGAATCAGGTTATTTGGGAGATGCCTATCAAACAGCAGAAAATGAAAATGTATTTTTATTTTATTGGCTATTTTTAGTTTCGACAAGAAATAACTATTGTTCTTGGAGTACATAAATATATAACCATACAAAATATGGGTAACATTAAATTTACATAAAAAATTATCCCCCACCCCAAGTTATTATTTTTAAATACTTGCATTATCTCTGAAATAACCTTGATTTTTTTTACCCAGTGAGTTCCAAACAATCCTGGGGGCAGTCCTTATTTTTCTCCTTAAGTGACATTTTAATATATATATATATATAGTATTTCAAATGTAATGTTATTTTTGGAGTAGCAAGTATGCAAGCAACAAGAGAAAAGGAAAAAAAGTACACTTAATCTGAAGGTAGGTGTCCCAACAATTTTCTTTTTTGTATGTGAAGCCCATTATCTCCCATGATAACTTTGTTGACAGCATCCACAAATATATTTGGAGCCAGGTTTTATAAAATAGATCCAGAATCGTATGACTAAGCGACCCAGCTCATGACATATGTCAACCCCAGATAGATGGTACATTTTCTGTTTTAAAGACTCAAACAAAACTTTTCACATTCTTCTTTGGGGGAAGAAAAAAATTACATTTGAAGTCCTTTTTCACCCAAACACATTTTGAGATAAGAGCTCACAAGTCTTGACATTATTTCATTTTGTTATGCGCATCTGTCAAGGAACTGAGATAGGATACAGCTACTAAAAACTGATGATTGTGGAACAGAGAAACTTGACAGCATTTCATTCCTTTTATGTTCTGATTATACATTTATCAGAAAACCTGTATCTCTTCTAGTTCAGCTAGAAATTGGTAGAATTCAAGAACTCAAAGGCTTGGCAAAGAACTGTCCTATTATTTGGTATCATCTTACATTTTAGAGAAGTTGCTTGGTTGAGTCATTGTTAAAGCTTTTGCTTCTCTTTTCATTATTGTGGCCCACTATCCTCAGATCACATTTCTATAGGCCCCTATAACTGCTTTGCTGCGCAAATTAAACGCTGGGATATTTCATACATATACGCCCGCATTTCAATGCTTGTCAATCAGAGTTTATAAAATATAGGGATTACAACCCGATATTAACATCCAAATCTATTGTGCTCATTTTATGTGTGAAAATGAGAAACCCTCGTATAGACGCTAGGTTCCCCAGGCTCTTTGTCACCCTGTTTTTAATTTATCTTCAGGTTTTGAGTCAGTAAAATGATTTTGCTTTATCAATTTAATGCAGTGATAAAAACCTATCTGGGAATCCGAATGATCAGAACCAAAGTGGATCTACAGGTTGTTGGGCACGAAGCCCGGCCCTGCCAAGGGTTTTAATAGGGCTACTTTCTTCAGAGAAGGGAATACATCCTGTTTGTTTTTAATTGTACTTTCACCAGTGATGAGGTTCCCATCACAAGAAGTGGAGGTTGAAATGCATCACCTTGGGTTGGAGGACTTGAAAACTTTTTAACATGTTCTTTCTATACCTTTTTTTTCTCTTCCTTTTTACAGGTGTACTTCAAAAGGAATTACCCAGATATTACTCAGAATGGCCACGTGGTTATGAATGCTTCCAATGGACAGCCCTCAGCCTTTACTATTTTCGAGACAGCACTGTGATTCTACTACAACAGTCTATTCCAAAGGCATTTTTAAAATAGTTTTTGCACTGTGTAAACTACATTGTACTTTTTTTACACTAGCAGAAGATATTTTACACATTCAAGATGTTTATTTGGATTTTTTCCTCCCAACTTCACTCAATTATTTCAAGCTCTAGCAGAATGATATACTATTTTTTATTTATATGTAATAGTTTCTTGTTATTTTTTTCCTTATCCAATCACAGGTGCAGGACACCAGTAAAAGCTGTCCATCAGGTTTGGTGCCTTAAAGAGACTTCAGAGCCAAAACCCATTTTGTAAGGTAGAAGACAAAGTTGTCACAGACTTTTTTTTTTTTTTTTTTTTTTTACACACTACCCTCCCAAATTGCATATTACTTTCCAGTGATATCAGGGATCCTGTTGACTTGAAGACTGTGTGAAATTTGCCATTTTTTCTGGCCACTTTCTTTAACATAACAACTAGGATCCATTATTTCTCCCCAAAGGCCTCTGTTTGAGATGAAGCTAATAGGAAAAACCGCAAAGACACTTTAAGTGACGTTTTCGTGACCAAAAAAGCCATATTCTTAAAATAGGGAAGGGTGGTATTTAATTGCATGGTCTGAAGGACAAGGAAGAGAAAATAATACTTTCTCAAAACTGGAGCCCATGCTGGTGATTGGATAATGAAGGCCACATGTGTGACCTTTCTGATTTGTGTGACCCTGCCCTGGAGACCATTGCAGTCTGAGGCTCAGCATGGTGACATTTTGAGAAAAGGCCCAACTGCTAGCTGTCATTCTGGACTATCAGGCAGTAGTCTTATTTGGATTTCTGGTTTACTGACAGATAACTGTCTGAATATAAGCCTTTTGGTTTAGCCTTTAACGAAATCCCTTTTACACTGCCTGTATAGGGCCTCCTGACTTGGTGAGAAAAACCAAACATTGTCGCCAACAACAGCTGTAATTGTGCAGTGTGTTCTCAGGGCACATCCAGGAGGCTCCCTGTTATGAGCCTGCCCAGGTTCTTTTACTTCTGACCACTAATAGCACTTTGGTCTTTCCAATTAGTCAGTCAGCAAACCACTGTCCTTCCAAGGCCTGCTGCACTTTATTTGAACCATGGGTCTTTGACTTTCCTAATGGTGTCTATGGTATAGGAGTTCAAATTGCTGAAGGTGTTATGTGGACTCTCATGACCTCCAGAATAAAGGTGTAACCACCCTCAAGTTGCATATATTAAGCTGTATGCCCTCATACAGCAGATTTTTGGACTCCTCAGAGAGAAATGGATGTTTTATAGCATCAAGCCTTAAAAAGCACACACAGCAACTACACAAGATATATTGAGTGCAGTAGCTGTTTGATTCCTCATAGTTAGAAATAATATGGTGAATGTTTAGTTCAGTAAGCCTGTACCTTGTTCAGTAGTCATGGATAGTATTTCAGGAAACTGAAATGACAATGATGATAATGAGGTTTGTTAAAACATTGGAAATACTGGAAGCATGTATGTGTTTATTTGGTTTATAGAGGTTAAAGGCAGTTTAAAAAACGCATGTTTCTATATTATTTGTTTTAATGTCATAGCATTTTTTTAATGAAACAATTTATTTGAAATAAATGACCGTTTTCATCTCCATTCAGAGACTTGTGTTTTGTTCTTAGAGGGATTACTGACTCATTTCCTTGCTATTAAACACCAGCAAGTTTTCCAGAGATCAAAAAAATATCTTCATTATCAACTGGTTCTCTTGGCTAACTAGATGTACCAAATATTCTAAGTAGCAAGGTGGGTTTCAGACAGGTTGAAACAGCTGATATTGAAGCCAGCCTGATTGTACCCCTTCCAGGAACGGAGAGAGCACTAGCTTATGCCCAAGGCTTGAACAAGTATTAAGTTGTTGAAGTTTATGTTTTTTGAAAGGTAACTTTGCCCTGAATTAACAAGAAACATTCATTAAACAAACATTAAAACATTAAACAGCAAACAAAATCATAAACATTAAAACACTGTAGAACATTGATTCTCAAAGTGTGGTCCCTGGACCAGCAGCATTAGCCTCACCTGGGAACTTGTTAGAAATGCAAATTCTTGTGTCTCATCCCAGATGTCTGAATCAGAAAATGTGGTGGTGTGGACCAGTAATCTGTGTCTTTTTTTTTTTTTTTTTTAAATTTTATTTTTTTTATTTATTTATGATAGTCACACAGAGAGAGAGAGAGAGAGGCAGAGACACAGGCAGAGGGAGAAGCAGGCTCCATGCACCGGGAGCCTGACGTGGGATTCAATCCCGGGTCTCCAGGATCGCGCCCTGGGCCAAAGGCAGGCGCTAAACCGCTGCGCCACCCAGGGATCCCAGTAATCTGTGTCTTAACAAGCTCTTAGGGTGGTTCTGATGCAGGCTAATAGCTGAGAAGCAATACCATAGAACATAAAGAACTCCTAAAGCTCATTAAGAAAAACACAGAAAGGCTAATTAGAGAAATGGACAAGAGACTTTGAATAGGCACTTGACAAAAGAGAATGTCCAAGTGACCAATAACCAAAAAAGTGCTCACTCTATTAGTTACCAGGGAAATGCAAATTAAAGCCACAGTGAGATAGCACTAAACACCCCCTGGCATGGCTAAAATTAAAAAGAACACCCAATGAAAGCGGTTACACCACATCAATGACACAGGTGAATTTCAAAAACTTAAACCTGCCCCCAAATGATATTTATGATTCTATTTATGCAAAGTTCCAACACAGTTTAAACTAGTGTTGAGTCATGACAGTTGCCTCACTTTGGGAAGGTGGAAGGTTTTGGTAATTGGGGGAAATTAAAGGGAGTTTCTAGGATATTTAAGGTGTCTTTTTTTTTTCCCCACCTGGGCGGTGTTGAGATCAGTATTGTGTTATTTTCTGCACTTTTATGTTGCATGTGCCTTTTTGCAATTAAAAAGTCCTCAGCTTCGTTTTTCTTTTAAATCTCAGTGAAATCCAGTGACTAATTTGCATCTGGGAAGTTACTTGTGCTGAATTCTTAAAATAACTCGTTGAAGCCTTGTCCTGTGGCCCATAGCCCAATGTCCTCATTTGAAGCTCTTGGTACATGAAACATCAAGGTCTGCATTTTCTGGGCTAATTAATAAGATAAATTCCACTTCCTCTCTAATTTTAGGAGAAATAAAAGTAAGATTTTCCTGGGTTCTTTTTAAATAACCACTTTATCCAGGTATATTGACATACAAAAAAAGGTATATATTTAATGTGTACAACTTGATGAGTTTGGAGATAAGTTTATTTTCCTAAAATCATCCCCACAATCTACTTCCTAAACATATCCATCACCTCCAAAACTTCCCTCCTAATACCATAAGTGGTTGCTGCCTTATGAAGAAACAATTAAATGCAGTGAATTAGACTTACTAAGTATTGTGATACTTTGGTTGGTCAGTGGTTAACTTATCAGCTGGTTACCTTGTCCCTGTGTGAGCTGATGAAAATCTGTTTTCCTCACAGAAGGTTTGGCCTGAGTATTTGTTTCCTACCAAATTCTGAAAAGTTTAATAACGTTCACAATCTTAGGCCTTGAAGTGTGTTAAATTTAGTACCTGAAAAAAAAAAAAAAATTTAGTACCTGAATGTGTAAGTCAACTTTCCACAAATCTGATTTGGAGTGTTTTCGAGGTAGATTTTTACCCTAAAAAACCTTGGGACATTCTGGCCACCACATCTCAAGAAGAAAACATTTGTAATTCCTTTCATGTAGTTCAGGGAATGCTTGACTTCTATTTTGACTAAAAGGAAAGAGATCTTTCACTTGGAATGAAGAAAACTAAGAAAGTTCAAATTAAAACAAATTCTAACAGCCACAGTAATGGTTAACCCAGTTTCGTGACCCAACTGAGTTCTCCAAAGATCTTTTATTGGAAATTGTGTCAATAAAAGGAAATTGTAGTCTTCATCAGAAAGGTATAGATTAGGGATCCCTGGGTGGCGCAGCAGTTTGGCGCCTGCCTTTGGCCCAGGGCGCGATCCTGGAGACCCGGGATCGAATCCCACGTTGGGCTCCCGGTGCATGGAGCCTGCTTCTCCCTCTGCCTGTGTCTCTGCCTCTCTCTCTCTCTCTCTCTCTGTGTGACTATCATAAATAAATAAAAATTTTAAAAAAAAAGGTATAGATTAGATCATTCCACGAGTACAGAAGGAAAAATATTTTTGTCAAGAATTGCAATAAGTTCACAGGTTTGCTTCCACAAAATACAACAGGCATTTTAATGGGCATGGTGATCCTTATCAAATTATTTTTTCAGGGATCCCTGGGTGGCTCAGCGGTTTGGCGCCTGCCTTTGGCCCAGGGCGCGATCCTGGAGACCCGGGATCGAATCCCACGTCGGGCTCCCGGTGCATGGAGCCTGCTTCTCCCTCTGCCTGTGTCTCTGCCTCTCTCTCTCTCTCTGTGACTATCATAAATAAATAAAAATTAAAAAAAAAAAGATGTATTTTTTTAACATGTGGGCATGTAGGAGGGTGGGGAGAGGGAAAGAGAAAGAGAATAATCTCAAGCCGGCTCCCTGATGAATGCAGTGCCCCATTACAGGGCTCCATCCCACAATCCTGGGGTCACGAGCCAAAATGAAGAGTTGGATATAACTGAGCCACCCAGGCATCCATCAAATTGAATATTTAAAGGATAAGCATATTCACACACAAAGTCCGCACTTACATTTTTTATTTGGGGATTTAGGGATAGATGTTATAAGCATATGTATAACGAATACTTTTTTAAAAAGATTTTACTTATTGATGAGAGACACAGAAAGGTTGGCAGAGGGAGAAGCAGGCTCCTTGCGGGGAGCCCAATGTGGGACTTGATCCCAGAACTCCAGGATCACCACCTGACCTTGCGATCAGTGCTTGTGGAATCAGAGAGAAGCAGGATAGGGCAGAGGGAACAATGAAGTCAGAATGCTGGCTGGATGACCAGCTAACCCCTCGGGGTTCTGGAGGTCACATGGCCCTTCAGGCTTGTCCTACTATATGCGCTAATAGCCAGACCTTTATCTTTCTGCTTTGATTGGTCACTGCGTGTGGGCTGCCCCCAGAAGGGCTGGGAGGAAGGCTAGAGGGTGACCAAATCTCATTTTTGTCAAGGATGGTCCTAGTTTATTGCCCTTGCTTATTTGCTTTGGTTGGGATGATTGTTGGGCGAAGAGCACCCAAAGAAACAGTATGGAATAATTGATGTTAGACAAAAAGAGGGTCCCCTCTTCTACCAAGAGAAGAGAGTAAGATGGGTGTGGATGAAGGTGGGTTTGTAGACTATGGAAAGGTATATTTGAAGAGCTCCTCATCTGCTGGCCTACACCAATCTGTTCTTACTTCACATACAGTTAAAAGGAAACAAGCAAAGCTCTGGAGACAGACTTCTAGGTTCAAATACCGGTTCCTCTACACATTGGCTGTCTGGATTTGGACAGAAGATCTACTTACTACCTGCTAATTGTGGGATCTTATGGTCAGGAAGCACACTACGCTTCAATTCCTTTGTTAAGATTGAGATCGGGATGGTACTTTGCTCAGAGGGCTCTTGCAAAGATTAAATGTGACTGTGACACAGTGTATGGTCTATGGTTGTTTAAGAAATTCAAGAAAACTAGAAACACTTCAGTCATTTGACATTGCCATGATGTCCAAACTCTGGATTGGTGGGTTCTTGTCCAACAGGCTAGAGACCACTTTGAGTGTCGACCTTGCATGGTGAGGATCATGTGGCCTGAACTATACTCTAGCTGTGAGCTGTAGAATCTGTGTTAGTTTGCAGCAGACTGAAAATTTAAATAAAGCGATTCCTAATCCCAGATAGTTGAGAGGCACTCTTTAGAACACTGCTGAATATGTGCTTAGCTCTCAATAAATATTAGCCTCTATTAATTGTCACTATATCAGGCAAAAATTATTTCGTGATATTTCTTTTTTTTATTAAAGATTTTATTTATTCATGAGAGTCAAAGAGAGAAGCAGAGACACAGGCAGAGGGAGAAGCAGGCTCCATGCAGGGAGCCCGATGCGGGACTTGACCCCAGGACTCCAGGATCACACCCCGGGCCAAAGGCAGGCGCCAAACTGCTGAGCCACCCAGGCATCCCATTCTGTGATATTTCTGTTTAATATTTGACCTCACAGGCTTTCAAAAGTCTCTACTGTGCATTTGCAGTATTTAATATTAAGAAATTAAAACTAATTAAATTCCTGCTCAAAGTTTTTTCAAAAAAGATATTTTTAAAAACAATACTGTGCATGTGTTTATCCCTGCTATATTATTGAAACTACAGCATGGTCTTGGAGAGGGTACCTGGGAACACATCAGGCCACTTTAAAAATCCTTTCAAGAACTTAAGTTTTTAATGTGTAAACTGTTGATTTCCCTTCAAAAACAGAAAGAATATGGATTAACTGAGCTTTTGCTTTTTAAATCTAATGTTCTAAGGAAAATAACCTCATTTTTCCCCAAAAACTAAAATAGCAGTCTGTTTGAAAAACAGAAGAAGCATATGTTTATTTGATTTTAGAGCTTAAAAATAACATTAATAGTTATTTGCTTCAGCCCTATAAGACCTCCATGTATACTCCAGGCCCATCTAATTTGCCTTGGGGGTCAACACTGGGATTGTAAGATTCTTCAAGAAGAACCAAGATCAAGATTTAGATATACTAAGAATGTTTTACGGAAAGCTTACATTGGATAATTTTTACTAAATTCAGTCTTTCAGCAACTATGCTCATAAAACTAGCCAACTCACAATTATCCATCCCCATAGATGGAAGCTTTGGGTATTCCAAAACAGTGTTTGATCCAAAAGTTAATCATATTTAATTTTGGAGGGCATTAAGTGAAAAACATTTCTTAAATTAAATTTCACAAACTACCTAGACAAAAATTAAAATGAGTCTCTTTGAGACAGTTTATATCATATTAAGAGTGTTGTAAGAAAGGAACAGTCAACAGAGAATTGAGGATTTTTAAATTTCAATTTATAACACAAGGGCTTTTAAAAAATCCATGAATTCATACTGATTCTAATAAAATAGGTGATAGATAAAAGGGAAAGCTTTTTTGTTGTTTTTCTGGGGGGGCAGTAAAATACTAATACATGTGGAAGGATTGACAGAAAAAGTACTACATTGCAGTCATCATTGTCAGAAAAAATTCAGATAAAGCCCAACATCAGCTGCTAAATGAATATACGATTAATGGGTTTGGGGGAGTTAGGGAGGCAGGGCATTTTCATAGACAAAGTACCTTCTCAGACTGATTAGATCGTAAGGGAGGAACTGTATCTTTAAAGTGGAAAAGTCTGGGGCACCCAGGTGGCTCGGTGGTTGAGCATCTTCCTTTCACTCAGGTCGAGATCCTGGGGCCTGGAATCAAGTCCTGCATCAGGCTCCCTTCAAGGAGCCTGCTTCTCCCTCTGCCTATGTTAAATAAAATCTTTAAAAAAAATAGAGTAGAAAAATTTGGCAGACACTGACACCCTTGCCTCTTGATGTGTGAGGCAATGACCACATCATATCATTCCTGTGGCGCTTCTGCCTCTCCACGAAAGGAAAAGAAGCACAACCTCAATTAAGTCAACAAACAAATCCAAATTGAGGACATTCTACAAAACAACAGGCCTGTGCTTTTTTTTTTTTTAATGATTTTTTAATTTTTAAGTAATCTGCATGCCCAATGCAGAGTTTGAACCCATAACCCCAAGATTAAGAGTTGCATGCTCTACCAACTGAGCCAGCCAGGTTCCTCCTGGCCTATATACTCTTTAAAAATGTCAATGACAATGAAAGATTGCAGAAGTATTTCAGACTAAACGCAAAGACATGACAACTGAATGCATTGTGTGATCCTGAATCAAAAAATAAATAAATTTAATAAGAACAGTACTGATTCAATTGGTGACACTGGAATGAGATCTTTATAGTAGATAATAGAGTTGTATCATTATTTTCTCATACCATGTTATGTAAGAGAATGTCTTTGTTCTCAAGAAATACACACTGATGTATCTAGTCGGGAAGGGTTATGATGTCTGTAACTTAGATGGTTCAGTAAAAAGGACTATATTATATATATGCAATATACTGTATTATACATGATATCATATATCATCTTGGATCAGAAACGATATATCTGCCTATCTAACTTATCTATAAAGAGAGAAAGGAAATGTAATTAAAAATGTTGGAGTGAACCTGGATGAAAGATACACTGGAGTTTATTATATGACTACTGCAACTTCTATGTAGACATAAATGTTTTTCAAAACAAAAAGTTAAAAAATAAATGTTCCTCAGCTCAACCACAAAGTGAAGACTCCACATCCAGATAAGCAACTCTATGCGGTCTATAAAACTCATTAGACATTTTTAGTTTTGTGAGTATGGTTGGCACAGCTCCCTTCCACCTGCAGGGTTCCCAGCTAGCTGGAAGCGAAAGCCCTTCTTCACCAGGGAGCATGTGGAATCAAGATGCCTCCTGCTAACAAAATTATTTTTCACGTCAGTAAGTTACAGCATTATGTGATCTTCTAGGGATATAATAATGTCAAATGCAGAATCACTATAGGCCAAATTTCCAGGACTGTTATTCACTCCATTGTTGGAGGGAGCGGTCACCTGTGGGATGCCCCTGTCCATCACAGACCCACAGTTAGGAGTGGATGCCTGGAGCCTCCACGGACAGTTGAAACAAAGTGCTGTTCATTGCTATTCGACAGAAGCACAGTGGATGATTCCAAACTATGGGTTCTGGTATAAATTCAGCTTCTCCAGAAGGCTCTCTTTTTTCCCCGGGATACATAGATATTTCTCTCTAGAGTTGTACCAACCAAGCTTATTCTGGGATGCATTTTTCTGATCTGAAAATAAACTAACTCCTTCTCATTCGTTTTCTTAAAGAGCTAGTTTAACTCATCTGGTCCTGCCACCAGTGAACTTGATACGACAGCATCATTGCTATGTTGATGCGACTTATCAATGTAGTTACCGAGCCAACATGCAAGCACGCAAGACAAGGATATTCATTCTAGAATTCCCTTCTTCCAAACAGGAAACCAATTTCAAGAAAGTAAGTTCACCTTGGCAGTTTGAAAGAATGCTGAGAAATAGGGGTGTCTGATTTTACCAAACCAATGAACATCTCTGGTCACTTTATAGCTTACTGAAATCTGATTTCTTTTACTAAATATTTCTAGTTTTTCTTCATTGCTGTTTTATGGTGAATATAGTGAAAATTATGAGGGGCCCTTATTTTCTCCAATTCACAAAAGTTAAAACAGACAATACTTACTTTTGTATCTATAGACAGTAAACCAAGCACTTTCAAAAATTCAGGTGGAGGTGTGAATTACAAACTTCCTGAAGTATCACATTGTAACACATGCTAAGGTCCTTAAAATGTCCTATATTTTGGCTCAAAAATTTGTAGGAATATACTCCAAGAATATAACTATAAATTCTAACAAAAACCCCTCACATTCAAACATTTATTGCAATATTAACTTATAATATCAAAAATGGAAATAAGCTATATTCCAGAAAGATTCCAAATTTGTTATATTCATGCGATAAAGTAATAAGAAGCCAACAAAATAGTCTTTTCAAAGATTACCTGGTTATCATTTGACCTCACCTTTCTGATAGTGGTGTATCAATCTATTGCAATCATTAGCCTTTTGGTTCTTATTGTAGACTTTTTTTTTTAAAATCACTTTAACTTCACATTGGTTCTTGTGCTAATGATGTCAGTAAATACTCATTTTATAATATTAAATGAGAAAAATCATCTGACTTTTAAACATTTTGTAAAGCACATTTGTATCTTTAAAACTCTGAAATTAAGTAATCAAAATATTAACAATAGTTATTTCTGACTGGTTCTATTATTGCTTATTTTTATTTTCCTCTTTAATTTTCACATTCCAAATTACCCCCAACAAGCATGGGTTAATTCTAAGGTCCAGAAACTACGTAAAGAGAAGTCACAGTGCTTCTTTCAGTTTACATAGTGAGTTTATATTTTATTTATGAATAATGTCTTATCTGTCCACACAGACTCTCCTACCTTCAATATCTGTACATCAGATACTCCGTTAGCTCATGACTTGTATACTTCCTCACAGAAGTTTTGTATCATAGTCTACATATCTTTCCAGTGCTCCTATTCTAGCAACATCTGGCCAGTTTGAAAATTTCAACGTCATTCCCATTACAAGTACAGGCCATGTAAATACTAGACATAACCAGGCTTTGCGTCCAAAAACAGTTTTTGAACACTTTTAGGACAATCATACATTTCTAAAACCTAGAAATCTTTTTTTTTAAAGCTAATCATTTTAAAAAAATTTTTTAAATTTATTTATGATAGTCACACACAGAGAGAGAGAGAGGCAGAGACATAGGCAGAGGGAGAAGCAGGCTCCATGCACCGAGAGCCCGACGTGGGATTCGATCCCGGGTCTCCAGGATTGCGCCCTGGGCCAAAGGCAGGCGCTAAACCGCTGCGCCACCCAGGGATCCCATCTTTTTTATAAAGATATGAATGTCACGATGAAAGAGGTAAGAAAGAAACCAAGTTACCAGTGATGAACACAACCTACTTCATCAATGCAATGTCCAAACAGCGACAATAATGGTCTGCTGTGTATCACATCTAGTTTTTACTGAAATTTTGGCTTCTAAATTATATAATGGGTCTAAATTTGCTACCACATGTCTTTTGGGGAGGCACCTAAAATCAAATTATTGGACAAAGAGAAATGTTTAGGCAAATTTTCCTGAGAAACTTGATATTTCCCCATTTTGTAATAACGCTTGAGCTCTTGATTCATATATGTGGGGACAGAAAAGCAGATGACAATTAAGAATCTAAGCCAATTACTTGTTTTGGTGGAATTTGAACTTTCAGGTCTTTCTCAAGCAGGTGGGCTCCTGGGGAAAGGATGGGTAGGTAGACTGTATCAACAAGTCAGCTCAGCCATGATGTCCGTGGCTGAGCATCAACATGTACTGCCCATGGAGGAGGACAGGTTAGCTGTCTGTAAGTAGCTTTGGGTTCTCTTCCTTGCTTTCTCACCTTTGTTCCCTCTCCCACTAAGTAGAACGTGACTCCAGCTTAAAGAATATCCTGACTAATGGTCTTTGTATGGAGATAGTATAGCCTTTTTGAGAATCAGTTCCATGTTGAAGCCAGCAATAGTTACCCCTACTTGATAAAGATATCATTATATTGATTTCATCAGTGCCAGGAGCCTCTCTTCAAAGCTCGGATGTTAAGTAGGTAGACCAGGTACCCACCCATGCACTGTGATTTAAGGAGTCCTGGGAAAATCCTCTACACAGGTTTCCCATTGATGCTCAAAGAGCTATCATTGGTGGTTCATCCATATGGATACTTTTCGCTCTTTCCCTTGTGCTCTTTCCTTTAAAAATAAGAGACTGTATTCTTTTTGTTTTTTAAAGGTTTTATTTTTTGATTCATGAGAGACACACACACAGAGGCAGAGACACAGGCAGAGGGAGAAGCAGGCTCCCTGTGGGGAACCCAATGGGGGATTGACTTTATCCCAGGATCCTGGGATCACAACCTGAGCCAAAGGCAGATGCTCAACCACTGAGCCACCCAGGTGCCCCAAGAGACTGTATTCTTATGAAGGTGTAAAACATGAAGTCACTAATATTTTAGGTGAACGAGTTTACCATATTGGTTTCTCCCAAATGGAAGAAGCAATGGGCACCACACATGATTTTAAGATGGCTCATGAAGTGGTATTCATGAGCCATCTGGAAGGGAAGAACTCATCCTTAGTAAACAACAGGGAAACCTTACTAATGAAGATATTTCAACAATCATGTTGCATAATACCAAACACAATAAGGAAATTGCCAATTATCCTGTATAACACATTGGCAATTGAATTTGGCATCACTGTGTAGAGCCAGCTATACAAATGTGACCACCACGTGCTTGATACCGTTGCCTATTAAGCTGAATTATCCTTCAAATCCACTCTGGGTCATAGTTGGTGGGAGGATCTTGTAGGATGTGACTTAGAGTTGATCATTATGGGGAGAAGGAACTTGAAGAACCAGACTGGCTTAGTAAAGAGAGATTTCTTCTCCCTAAGGTGCCAAGGGAGTTTTTGAGGCCAGCCAGTTCTCTTTTATCAGAGCCTGGCTAGACATGGCACCTGGACCATAGTAGAAGAATAATCAGTGTCAGTTGAAAGAATGAATGGATTTCATGCTGAGTATTAGTTGAACAAGTTGATCCTTGTTTCAAGCCAACAACTGTCACCTGCATCTCAACATCAAAAATTCAGATGGAGTTTAAACTTTTAGATCATTGATTGGAGACATGTATTTATGTATTATGTACTAAGTGTGCTATTTATACCAATTATTTCTCCCTGTTTTTTCTCTGCTTTAATGTAGAAAGCATCTATTACCGGCAGGACCCACCCCTAATATTTTCTGGCTCACAACAAGAGAACAAATGGAGGCCCACATATCATATATCTAAATAGGTAAAGCTAAAAATAGAGCTAACATAATGTTTAATAAAAACGTTTTATCCTCCCACCTTGAGAATCCTTCCGAATCACCTGGAAGGCCTGATTCACATTTAGAATTCTTGGATTCTCAGAGTTCTGGCTGAAATGAGAAAGTATGGGGATGGCCGGCCCACACCCACAGCCCACACCTGAAAAAGCCTCTTTTGCACAATAAGGACACCCCAGAGGGCACAGGCAGTTCTGTCCACCGCTGCCCCTCTTCACTGGCAAATAGGCCCTCCCAGGCCCAGGACTACTCCTACCACCAGTGCTGCCTGGTGATATAGACTTTTTTTTTTTTTTTTTTAAATGTAGACCTTTTGAGGATGGAGTCAGGCAACAGGTCCATGCAGGGCCTCCTTCAAGCGGGCTGGGGCCATGTGGGCAGGCCATTCCAGCATCCTCGCTGCCCTGAGTGGTCTAGATCAGTGCTTCTGGATCTTTAATGTGCATGAAATCCACTTGGGAGTCTTGCTAATGTGCTATATAGAGCAGAGGGCAGGGCCGAGAGCCTGCATTGCACAAGCTTCCAAATGCTGCGGATGCTCCTGGTGCGTGGACGGGCCGGGGTACTGAGCCCCTGAGCCGGTGGGCCCCGGAGAGCTGTGCCCCTTGGCTCTCAGACAGACACTCCATCGCCCGGGGACTGGCCAGGTCAGCGACACAGGCCGCCTGCCCTGATCTGAGGCTGGTTCGGGCCCCTGTTCACCCACGTTCCCATTGCATCAATGGGCTCTGTTCCCACAGTGCTGGCCCCGTCCTCCCCCAGCCTTGCCACGGCCACGTTTGATCTCCTACCCACTCTCCCCCAGTCGAGTTTCTCTTGGCTCCTTTCCCTGCACTGTTCCAGTCCTTCCCCCGCTTTTCTCTTACGCCACAAAACAAATGTAAAAATAACATTTCAAAAATATCGAAAAGTAATGCTGATGAAATCGTGTTTTTGTTTTCTCGGGACGGAAGCAGACAGAACCAACGACCACAGGCGCGGCCTCTCCAGGACCTGCTGTCGTGCGGTCACAAGGCCGGGTCTGCTCACCCGCCGCCTGAAATCAGGATTTCTAAACATGCACGACGGCTGAATTAGAGCAGGCTGGATTTCCCTACCGCATTCTTACTTTGACAAGGCTGCGAAAACTGCTATCTCACCATCTGAGGGAATCAAATAGGCTGCTAAAAATAGCCCCTGCAAGTTTGTGTGACAAACGGGAAACACCTCTCCCCATTCCTGCCTGTTGCTCTGATGAAGCTTAATCCTTAGACTTGTTTTCAAGTATTTGCAGTGGTTTGTGTTCTTTTCTTCTTCCCAGGCTGTTTTTCTCTATTTGCCTGGGTTATTTGAACAGGTGGCTTTGCACAACCTAATGCTAATGTGAGGCTTTTGTGGGCTTTGAGATGGCGCAGGGAGTCGTTTAGGGGGGGAAATGTTTCTTTCTTGCTAAGCGATTCACACCTGTTCAGATAACCACCCTGGATTAACCAGAAAGACACGCCAGAGCGGTCTTCGCGGGCTGGACTCTCGCTGGGCAGAGCAGGGCCCTGCTGACCGCGAGGCTGCACGAATCCCGCCTCCCGCATCCCGCGGCTCCTCTGCTCCGCACGTGACCGGCAGCCGCGCCGCCGTCGTGTGGCTGCGGATGGGGCGCCCCCCCCCCGCGCCCCGGCAGTGCCCGGACGTGAGTGGGCAGCAGGCATCCCGCTGCGGGGGCGTTGGGGAGCCCTCCCTGGACCCGGCCGGTGTCGCGGGGCAGCTGGGCGCTCGCGGCCTCTGGGGGCGGCCGCAGCACACCGAGGTCGCCGGTCCCTCCGCGCCCCGCCCCCCGCGGGAGCCCTGGCGGGCGATCACAGGCGGGCGGCCCGGGACGCTCGCGCGCTACCCGGGACGCTGGCCGCGGATCACAGGGGCCCGCCTGCCGCCTGGAACGCGATCACAGGCCGCGCCTCCGGGCCCCGCGGCGGGGCGGCCGCGGGCGCGTTCCCACGGGGAGATCCTGGGCTGGGCGAGGGCGAGGGCGAGGGCGAGGGCGCGGGCGAGGGCTCCCCCGGACCTCCCATGCCCGGCTCTGGGGCGAGGGCGAGGCCGGTGCTGCGCGGCCCCGAAGGCTGCGGGAGGCGCGCCCCGGTCACCCGGCCGGCGACAGCCCCCTGCTGGGGCGCGCTGCGGAGGGGCTTCTCCGAATGGTTTCCGAGGAGCCTGCACTCAGTTCCCCGGCCCCGAGAAAGGAAAGAGTGACGTGCGTGCGGAACAGGCAGGCGGGCAGGCGCGGATGCGGCTTAAAGGGATCCGACCCTGCCCACGAACCCCGCCGCGAGGAGGCCCCGTTGACACGACTGGCCCCACCCCCACCCGCAGGCCTGGACGCTGGGCGCAGGCTCTCCAGCTGCCTTCCCTGCCTGCCGCGTGCGTGTGAGTGTGCGTGTGCGTGTGCGTGTGTGTGTGTGTGTGTGTGTGTGTGTGCTGGGGCCCGTCAGGTCCGTTACCCCTACAGCAGGCACAGGAAAGCTGGCATCGGGTGTCTGAAGGTAGGGGTTTCCCATTCGATGGACAAAGGTCACCCGGGACTGTTGGGAGGTAATCACTGGATGCGATCCCCAAGCATTACCTGTAAACGAAACCAAATGGAACGTCTGCAACACAGGTAGTGCTATTTTTCACATTTACAGAGCGGATGGGACTAATTAAAGAATTATTTTAAAGTGCCACTGAATTCAGGGCAGCACGCCTCCAGGGGCATCTGCCCCATCAACAGAGCCCAGCGGTGCCACTGTAATTGCGTTGCTCGGTTTCACTGTGGTTACCTTCTTGGTGTCCAGCCACACCTCCCCCAGGGAGTGGAAGCCTCTTCTAGCTCGTGCTAGCTCTGGCCAAAGCCAATGGTTCACCCACCGGGCTACAGGTTAGAGGCACCTGGGAAGCTTCTCTGATGCCTCGCACGGCCTGTAACAATCCAATCGGAATCTCTGGAGTGTGGGTTGATTGTGAGTGGCGTTTGAGAATCACAGGGTGCAAACCTTTGGAGGACTCCCATCCCATTGTGTCCATTGACACAAGGATGGGGTCACAGGTGGGCAGCGGTGGCTGAGGCCTAAGCCAATGAGTGGATGATAAGGTGGGTGGCTAGGAGGAAATATGGGGAACCAGAAAAAACATCAGCAAAAACACAGAGTATGAAATGCACTGTATGCAAGAAATCGGAAGAGATTCAGAAGCCAGAACCACGGAGTGTACCTTATGGAAGGTGGTCGATGGTGAGGCTGAACCCGTGTTTAAGAGTTTACTATTAAGAATTCTAGCTAGCATAGCATATGAATTTATTTTACAGGAGGAAAGAGAGCAAAAATGATTTTTAAGCCTAAAATTTACATGACAGATTTGGTCCTTGGGAAGAGAATTTTGGTGTCGCTATGGAGTGGGGATCTAAATGGAGGGAGATGAGGGCCCGTGAACTAATCAGATGGGTGCAGTGGCTGGGGAAGAAATGTGTAGGGCTGGGGAGTTACAAGACATTCCAAAAACAACGGGTTCCCTTGCCACACAAAGGAATGTGATCTTGGTATAGAATTCTTCTCTTCTTCACAGAGGGTAATAATGTTTTCTAAGGCAGAGGCACAGAAGGAGGGACAGAAATTTTCCAAACTTTGTTAAATCTACAGGACAACATGAAAAATTATAACCCGTTAGCAGATCATACCAGGAGCTCAAAAAAAAATTACCAATTAAATGCAAGACATTTCATTTATATGCTTTGTAAAAGTGGATTTATTAAGGTAAACTTTATATAACATAAAATTCACCAATTTTAAATGTGTGGTTTCATGGGTTTTGAAATGTATGCAGTCATGTAACCAAGTCCATAATCAACACATTTAACATTTCCATCACCCCCAAAAGTTCTCTGTACCCCTTGGAAGTCAAGCCCCTTCATATACCTCTGGCTCTTGGAAACCACTGATCAGGTTTCTATCCCTACAGTGTTGCTTTTCTAGAATATCATACAAATGGAATCATACATTGGCCTTTGAACCTGGCTTCCTTCACTTAGCAGAATGCTTTTGAAAGGCACCCACGATATTGCACCTATTGGTAGCTAGTTCTTCCTTATGGCTGGGTAATATTCCACTGTATGGACCTGTCACCATCTGTTTAGTCATTCACCAGTTGATGGACGTCTGGGTTGTGTAGTGGGTTCAAGATACATCTGCATCCTATTCCCCAGAATCTGTGAAAACTACCTCACATGGCCAAAGATGTGAATGAAGTTAAGGATCAAGGGGAGGACTTTGTCCTGGGTTATCTGGGTGGGCTCTAAGTACCATCTCCTGTGTCCTCATGACAGAGAGGCAGAGGAAGTTTAGAGATAGACCTGTGGGAGAGACCAGAGAGAGACGCAGCCACAAGCCAGTGAATGCCAGTAGCCACCAGAAGCCAGAAGAGGAAAGATTCTCTGCTAGAGCCTCCAGAGGGACAGCAATCCTGTCTGCACCTTGATTTTGGACTTCTGGCCTCCAGATATGTAAGAGAAGAAAGTTCTGTCATGTTAAGCAATGCATGAGAATTCCAGCTTCTCCACATTCTCACCAACACCTAGTAGTGTCACTTTTTTTTTTAATACAAGTCTAGACTTGAGGTCTAGCATATAGTAATGTCAATTTTTAAAAATTTAGCCATTCTAATGGGCCTGTGGTAGTGTCTCATTTGGTTTTAATTTGCATGTTTTTCCTGGCTAGCGATGTTGAACATCTTTGCATCTATTTATTTCTTTGGTGAGAGATCTGTTCAACTCTTTTGCTCATTTTTTTGTTTTTGTTTTTTCGTTTGTTTTTAAGTAGGCTCCATGCCCAGTGTAGAGCCCAACACAGGCCTCGAACTCATTACCATGACATCAAGACCTGAGCCGAGATCAAGAGTCAGGCGTTTAACCGACTGAACCACCCAGGTGCCCGTCTTTTGCTTGATTTTTACTGAATTGTCTTTTTATTATAGATAATTTATATGCCTTTAATATACACTATACAGACAATAACATACACAGATACAACTTTATATTACTGAACAACTATATAACAAACTACGGAAAGAATAAAATAAACATCTTCCAGTCTATACTTTGTATTATATTATACTGAATAGACTTTTAATGAACTCTATTTTATGTCTCTTTATCGGGTATTAACATTTGGAACAATGGGACTGAGTCAGAACTTCCTATCGGGCGCAACATCAAGTCAATTCATTTATTTTGTTTTTGTTGGAGCACAGAGGGTGTTGTAGCAAAGGGAAGGAGAACACAAATTCCATGTTTTGCAATATTTGGGTATCTTTGCAATGGGCTGCTCCAAAAATCATTAATTATTTCATCTTGGAGAGCTCACCTTCCAGTTTTTCAAGATCCAGAGGCTTGAAATTAGTCACCTTCACTCTGAGCTGTTCAACTTCTTGTTCAGAGCCTGAAGATCGGCTTTTTGTTAAACAAAACAAAAACAAAAACAAGAAAAAAAAAAACAAAAAAAGAAAAAAAAAACCAAAACCAAAAAAACAAAACTGCCATCTCTCAGATGCATCTATGAGAAAAGTTTAGTGATATGAATGTTCTGACGTATAATGAGCATTGAATACTGTCACAAATATGTGCTGAGATTATCGGATTCCTACTAGGCTGCTTAATTATTGAATAGACAGCGTGCTGCAGTGAATAAGCAAAAGTGCCTGTAGACCCACAGGCATCATAATGTGCTTCAGGTGACCTTGCTTTCTGGTCTCCCCAGGTGTGTTGTGTCATTTTAAAAGGTAGATTATTGGGGTACCTGGGTGGCTTACTGGTTGAGTGTCTGCCTTTGGCTCAGGGTGAGATCCCGGGGTCATGGGATCTAGTCCCACACTGGGTTCCTGGTGAGGAGCCTGCTTCTTCCTCTGCCTATGTCTCTACCTCTCTCTCTCTCTCTCTCTCTGTGTGTGTGTGTGTGTCTCTCATGAATAAATATATAAAATCTTTAGAAAAATAAAAAAAATTAAAAATAAAGAGTGCACATCAGCACAGGTATGAAGTATGAACCCTACGCTTAAGTAGAGCTGTGCAGTCCTGGAGGGAGAAAAGCTGGTTCCATGCCCTCACCTTCCATGAATGGTCTGTACATGACCTCCTCAGATCCAAACAAAAAGGAACACTTGGGGATCCCCATCCAGGAGATGTGGCCCTCTCGAGGCCGTGTTGGTTGGCTGGCACTGTGGATCCTTTTCTGGGCTTCACCGGGACTTCCTGAAGGGAGGCCAAAGCAGCAGGTCGCTCTCTCTTCTCTTCCATTTCCCATCTTTAGGAACAGGAAAATCCCCACTGGTCACAAAAAAAGGCTGGAAAACCCCTGGTCTGGATAAATTTAAGGGCATTCATTTCAATCTTCTGATTCAGTTTTACATACCACATAACTCTCAATACAGGTGATATTTTGGTTAGAGAAGAGAGGGAGAGAAAAGGGAAAGAAATATAGAAATATTAATAAAGACATCAGAGAGATAAAAACAAAATGACTTTGCTCCATGGTTCTGTCTCCCCCTCCTCTTATCTCCCTTTTTCTGTGGGAGGCAGCACTCTAAGATGTTCCCCAAATTCCTGGCCCCTGGTGTAAACACATATTTTCCTAGTTAGTCAATGAAACACCAATCTAGGTATTGCTGTGAGGGGATTTTGCAGATGTAATTAATCCCAAATCAGTTGACTTTAAGGTAGGGAGATTAATAGGTTGGCCCGACCTCAGCGTCTGGAAGTCAGAAAGAGGAGAAGTCAGAAGAAATGGAGGCATGACACAGACGACCTGAGCCGAAGGCAGACGTTCAACCACTGAGCCACCCAGGTGCCCCAGTCTCTGTCTCTTTCTGTCTCTCATCTGTGTTTTTGTCAAGAACCCTTGCCTGGAAGATCAGAAGTTTTACAATTAGTTAAACCCTAAATTTGCTACCTTTTCGGAAATTGGTTTAAAAGGCTTAAAATCCACATTGTTATTTTGCGACTTTAGTTATGATTTGGGGGGCCTCCAATTTTGCCTTGTTATTAGGAGGACATAAAACCAAATTCCTCTCTCCATTCTTATTTTAGCTCTCCTTCCTGTCCACTAAATAGCCCTTAATGGCAAATTTATCAAAGTCTAGGATAATTTGATTTGGCTACTCAGTGGAACACAGCATATTATTTCAGCTACTGTGGAAAAGGACAAGTGGCCATGAAATGAGGGAAAGTGGCCTGTTTCCAGTGGCTAGCAAACCACGGAGAGGAAGTGCTACTTACTTTTACAAGCCACTTTGTAGGAACGCTTTTATGTGGGAAATAGTATGACAGAAAATCAAGTACAAGCTGTGACTTTGATTAAAACTATTTTAGCGTGGACACACCTGTTCTGTGACCATGAGCAAATTACTCAGATTTAGTTAACATTGGATTATAACCTTAATTTCTAGGGTTGTTGTGGTGATTAAATAAGATCATGTGTGGGTAGCCTGAGTGGCTCAGTGGTTGAGCATCTGCCTTTGGCTCAGGTCGTGATCCCCAAGTCCTGGGATCAAGTCCCCTATCAGGCTTTCCTTAGGGAGCCTGCTTCTCCCTCTGCCTGTGTCTCTGCCTCTCTGTCTGTGTCTCTCATGAATAAATAAATACAATCTTAAAAAAAATGTATAGCCTACAGTAGTTGCTCAATAAATGATAGATTGTCAAAGTTTAGACATTTTAAAGCTATTTATATATTGTCCTCAGCCTTATTAGCTCATCACCATCACTTTTGGAACTTGAAGGATCTGAACACTTTCTCAGATCTCCTGGATCTGAATCCCCAAGTGCGTGGCCCAGGCATCTTGACTTTTTAAGGGCTGCTCAGGTCAAAACCATTTTGTCGGTGGTGCTATTTATGGGCTAGCCCACCAGCACTACATTTTCTGATGAGACAGAGCTCTGTTGGCAAAAGGAGGAACTGGAAATGATTCTGATCCCAGGAGTTTAATTTTCTTTTTATACTGGGGTTGTTTGAGAGATAGTCATGATAAAAAAACCAGGTTTCATGGAAATATGGCTGATTCTAGGGCTGAGGCAGGGAATGTACAACATGAGCCTGGAGCATCTAGAAATAGCAAGAAAGTAAGGAAACGCTCAAAAACAAAGCAATGGGGCCATGTAGAAGAGACACAAGAGCCAACCTGGAGGAGCTCTCAATGGCCAAAACTGGAACAATTTGAATGATAATATAAATGTTGGATTTTAATCTAAAGTATAAAATAAATATCCAGGAATCTATATTGATATGAAAGAATAATTGAATGATTAATAGGGAGAAGAAGTAAATGTACTATACAGAAGAATCCCAGATAATTGATGTAGATATCGTCCCTTAAGGAGAGGGAGCTTAACTCTCCACTCCTTGAGTGTGGGCTGTGCTTAGTGATTAACTATAGTGGGGTGTCATGAATGGGTCCTGGAGCAGGAAAGGGACATTAGAAAAAAATGTTGATTCCTTAGTTGTGACAAGTGTACCATATGAAGGTAAGATTAAAATAGAGGGAACTGGGTCTGTGTCACTTTTCTGTAAGTCTAAAACAGTACTAAAGTAAAATATTTATTTAAAAGTCACCTGGTAATGAGAATAAATGTGTTCATCATATAAAGCCTGAGGCTATAAGAAACTATAGCTGCCATGAGAAAAATCGGGCCACGGTCAACTAAATTTTAGCATCAGTTTGATGTAAAATACAGACTATTTTTATTATTGTTTTATCAGAAGTTCTACCTTTTTAGAAACACAATCCAATTCAATATTTATCTTTATTTTACAGGAATTGGTTAGTTTTATCAATAAATACTTGTTAACTTTTACCATACATTACCCAGTTTCTGGGTTTTCATTGTTTCTGGCCTCACGCCTTCATCTTGGGTTGATTTTTCTTCTTCTTCTTCTTTCTTCTTCTTCTTTCTTCTTCGATTTTTATTTATTTATTCACGAGAGACACAGAGAGAGGCAGAGACATAGAGGGAGAAGCAGGCTCCCTGTGGGGAACCCGATGTGGGACTCGAACCCAGGACTCCGGGATCATGCCCTGAGCCAAGGCAGACACTCAACCACTGAGCCACCCAGGTATCCCTATTTTTCTTCTTGTAAAGTATTTTATGTATATTCTTTTATTGAGGATGCTGGGGTAGTGTTATTAACTGAGTGCATGTGTTCCTCCAGAATTCATTGAACCCCTAACTCCCAATGTGATGCTATCAGGAGGTGGGGCCACCTTTAGATGAGGGCTTGAGGAGTCCTCATGATGGGATTTAGTGTCCATATAAGAAGAGACCAGGGAATTTCCTGTCTCTTCCTGCTGTGTGAGTCCATGGCAGGAAGAGGTTCCATCTGCAAGCCAAGAAAGAGGGTACTTATCAGGAACTGAACCAGCTGGCTGCAGGGAGCCTGCTTCTCTCTCTGCTTGTGTCTCTGCCTCTCTCTCTCTCTCTCTCTCTCTGTGTGTGTGTGTGTGTGTCTCATGAATGAATAAATAAAATCTTAAAAAAGAAATTTTTTTTTTAAAGTAATCTCTATACTTAACCCGGGGCACAAACTCATGATCCCAAGATCAAGAGTCACGGGCTCTACCGACCAAGTCACCCAGGTGCCCCTCAGCTGGCATATTGATCTTGACCTTCCTAGCATCCAGAACTGTGAGAAATAAATGTTTTGTTTAAGCCACCCGGTTTATAGTAACTTGTTGTTGTAAACAAACGGATTTAGACAGGTAGTAAGCTTTCTTAGTTATTGTATATCTGCGGGAAAGAAAATTTTGCCCATCCCCTTCCCACCCCCACATCACCTCCACCAATGTTGATGATAATTCATCTAGGTATAAAATTATATATGGCAATTATTTCCCTTTATCATTTAGGAAATATTACTTCGTCATTGTCACCTGGCACCTAGTCTGCTTGGTGAGAAGTCCATGTTAAGTTTAATTGCTTTTATTTGTGAGTAATCTGCCTCTTCTTCATGATAACTTTTGTGATTTTTATTTTTGATGATATATCATTATGTTATGATATTTTAAATTTAATTTGCTATTGTTTTCATTATGAAAAGTGCCCTCCCTAATCCTCATTCCCTATTTCACCCATCTCCCCCACCCACCTCTCCTCTGGTAACCATCAGTTTGTTCTCTATAGTTAAGAGTCTGTTTCTTAGTTTGTCTGTTTCACTCTTTTTTTTCCCCTTTGCTTATTTGTTTGCTTCTTAAATTCCACATATGAGTGAAATCATATGGCATTTGTCTTTATCTGATTGACTTATTTCACTTAGCATTACACTTTCTAGCTCCATCCATGTTCTTGCAAATGGCAAGATTTCATTCTTTTTTATGGCTGAATAATATGCTAATATATTAATATATTGAGATATTAATAAGATATTATTAGATCTATTGATAGAATAATATGCTAATATATATCAATATATTAATATATTGATATATGTATATATATATCAATCACATCTTCTTTATCCATTCATCTATTGATAGATACTTAAGTTGTTTCCATAGTTTGACTACTGGAAATAATGATACAATAAATATAGGGCAGCATGTGTCCTTTTGAATTAGTCTTTTTAGATTTTTTGGTAAATACCCAGTAGGGCAAATACTGGATTGTAGGGTAGTTCTATTTTTAACTTTTTGAGGCAATTCCATACTGTTTTCCACAATGGTTGCACTAAGTTTGCATCCCAACAAAAGTGAGAGTGTTCCTTTTTCTCCACATCTTTACCAACACTTGTTTCTTGTGTTGTTGATTTTAGCCATTCTGACAGCTTTAATATAATATCTCATTGTAGTTTTGATTTGCACTTCCCTGATGATGAGTGATGTTGAGCATCCTTTTATGTGCCTGTTGTTCATCTGTGTGCCTTCTTTGGAGAAATGTCTGTTCATGTCTTCTGCCCATTTTTAATTGAATTATTTGATTTTTGAGTGTTGAGTTATATCCGTTCTTTATATATTTTGGATACTAACCCTTTATCAGATAGGTCTTTTGCAAATATCTTCTCCCATTCAGCAGGTTGCCTTTTAGTTTTCATTGTTTCCTTTGCTGTGTAGAAACTTTTTATTTTGATGTAGTTCCAACAGTTTATTTTTGCTTTTATTTCTCTTGGCCGGGATCCTTGGGTGGCGCAGCGGTTTGGCGCCTGCCTTTGGCCCAGGGCGCGATCCTGGAGACCTGGGATCGAATCCCAAGTTGGGCTCTCGGTGCATGGAGCCTGCTTCTCCCTCTGCCTGTGTCTCTGCCTCTCTCTCTCTCTCTCTCTGTGTGGCTATCATAAATAAATAAAAAAAAAACACGATTATTTCTCTTGGCCTCAGGAGACATATCTAGAAAAATGTTGCTATGGCTCATGTCAGAGAAAAATAACTGCCCATGCTCTCTTCATGGATTTTTGTGGTTTCAGGTCTCACATTTACATCTTTAATCCATTTTGAGTTTATTTTTCTGTATGGTGAAATAAAATGGCCCAGTTTCATGTTATGAAATTTTAAAATGTGGATTCAAGTCAGTTGAAGTTAAAGTCACAGTGAGCAGTCTTCACAGTAGACCAACCACATCTTAAGATCTGTGAATGATTTTGATATCTGTGGTGGGGATTTTCCATTTGACACTTTCATTTTCATCCATTCTCTCTTCTTCTCTGTCCAGCTTGGAAAGAAGCACACTTGGGCTGCCTTGAGAGCTGACCGATGGAAGACATCATCTGGAGACAGAGGGACCAGAAAGGCAGGAAATGGAGGAATAGCTTCCTTTTCCTGACCTTCTTCAGGGAAGCATGTGTGGTAGTACCTGTGTCCCCCCATGATGATAGCTCTTCTTACCCACTCCAGCTCCACTGGGTGCAGACACTACCTCCTCCCTTGTACCAGCCATGTGATTGTGACAGCTTTCCATTGTCATGGGATTGCCCAATGCCAGCATCTTTGTAGAATCTGCCTTTCTTATCATGGGGATATGGTGGGCTGGAAGCAAAGATTTTCTCCACCACCACAACCACCCCACTCCCTCATAGCTTTAAAAATGTAAGATATATATATATATATTTTCATTAGTTCATTCATTTGCTCACTCATTCATTCATGAGCATGGTGCAAGGCACTGCTACAGACTCAGGGACAGACATAAAGCATGTCACACAGGCCCCATATATCTTATCCTCTTCTGTCTATCTTGTCACTCCCTTCATACTAGCCAGTGTCCTGGTAACAGCATGGTGTCTGTTGTCTTCTTACCTTACTTTACTGATGATCCTTAACTGACACTTCTTATCTTAATGCTGTGCCTCCTTCTTTATTTAGTCAATTCTTTATAGCTTTCAAAATTCATTTAAGCAATATTTCTTCCTGGAAGCCTTCACTGATTCTCTGGTCTTCCTCATATTTCCCTGTTTCATGATTATTCTCAGAGTACTAGGTATAAAATATACCAGATACTATGCTAGATGCCTTACATGGATTGTTTCATGAATCTTCAATACAACCACATGAAGGTGATATTATATCCCCACATCACAGATTAGGAAACAAAACCTGAGCTTATTTAATGCCAGGTTCAATTTCATAGAACCAGTAAGTAGTGGAGCTGGAATTCTAACCCAGGCAACATGACCTCGATGACCATTGTGTAAAACCTCTTCACATTTAGGAAAACTAACAATTTGTCACAAAATTTTTTTATACTTGTTTCCACCACACAGTTATAATCTAGAGACATTATTTTACTCATCCATGCTTTTCTGGTGACTACCACAGTGTTCAGGAGGGAATGAAATCCGTCTCAATCAAAAGTTGCAGAAAGACTCTGTATTCCCTAATGCTTATACTTGCTATGGAGAAATTTACAAGGTGGCGAGGGCTGGGAGTGGCTTACATTCCAGAACCAACCTTTAAAAAGTTACAAATGTGGACACCTGGGTGGTTCAGTGGGTTAAGCATCTGCTTTCAGCTCCAGTCATAATCTCAGGGTCCTGGGATAGAACCCCCCCTCCCCCCGCATTGGGCTTCGTGTTCAGTGGGGAGCCTGCTTCTTCTCTCTCTGCCTGGTGCTCCCCCTGCTTGTGCTCTCTGTCTGTTAAATAAATAAACAAACGAATGAATGAATGAATCTTTAAAATATAAAAGTTACAAATGCTAAAATATGCTCAAAGAACTTTCAACTTTTCCAATAAAACATTTTCTTTCCTTTGGATTTTTGCAGCAAAGCTAAAGTACATGAAATAATATAAGAAATGACCAGTGCTTATACCATTACTTTTACATCTTATTATCCCCAGAACCAGACATTGAACATTTAGATAATCATGTAACATTTAATGGAATAGTAATCATGGTGATAGAATGAATGATGGGAAGGTGGAGTTTTGGGATCCTGGGCATCTTCATGAGTCCTGTCTTACTGATAAAAGCCATTCTGGCACATTGGGGCCACATGGGTCTTTTGGAGTAGCCTCCTGTTTCTCATTCAAGGACAAGACATAGGTATATATGGACTTTTCTTATTATAATATATGAAGGATCTTTGGGTTACTCTAATTCTTTGTAGGGCATGGGTTTTAGTAGAATGTACACCTGGCTTTGAATTTCAGATCTACAGTTTACTAATGTGACTTTGAGCAAGTTACTTAGCTTCTGTGAGATACAATTTCCTCATCTGTAAACTAGAGATATCCCCTAAATCTGTGACTATCAACTATCTGGTATGCATTAATATGGCCAGTCAGCTATTAGAAAATAGTAAAACTTTTTTAAAAATAGTAAAAATCAGTTTATTATGAGTCTCTCTGTCTCAAGCCCTCTGTGCTTTCCCACCACCCAGCTGCCCTGATCTCTCCCATAAGACCCCCCCTTCTCCAGAAGCCCTCCTGACCCAGTAAATAAGGGGTTAGTGCTTGGCACAAGATGGATCTCTGGGATCCTGTTTCAAGTTGATGGGGGCCTTCCTACACTTGTTCTGATTCACAGGTGACTGTAAATATTTTGACTATCCTCCCACCTTCACAGGATTGTTGAGTAGATAAAATGTTTTGCCATTTATAAAGCTCTTTGTACAGTTCCTAGCTCTTAGTAAATACACAAGGCATGGCATTTATAGTGGAGGTCTATTTTCTATTGTGATCTGACATCCATTGCCTCTTCTTCTGGACAGACCATATTTTCACGTTTTCCATGCATAACCACCCAGGATAAGGGATAGCAATAGCATATGAACATGCCTGGCCAATCAGAACATTTCATCTCTCCTACCCACAATGATGCGCACAGAAATGGGGACACAACCCAAAGTGGGTTCAAGGAGTCATGCTTAGCTTATACTCCTTAGAGCAACACATGAAGAGGAATTTGGAGTGGTTGCCAAGTATTCTCTAGAGTCTCTTCCAACTCTAAGAATTTATGTTAGAGAATACCCAGCTAATGTTAATAAGAGTCTTATTCAACATTCAGAAATGAGAGACAGGCTGCAACCTGAGTAGTAGGAGTACCTGTTTCCAGCAAAGCCTATGTGCGATTCTGAATTTTTCAGGAACATTAATGCATTTCCCATTCCCTTTTTTGTTGTTGTTGTTTAAATAAATATAAGTGGGTATTTTGACATTCACTGAAAGAGTCATATAGTAGTGGCTTAAGATTATGATTATTTGGCAAACATAGAGTAAGTACCTACCCTGTGCCATTTTTCTGGTTTCTGTTTTCATCCTCTGTGAACCTTGGTTCTCTTCATCCACTCATCACATCTAGTGGCTGGCTTCATGGAAGATGAGGATGTTGATGCCTGTCCTTCGTGGATGCTTTCCTTCCTTTCAAGATTCCCAAAGAAAGATCTTCCTACTCTATTTTTTGTTACTTATTCAAGCTCCATCAATGAGTTAATGGTGTATCCTACATGGAGATTGTGAAGTCTCCTAAGGCAAAAGCCACATTTTATAAATATTTGTTGATCTCTGTAAGCAATGTGTTTCCCTCAAAAGAGTGAGTAATAGATGTTGGCTAACCCTCTTTAATGTCACGTAAAGTGGAGAAATACCCATCATTTGTGATCAAGTAAGACTGTAACTACACTGATTTGCCCAGTTGACCAGTGACTTCTGGGCACTTCGAGCCTGATGCTTTAACAGTCATTCAGAACGCTTTGTAGATATCTGATTCAGTAATAAATTTGGCCAAAATCACTCATCTCTGAAATGTCAGTTTCCTTGGCTTTTGGCCTTCCTAACAACTAAATCAGGTCAAGTAGGTAGCATTCCAGTTCTGCAATGGTCCAAATGACCCAAATCAACTGACTGTGGGAAATGTACTTATTATGTGACTAAATGGAAAATTATTATGTGTTCCCTTTTTTTCAGGCCACACCCTCTACCCATTGAGCATTTGAGGACAGAGTAATAATGCAGACTCTCTTGGCAAGCCTCTACTTGTACTTTCTGGAACTGTTCTTCCCAACCATTCAGATAGGTGAGAACTGCTCTCTCGGCACATCCAGAGGGGAAATATTTAAAAATGTCCCTGCTGAATCCTTTCTGGAAAAAATGAAGTTGCACAATTCTTTCAGAAAAGAGTGCCCTAGGGAGCTATTGTTTTTTAGGAGTCTACTCAAATTGCACTAGGGAATAACTTGTATGATTACCACACAGTATCCTCAGTCCATTTTTCTGTGCATCTAGGTAGAGAACAGATCCATGACTCATTCTTTATTCAGGAGCTTTGCATATTCCACAGAAGGGCCCCCTCAGGGAGTCTTCTGTTTGATAAGACCCCAACTCAGACATCTGATTTGATGGCAACTTATTCCTATCAGTTTAATATTCCGCAAAAGAGACTTCAGCTTGGAAAATACTCAGATTACTTGGCAACCACACCAAATTTCTTTTCCTATGTCTTCCTAACGTGTGTAGATCACACAGATAAAAGTAAATCTTAAGAGCAGTCTTGAGTAGCCCTTGGTTCTCTATGGAAAATATGCAAATAGACTCTTCTATCATACAAAAGAGCAAACCAGGGCAGCCCAGGTGGCTGAGCAGTTTAGAGCCACCTTCAGTCCAGGGCCTGGTCCTGGACACCTGGGATCGAGTCCCACATCAGGCTCCCTGCATGGAGCCTGCTTCTCCCTCTGCCTCTCATGAATAAATGAATAAAAATTTTTTTTTTTTAAAAAGAGCAAACCAAAAACATTACCCATAATAAGTTTTTTTTTTTTTCAGACAAATCTGAATACTGGCAATTTCTCAGCTGAAGTGTGTAAGGTGAGAAAAATCATAATGAAATATCAAGTAAAAAAGAACCCAATAGAGTCAGAGTTAAAAGCACGTGGGAACTGCACCGACAAATGCAGAACACAAAATAAGATATTCCACATGGACATTTGAAGTATATCAACATAGGTATCTAAATGCCTTAATTACTGTGTTCAAAGGAGCAAATACTAAGGTGTTACAATGGTCTCTCAAATATTTACTTTGGAGATAATTTTTCCATGCCAGCTTTTAACCTTAGGCAGTTTTTTTTAGAGGAAAAAAATCAGATGAAATCCACCCAGCCACTTCTAATTATGCAAAAGAAGAAAATAAGATGCCTTTCTTAATATAAAGAAGAAACATTGCAATTGACTCTGTGTTCCTTTGATGCAACTGATGTCTTTCATTCTGTCTTACTGTGTGAAGTTTTTGGTGATGGAGTTTTGATACGTAACTTTCTATATATAAAGGTCTACCAAATCTCTCTCTTGGGGTACCTGAGTGGCTCAGTTGGTTAAGCATCTGACTCTTGATCTCCGCTCAGGTCTTAATCTCAGGGTCATGAGTTCAAGACCCTTGTGGAGCCTACTTAAAAAGAAAAAAGAATCTCTCTCTTCAAGAAGCACCTTGGTGATGGTTGACTCAAAGACTCAGAGAAAGTCTGCAGATCTACAGAATAAGCTCATTCATCCATTATTCATTCATTCTTATATAGAGAACTTAAATTTTTAAAAAAGATTTACTTATTTATTCATGAGAGACACAGAGAGGCAGAGACATAGGCAGAGTGAGAAGCAGGCTCCCTGCTGGGAGCCTGATGTGGGACTCGATCCCAGGATCCCCAGATCACAACCTGAGCCAACAGCAGACACTCAACCACTGAGCCACTCAGGTGCACCTAGAACTTAAATTGATAAGCCAATGAGCTGATAATCTAAGTCACTCATCTTGTAGTTTCCAAAGACTTGGTGGATAAATGTAAAACAGGAATTGGGGAGTATTTGGGTAGCTCAGTTGGTTAAGTATCTGCCCTTGGCTTGGGTCATGGTCCCAGGGTCCTAGGATGGAGCCCCACATCAGGGTCCCTGCTCAGTGGGGAGTCTGCTTCTCCCTCTACCTCTGTACTCTCTCTCTCAAATAGATAGATAGATAGATAGATACATACATACATACATAAATAAATACATAAATAAATAAAATCATTAAAAAATAAAATAAAACAGGAATTGGGTTTTTATACTGGAAGATTTCAGGGTAACTTCTGATCACTGAATAGAACTGACCTATTTCAGAGTACTTCCAAAGAAAATGATAGACGGCATAGAAGACGGCACAGGTTTGGTAACGCACCCCAGCATTCCATAATGCTGGCTGTACAAGAGGTTACCTGAGGAGCTTTCAAAAAAGCTAGACAACCCTTCACCCCCACAGAATATGGCTTTAATGGTTCAAGGATGAACTGGGCATCAATCATTTCTAAAAAGCTCTCCTGTGAGAGTTCTGCTGTGTGGTCAGGATTTAGAACCACTGACCGAAGTACCATTTAGAACATTCAGTAATGGAGCAAAATTGGTAGATCTAATTCCAAGAATCCACTTACTAAAGACATTTCAATGGGACTTTCAGGATTTGGGATATGTTAAAATCTCTGTGGCAGAGAGCCACAGGGCACTATGGGAGGCAGGAAAGCCTAGGTTTGATGACTGGTTCTACCTCAAACTGCACTGCATTTCAACAAGATGCTTCCTTAAGCCTGTATTACCTGAAAAATACTTCACAGGGTTTTTTTTTGTTTTGTTTTGTTTTTTTGTTTTTTTAGGAAATCAAATAGTCAACATAGTATCTAGCCTGGAACCTAGATCTTAGCAAGTTTGGGAGGTTGAAAAATGATTGCCCCAAAAGATATCTATGTCCAATTCCTAGAATCTGCGAATGTTACCTAAAAAAAGGATCTTTTCTGATGTGATTCAGGACCTGGAGATGAGGTCATCCTGGATTATCGAGATATGCCCTACCTCTCATAAGGGAGGTAGAGGGAGGTTTGAGACAGATGCACAGACGAGAAGACACCCACGGGGAGAAGGCCATGTGAAGACAGAGGCAAGATTGGGGCAATGTGGTCACAAGCTAAGGAATACCATGGACTGCTCCAGCAACCAGAAAGAAGCAAGGGAAGTCATGGACCCGATCCTATCTGCAGAAGGAACCAACCCTAGCAAATGAATATGGTAGAAATTCAATGAATGCTGGCTCACTTCATGATCAGGACAGAACAAGAAGCTCTGGAAAAGAAGCATTTGGAATCATTTTCAAGTGGATGTCAAGCCCTTCTATGGAGAGTCTAAAGATTTTTCTAGAGCAGAATAAACACTCAAACACAGAGAAAAACAAACCAGGGGTGCCAGTAGTCCTTCTCTGGGCTTTCTTTCCCAGGGAGACCAGGATGGGCTTCAGAGGCATGACCCCCAGCAAAATACCTATGTGTGCCCACCGGAGGGGCTAAAGGCTGAGTATGCCAAGTGATGGCAAGGATGTGGAATCAGCAGAACTCTCACACACTGCTATGGGTACAGAAAATGGAAAACAGTATTTTTTTCTTCAAATGGCAAACATACACCTAACATGTTACCTAGCCATGCCACACCTAGGCATTTACCCAAGAGGAATGAAAACATATGTCCACACAAAGACTTGCACTGAATTTTCCTAGCAGCTTCATTGTAACACCCCCCCCCAATAGAAACAGATCCAAAGCCCATCAACAGGTGAATAAACAATGAAATACTGATCATTAATGAAAGGCATCAGTAAATGGTTTCTTTTAACATTGTGGATGAATATCAAAACCATTATTTTGAGTTTAATAAACCAGATACAAAAGAATATCTCCTGTATTATTCCACTGATAGAAATGTTTAGAAAATAAAAGACGTCTATAATGGCAGAATGCAGATGAATGGTTGCTCAGAGAAAGAAGGAGGGGTGTGGGGGGAGCCAGGAGGGATGGGAAGCAAAGAGGCACAAAGCAACTTTTGGAGTGATGGAAACATTAGTGCCTTCTTAGTGGTTGGGATTTCATGAGTCTACAAATTTGTTAAAACTCTTCAAAGTGTGTATTTTAAAAATGTGCAATTCGTTGCTTGTGAACTGTGTCTCAATAAAGTTGTTAGAAGGGAAATATTAGCATCCACCTCTGGGAGAGCAAGTAGGCCAATTGAAAGGCCATTGGGAATCCAACCCTTGATGCCTGAAAGGCATGATAGAAGAAAAGGTGTTCTGGATTCAGTGTAAGCAGAGGGACAGTGAAAGTTGACATGTTTTAGAATGTTCCATAATCACAATTTAAATGAATAACGGAGCAGTGTGAAGAAGCACAGGATTTTCCCATTTCAATTAGGCCCTCAAATTTCAGGGTCAGGAGGCTTCCTGTGTGTTGCTCAAGTCTGCTCCCTATTGCTTGGACAGGATGCTAGTGATGGATTTATCTTCTCTGGGGAAAATGCCCTCTACTGCTGCTGTGTTTTTGTTTGTTTGTTTTTGTTTTGTTTTTATTCATGAGAGACAGAGAGAGGCAGAGACATAGGCAGAGGGAGAAGCAGGCTCCCTGTAGGGAGTCTGATGGGGACTTGATTCCGGAACCTTAGGATCACGTTCTGAGCCAAAGGCAGATACTCAACCACTGAGCTACTCAGGCATCCACTGTTTCTGTTAAATATGCCTCTCTTCCAGGGCTCAGACTGACCTTGGGGTTGGGGAGCATTCGCCTGCCTCCTGGGCCTGGGTAAAAGAAAGGCCAGAGGATGACTACTAGTGTCCTCATGTTAATTTCTCGAGTGGATGGCTTGCCCTCTGTGCTCGGTGTTTATCCTGTTCCAGAAAACATCGTTAGACCCCCCGCAAGAGGACTTGGCCTTAGCTATCTTTAAACATAGAAGAACAGTTGTTTTCCACTTTAAAACAGGATATGCTTGGGGCGCCTGAGTGGCTCCATAGGTTGCACATGCCACTCTTGATTTTGGCTCAAGTCATGATCTCAGGGTCATTGGATCGAGTCCCGGTTAGGGCTCTGCTGTCAGCATGAAGTCTGCTTGAGGTTTCTCCCTCTCCTTCTCCCTCTGTTTCCCACCCCCCCCCAACACTCTCTCTCTCTCTTTATCCCTCAAATAAATAAATAGATCTTGAAAAAATAAATAGTGCTTATAAAGGAAGTTGAAAGTATTGGAAATTGGGAATAAAGGAAAATATCTCTTGCTAGCCTTACCATTCAAATATAGATACTTTCAATGTTTTTCCTCTCATATTTCTAGTTAAGGGTTTTTACAAAAACAATCATCATTATACTACACACACAGCTTTATTGCCTGCTTCTTTTATTGTTACCTTCTGGTGACTTTCCTGTGTATTACGCAAACTTCATAAATATTATCTTTAATGGCTGCATAATATTTCATGAGCAGATATGCCACTGTTAACCATGGCCCTGTTAGCAGAGAGTGTGAAAAACAATTAGATGGTGATTTCACACAGATTTCACTCAAGATATAAAAGGAAGAACCCTAATGGTGGGACCTCTTTGATGAGTAGGTCTCAGATTGCACTTCAAGCTGAGTTATTAGCTGGTGACCCTGAAAATGCGCCATTATTTCATTATGACCTCTCACTTGCCCAGCCATAAGTCATCCATCCATGGGGCTTTTAAAAGATTCCTTCCACCTTTAAGATCCTGGGATTCTCTGATCTACCCTACTAAACCAAAGTGCCTGATTTTGGCCATCCAGGTTTCTTACCCATCCATTCATTCTTCGTATTTTGTATTGATTTGACTTTAAGTCATCAGAGTTCACCTGAGCTCCATAGGCCTTCAATAAACATTCACTTCCACAGATCAAAACAGGAAGAAAAACAATTTATTTAAATTCCTTCATTTATAGACATAGTATTTTATTATTTTTTGATTGGAGTTCAATTTGCCAACATATAGCATAATACCCAGTGCTCATCCCATCAAATGCCTCTCTCAGTGCCCGTCACCCAGCCCAACCCCCCACCCACCTCCCTTTCCACTATCTCTTGTTCGTTTCCCAGTGTTAGGTGTCTCTCATGTTCTGTCATAAGTATTTTAAAAGATCTGACTTCCTTTCTACACATTCACTTAGGATAGTTTTTTTTTTTTTTTTTTTTTTTTTTTTACTTAGGATAGTTCTAATTCATTTCATGTCACACCATTGACAATGACCAAAATTAACACAACGAGTCTCAATTTCAACAGTGACATAGAAATCAGACAATGTATAAGACCAGGTGAACAAGGACATGGGAAAAAAACGCACATCTTATTAATATCTACAATTAAAATGAATCCTCAGGCTTGGAAAGGCTCCTCTGAGTTACATGGAGCTCACTGGATTCCTTCCATATGTAACAACTTTGAATTTGCAAGATTGTACACCTCCAAAAATAATGGAAGAGACTCCTGCCTGGCTGTCTGGAGCCTGATAAACAACTCCATTAATTAAAAGGTGCAAGTCATTAGCATATGTTACTACTATTACCATGTACTTCTCTTTAATATAACTTACATTTGCTTCATTATGCCCAGTTAACTTTGTGCTTCTTCTGAGCCTTTTTAAAAAAACCTACCAGTTTCTATTTTACATTTACTGAATAATATTGTTATAGAGTAAGGGTAATTTCTTTATTTCTATTTGAGGACAAATCCAATCTTAACAATTTAATTACCACTTATAGAAATTTAAGATGCACAGCAAATAATATTTCAAAAGCAAAAACATAAAAAAATAAAAAATAAAAAAAACAAAAGCAAAAACATTAGTTCTTAGAAATATAAAATCAGTGCATACAAAATGACTATTTAACCAGTATTCCCAAGTGATAGTGCTATATAGTGGTTAAAAACTTGACGTAGAATATCACATAGTGGCTAGAACAATAATACTAAAAAAGAATATAAGAAAATATAACAGACAAAATGATGGCATGTCCTTGATGGTCCTCCACAGAAAAAAATGAGGGATATAGGAAACAAAATAAAAATACAATTTCCCCAATTGTTTTATAATATTTAACAAAACATTTTGGCAAACTGTTTCCCTGAAATGGAATTAAATTTAGCATAAAAATACAATCACCTCATTTTCTTTTAGTCTTCATCTTGTTTTTTTTTTTTTAAGAAAGGTAGAAGCTTTAGAAAATTGAATTCATTAAATTACTATGAAAGTATATATACTTTCTTTCAATCCTGGAAATTATTTTAGGTTAGCAGAATCCTAAGAAGATCACCATTCATAATTTACATAAGTTCACCAAACTTTAAACAAGAGCCTTCTTAACTTTGCCAACCGAGTTTTACTTTATAAAGAAAATTACATTTGAGTTAGTTTAAATGATCAGAAACAGTGTAATCTATTGCTTTTTCAAGATGTTAAAAGAAAAAAATATTTTGGCTGCTCTGAGGGCTTGGAAATGTCTTTCTTTGCTACAAAAAGCACAGTATGTCTCATTCAACTATTGAAGATACCTTAGGGTAGGAATTCATTCAATCAGGAGAGCCATTGATCAATAAGAGAGTGGACAACCCATTCATTCAGTTCCTTCATTTAATATATGTATGAAGTGCTCCCTATGTGCCAGGCATAGGAGGAAAAATAGTAATTATCGATTCTTAGATCACAATCAGATGCTCCTGAAAAGTCACCATAAAGACTTCCTGGACACTCCCCTCTAAATTTTAATTCTCATAAATAATTTTAGCAATTGCTTTCACACATGTAACATATCCCTCCATATATGTCATCAGTAATTGTTTACAGAGAGCCTCCCATGTGCAAAGAGTTGGGGAATACTCATAGATAAACAAATTACCTACCATCAAAGTGCTTAACAGTTGGCAGGCAAGGGAGACAATGTTACTAATAACAACAGTCATGGAGGGTAAAAAGGGCTAAGTGTGTATGAGGATTTGCCAAAGCTCAGAGGAGGAAGAAATTACTTCTGTTTGGGGATTGGATTATAATTACTTGTTAGATTTTCTTTCTTCCCTGCTGTAGTGTAAGCTCTGTGAAATCAGGGCATGGGAGTGTCTGTCTTAGTTGAATCCTCAAGAATGAATGCATACCTGACACAGACTAGGTGTGCAAGAATATTTGTCTAATGAATAAATGACTTGGCATTTCACTTAGGTTGTAAAAGATTATGATTCAGTTAAATGGACAGGGGGGAGGTAGGGGGCATTCCTGATGAGGGAAGAGTGAACCGGAGGGGAAGCACAGGTGCACAGTACGGCTTTATCTTTCCAGGTTGAATTAGGGTAATTAACACGGGTGCCGCAATAGAAAAATCCTAACTCTCAAGGTCTTAATACAATCATGTTTTATTTCTCTCTCAGGTCAGCACTTATGTGGGTTGGGCGTCCTCCCTCCTTATTTTGTAGCTACACTATTTGGAATACATTCCTCCAAGGTTGTCACAGGAGGGGAAGAAAGGGATGGAGGAGCTACCCCAGGTCTGAACTGCCTTAGCCTTTGCACACAGTCAATTAGAACTAATCCTGTGGCCAATCTAAGCTCAAGGGAGGCTGGGCATATGGGGAAGGGCAGAGAATATTTAGTGAGCACTATCTCTCTGCCATGTAAGTCTGTGTTTATCTGCAAATTGCTTGTGTGTGTGTTTTCATTTATATAATTTTTATTTGTCCCCATTTCCTCTAGCCTTTTCCAAATCACAAGTTAAAACTCTTACTTTCTTTGTCACTCCCCATAGACTAAAGGTAAGTGCTGTATCCTGTCTAGCTGCTTAAAATGCTGCCGATAATAATGATTACATTCAAATCTCACATTGTACACATGAATAAACTGAATTTTGTTAATAAATACAAGAGATAGAGTCTCTATTATTATTTATTTGATTATAATGGATTTGAATTGGAAATTTGGCTAAAAGAGGTTTTCATTTTGAGCTAACCAAAAGGGACTTTTGCCTAATGTTTTATATCCAATCAGCCTTCTGTGCCTCAGTTTCCTGATCTGAGAAATGGGATTATGATACTCACTTGTAAGACTCTTTGTTTCCTTGGATAGCCCTAATGTTTTGATCAAGGCTGAATCGTACAATGACTAAATACTTGATTTTTATACATTACACATAAACATGCAAAACCATTTGCAGGATGATAGGAAATTCTATGAAAAAACATAGATAAATATATCAGATAGTTAGACTGTGTAGTGTATATCATGTGTGTGGTCTTTGACATATTCCTGTCATTTATTTCTTTAATTTTGTTTTTATTTCCTGTGGGGATGGAAAATGAGTTGGATTAGTCAGAGGAGTAGTCGGTGAATGTTTAAGTGAGAAGAAAAAAAAGGGGGGGCTTGGGTAAAGATTTCTCTGAAGTTTAAACTCAGAGAAAAATGGGACTACATCAAGCTGTATTCACTCTGGATTTGAATTAGGGATAGTTCAGCTGAGTATCAGAAAAAACATGGACAAATAAACAAAATCTCATATGAATTCTTTGAAAATGCTAGGGCTTTAGTGTTTGGACCTAGGGCAAATTTGTAGTTAAGAAGAAATTCTAGTGGCAGGCACCCCTAAAAAGGTAAGCCAGCAGAAAAGGCCCAAACAATTGATAGATTTGCTTCTCAGTGCCATGCATGGGAGTATTTGTCTCCTTCATCATTCTCCAACTTCAGAATGAATTCGAATTGCACAGACTTGGGGGTATCCCAACTCCAGGGATTCTGATTCTGGAGGTCTGGGGTGGGACCTGAGAATTGGCATTTCTGACACATGATACTGATGCTGGTGGTCTGAGGGCTAAACTTTGAGAACCATTGTTTTAGATCCTGGTTTGTGAAGAGGATGTCCTGAAGGGGAAGATGAGAAGCTGCACCAAATCAATGTCCCTGGGCTTCACATCCCACCGGTATCAGTCATGGTAACTCCGCTGGCTGCGGTAGGGTCCACTCAGCACTTCTTGCTAACTTACTTTCCATAGTGGGAATGGGACCAAGGTAAGGATGGCAATTTAGATTGCTTGTGGTTAGAGTTGAACGAGGAGATCATTTTAGGCTCCAGTTATTTCACAGAATTTGGGGTCTGAGAGGGATGTTAAAAACACTTTGAGAGAGATACACTATGAGAGGGGCAACCTAGACTCGGTTTATTCCACTGGGTTGATCAATGGAGTGAGAGATACAGCTGCATATGGTACAGCCAACACAACAACTGCCTTGACCAGGTCAACATTCTCTAGGATGGTGATTAAAAAGATATCTTCACGCAAGTTTTGTAAAACTCATATAGAGACTCTTCCATGTGTGCAAATCAAAAGTACCTGGATGGGAATGGATAGGTTAATAGTTGAGATAAGTTTGGCCAAGGAACTTTGTAGAAATCAGTCTCTCAGCTAAGCTGGCAAAACAAACCTCCAAGTTGCTAATTGAATCACTGTGCATAGAAGAATCTTCCATCTTGTGTATAAGTGAGTCTCCTTTTACTACAAACAAATAGCGCTACTTAGTAATTTTTATTAATAGAGTTTCTGTGTATACAATACCACTTTCAAGTTTGATATCATATTACACAAGTGCCTTGTAAAGTATGTAATAAATGCCCAAATTATAAGGAATGTAGAGATGCTAAGGCAGCCTTGCAAATCAGCATGAAAATAAATCAGGCCATAGAAAGTTTTAATCACCTTGCTGCACACCAGGAGATTCACATGCAATAAAGTAATAAAAACTGTGTAATTTTCTACCTGCCTGGCATAAGTCGTTACTCTCTAAGGGCTTAGTGGGCTTCTGATGTTCAGAAGCTAGGTGAGAGTAGTTGCCACAGATTCTTTTCATAGGGAGAAAGAGAGAGATGAGCATATGTCACTTTTCACCCAGAGCCATTCTGGCTAAACTGTGCCTATAAATTCCTTCACTAGGCTGTACAAGAAATTTACTGACCAAGAGGATATTTCTGTAGAATCCTGAAAAATATTCAGGGCAAGATTCCAAACCACACATGGCTGAGCTTTTCAAAGTACTGCTTATCAGTGAAGGTTCTTAGGCATAGCACCTCTGATTTTCCATCTTTGTTCTGACCTTTCACATGTAATAGAGGAAACACACAGACACACACACACACATTGATTCATTCTTCAGTATAGGCATATATTTGGATTAGGCAGACTTCTTAATTTAAGGGGATAAACTAATAATTAATGCAAGTGCTCCTTTCATAGAAATTCTATGAGATTCTTGGAACCCAGGCTTTTAACAATACTTTTCTTCCTCAGATCTGCATTTAGCTTCTACTGGCTTTCACAGTCCTATGTGTTTGTCTTGAACTCCCGAGTCCTGCCGTACATTGCTTTGAGCCCAGGAACCCTGTAATTCTTATAAAAAGTTTGGCAGTCATGCCCCACTTCTCAGCAAGACTTAATAACAGTGATCTTCAGTTAGGCCTCATAAAACTAGGTTATCATTATTTGGATAATATATGCTAATAAGAATTATCACAAATAATGGAAACTAAACTACCCTTATAAAAATAAAGAAACAAAGTATATACGGTGGTGCGGCCGTCTGGGATGATTCTCCCAAGCACAGGGGTGAATTCATTAGGGTTAAATGAGTGTACTGAGAAACCTATAGTCAAGAATGGTTTCACTTGTCTGTTGCAAGCAGTAGTTTTGGTTTGTTGAACCTTGCTTTGGTTTTTATCCACTGATACTTATATATAATATTATGACACTTTAAATAGATGATATCTTAATAATCTGTACCCATATGCGTAACACTCTGGTCAGTAGACACTATCTAATTTCCTGAGAATAATGGAATTAAAGTGGATGGCAGTGATGCAAAAAGGCAATCTGAGTGACCATGAGGAAACCCCTCCCCCCTGCCAGATTCCTGAGCTACAAGACAAGAAGCATCAGAATATGGCCATGGGACAACCAGTTTCACTAATAATATTAGTCATGGCCACCATTCATTGAGTGCTACTCGAATGCCAATTTGTGGTTGAGGAAACAGATGTATAGAACAGATGACTTGTCTGAGGTCACATAGTCATGGTGGAGCTGAGGGGTGAACACAGAACTGAATCTAAAGATTTGCTGTTAACCAGCAAAACTGTACTCTCTCTCTCTCCATAGGAAAATGAGAATTTTGTCTCTGACAGGGTAGGAGCTCTGTGTGGTGACGGTGGGGCCTGCCCCTCTCTCTTCTGCTGCAGGTTTTGGGCCAATGCCCTAACCCACCTGGCCACATAAGAGTGCACCCAGGGACTCAACGCTCTGTGCCTCAGCAAAGGAATCTGGGAGGTTTTCCATGTTTTTCCTGGAGTATCTCCTTGCTGCTACCCTACCAATTTGAAAGATGAGATCTCTACTGCCCTATGGCTAGAGCTAGCTCTCAATTAGGGGTTAGAGCAAAGAGAGAGATGCCACTCTAGGCCACTTCTGTCTGTCAGACAGGCTTAGTCACCCTATAAGGGCTGGCGGTGAAACTGGGCTAATGCTTGATGGCGTTACAAGGCTCAACACAGGGTTTAGAAGTGATCTCTGCCCTCATCAACCAAAGAAAGAACAGAAAGGAGTTTTAGTTTCTTCAAATTCCCATTGACCCCAAAGCTATATTTCAAACATATTTACATGGGGGACGAGGACTGGCCCTGTCGAGGTACTTGGAGGGATACTCAGCCTGAGGTGGTGCTCAAACCAGACTTCACTGGGGAAAGGCTGGCAGAGAAGATGGAATAGGAATAACCTTAGGTGCTCCCTCCAACTTATGCTCACTGCTGAGAACTGCAAACACGGAGCAGATTTCCACGTGCTAGGCTCTCAGGGTGGGGGCAGGGTATTACCCTAGACTCTGGCTGTATGTTTCCTTCCTCCCTCCCTCCCTCCCTGCCTCCCTCCCTTCCTTCCTTCCTTCCTTCCTTCCTTCCTTCCTTCCTTCCTTCCCTCCTTCCTTCTTTTTTTAAAAAATTCTATTTGTTTATTCATGAGAGCCACACAGAGAGAGGCAAAGACATAGGTAGAGGGAGAAGCAGGCTCCCTGCAGGGAGCCTGATGCAGGACTCAATCCCAGGACCCCAGGATCACGACCTGAGCCAAAGGCAGATGCTCAACCACTGAGCCACCCAGGTGCCCTTCCTTCCTTCCTTCCTTCCTTCCTTCCTTCCTTCCTTTCTTGCAGCAAAACAAAATTTATTGAGCCATAGTACAAAGCTACAAAGCTCCTGAGGAGGGAGGGGACCCGAGAGGGTTCCCCAGATGTTTTCTTTCTTCTTTATAAAGTATGCAGAAAGTTATGTAATAGCTTAATACTCTCAGGAGCACTCTGGCCCTGCCCAACACTACCTGGTCAAGATAGCATGATTCACTCTGGTTATCACTCAACCTGGTTATCATTGCTCACCCAGTGCTTGCTCTGTGTTAGTGCCTAGCAATCCTATTCTTTATTTTAAAAATAGTTCAATAAATAGATGAATGGGATAAGAAATAGGTCTTCTTTGTAGCAGAATTCTGATTAATAAATGTGAGAGGAATGGTGGAAGAAGACAATTACCATTTGACAAACACCACAGTAATAAAGGGTGCAAGTAAGAATCATAGGTGGATCATGCAATTGATGGGCAAAAGTATAATGAGAAACAGTATTTGCACAGTCTCTAAGTATCTTCCCATAAGAAACTCATCATTACAATGGAAAATAGTAACCTTTTAGTGGAGAAACCGTCATATACCACCAGAATGAAATGATGAAAATGAATACCACCCAGAGTAAGACATAGTGACATCATGTGCTTGGAAAGGGCACACCAGTGCTTCAGTGGGATTCTTGCCCCAAAGACACAACCTAAATCTAATCAAGAGGATACATCAGAAAAATTCAAATTGAGGGATATTCTACAAAATAATGGGGAAGTACTCTTTAAAAGAGTCAAGGTCGTGAAAGGCAAAAAAAAAAAAAAAAAGACTAAGGAACGGAGTCAGATTCTAAGTGAGTAAGGACACTTGACAACTTAATATAATGTGTGGTCCTGGATCTTGTCCTAGATCAGATAATGGCTGTTAAAGTAGGCAACTGGTGAAATCTGAATGTCTGTAAACCAGTTAATAGTATTGTAACCATGTTAACTTTCTGGCTTTGATCATTGTTCTCTGGTTATGTAAGATGTTAACATCTGAAGAAGTTAAGTCAATATATACAACAGAATATTACTCAGCCATAAAAAAGAATGAAAATTTTGCCATTTGCACTAACATGGATGGGGCTAGAGAGTTTAATGTTAAGTGAAGTAAGTCAGAGAAAGACAAATAGCATATGATTTCACTCGTGTGTGGAATTTAAGAAACAAAACAGATGAACATAAGGGAAAGTAAAAGGGAGAGGGAGGCAAACCACAAGAGAGATTCTTAACTATAGAGAACAGAGGATTGATGGAGGAAGGTAGGTGGCGGATGGGCTGGGTCGGTGATGGGTATTAAGGAGGGCACTTGTGATGAGCACTGGGTATTATGTGTAAGTGATGAATCACTAACTTCTACTCCTGAAACCAATATTACACCATATGTTAACTAACTAGACTTTTTTTTTTTTTTTTTAAGAAAGGGAAGAGGGGGACAGCCCTAATAGCTCAGCGGTTTAGTGCTGGCTTCAGTCCAGGGCATGATCCTGGAGACTGGGGATCGAGTCCCACATCAGGTTCCCTGCATGGAGCCTGCTTCTCCCTCTGCCTGTGTCTCTGCCTCTCTTTGTGTCTCTATGAATAAATAAATAAAATCTTAAAAAAAAAAAAAAACGGGAGAGGGGAGGGGCAGAGGGAGAAGGAGAAAGAGGATCTTAAGCAGGCTCCATTCTCAGCACAGAGCCCAATGAGGGGCTTGATCTCGCTGTTTGGCTTGACCCTGAGAGCCATCGAAGTGCTCCAACAAACTAGAATTTAAATAGAAACTTAAAACATGGGATCCCTGGGTGGCTCAGTGGTTAAGCACCTGCCTTTGGCTCGGGGCATGATCCTGGAGTCCCGGGATCGAGTCCTACGTCGGGCTCCCTGTGTGGAGCCTGCTTCTCCCTCTGCCTGTGTCTCTGCCTCTCTATCTCTCTGTGTCTTTCATGAATAAATAAATAAAGTTTTGAAAAAAGAAAGAAACTTAATCATGAAAAAAATTTTTTAAAAAGAAAAAATGAAGATGAATGAAAGATACAAGGAATTGATTTGCTATATTTACAACTTTTTTGAAAGTCAGAAGTTATTGAAAATTGAGGGCCAAACATTTTTTAGAAACTTACCGTAACAACCAACTTAAGTGTAATTTCCCTAAAACCTGCTACTTAAACTTTCAAGAGTCAGATCACATGCATAACCACTTGGGCAGAGTGTGAGTTCGGGCTTGGTAGCGAGTGAAGAACCATTAGTTTAACAAACATTTACTGAGCATCTACTATGCCCCAGGACTTCCACTAGGTTCTGGGATGTCATGGTCGCGTGCATTCAGATATGCTTATATGCCCTGTCTCCCTGGTTGTATGGGAAATTCATAGAAGATTAATTTAATATTTCTTTACTTTTCCATAGGATATCTGGAACAATGCCATTCACATAGCAGCCCCTTGGTAAGAACATATTCAACGACTGGACGACTATGTCTGTTATTCCCTTTCTGTGAGTAAACATGGGTGGTTGGTTACTAACCATTTATTGCCCATTTAATGGCAGCCTCTACCCAGACCTCTTTCTTCTGGTTTCAAGCCATCCTGGCTATTTCTCTGCACCATTAGCCTCAGGTGTTAGCCTTGTTTCCACCAATTTCTTCTTTTTTGCTCTCTCCTCCTGCAAACAGCTCTATGGGAGCACACCTTTGTCCCTGCGCTACCAGGGACTGTGGAAACACGGACGGGAAGATCTGCAAATCTTTGGCAAAATCACTTGACCTCATGCCTCTTTGCTTAGCCTCTAAAACAGGAATCCTCTTCAAGATTTGTCAAGGGCCGTGACATCCTTCTCTCCCAAGTCGAAGTGCAAATGATCCCTAATGAAGAGTAATGATGAGTGGGGCTACTTGAGCGAGTTCGCTCCTGGGGAAAGGCAAGCCTATTTTGACTGTTCAGTCAGAGAAAGCTTCTTGTGCTGGAGATGCTTTTAGTCACGCTTTCTCCTGGGTAAATCATAGCTGGAAAAAGGCTTATTTGTTCCCAAGAAAATGTATCCAGAAAGTAAACGAAATCACATCCCAGATCCCTACCTTGGCAGCTGCTCTCTTTCATTCAAAGGATCAAAACCATCAGGACACACAGAGCATATTATACATATGCCTCTAGCAATTTTATGGTAGTCTGAAAAACATAAATAGGAATAAAGATTAGTTATTTTTGAACAACACCGGAATAAATTTGTCAGCCTACAGATTCAATTGCAAAGAAAAGAGGTGCCATTCCAGGGGCATTTTGGGCTAACAGGGCAGGTACCCCCTCCTGCCTTTCTTTCCTAAGGCCCAATTTGCCCTTGCGATGAAGTGCGCTGTTTGTAGGAAAGCCAGTCTGTTGATTGCACACCTGCAACGCTCAAGCCATAATTCTCAACGGCATTTTAGCGCCTCTGTTATTGTCTATACTCGAGGGTTCAGCATACAAATATAAATCTGCTACTTTGTATGCGCTGGTTTTACAGAAGCGTCTCGATATTGGCAGCTTAGGGAGAGCCAACTAGTGCCTTAACCAAGACCTTGGTATAGGACTGCGCATCCAAGGCAAAGAGGCGAGGATTTGGAATGAAGAGGGGTGCGCATTTTAGAAGAGCTCGTGAACCACTGTGCTTACGGAAACTGCAGCGAGACATGCACTGGGACTGAACAGAGCCGGAAGACACAGGCAAGCATGCATAAAACGCTCGCATTGTCGCCGTGTGCCAGAATTCAAAGCAGGCAGGGGCATGTTACTGTTGTGGGAAGGCTATCTGTAACCATTCCGAATACACATTCGAAGATGAGTATTTCAGGAGATGTAACAGAAAAGGGAAAATCCAAAGATTTTGTTACTCAGGAAGGGCACACAGAGAGGATTCCCTAAGGACTGGAAACTAAATAGAAATATGCATGCTGTGGCTGCCGATAATAGAGACTCAGGCTGTGAGAGTGGGCTAGCTAGTTTAGAGATACAGCATTCAGCATATTTAGTATGGGCAAGAGTGATAGAAAAATAATCTGTTTAACACCCCGGGTGGAGGCCGAGATGCTACAGATGGGGCTGGATACAGGATCAGCAGTATCCATCATCTTCTGGCAGGAATGTGGAATATCCTTCAAATGTGTTAAATTGATGGAGACAGACCAGTTCAGGATGCATATTTAAGAAAAGAAAAAAAAAGAGAGAATCTCCTTAAGTAACTGTAAAAAATATCAGGATCCAGCATCAGGTACATATGCCCAGTAGAATGCTAGCTCCAAACATTCTGTTCCTGTGAATAACTCCTTAAAATTCAGCTAAGCTAGCACTATTTTAGCATAATTCACTCACCCTCACTGACCAATCGACCAATAGCTGGACAGCTAAGCAGCTTTTGAACACGAACCTGAAATATCCTACAGAGCAGAAGCAGGAGTTTAAGCCGGCTGAAAATAAACACGATTCCAATGGGCACCAATTGTCTATTATGCCATCTGGTCAGAAATAAAAAATGACTTGAAGAATTAAAGGTCGCTTTCAAAGGTCTCAGGGGAAACGGAGAGTGGAACTTTTCCCTTCTGTTAATAAAGCTTGATAATGCTATCATTTATATGTCTGAACAGATCTGGGAACTTTTAAATGGAAAATCGGACAGCTCAATGTGGAGTGCAAACTGGCTTCCTTGCAGAGGTAGGGTGGTTAGTGGGAAGACTGCCCACTCCTTTTCTTTCTTTCTTTTAAAAAGATTTTTATTTATTTATTCATGAGAGACACAGGCAGAGGGAGAAGCAGGCTCCCTGTAGGGAGCCCGATGCAGGACTTGATCTCAGGGCCTTGGGATCATGACCTGAGCCAAAGGCAGACACTCAACCACTGAGCCACCCAGGTGCCCCAGATCTGGGAACTTTGAAATGGAAAATGTAGCCCTCTTGTCCTGGAGCAGCCGGGGCATTTCTCTGCATCTCAGATGCCTCGTCTCCATTTGCAAATTGAAGAACACACCAGTAGATGTTCCCACCTCTCAACTGTGCCAAGACCAAAGTGAGAGTACGTTTGTAGAAGAACTTTGTAAATTGTGAAATGCCGTACAAAGGGTTTCCATGAAAACACTGGAAATTGTAGGTTGACAGAAAACTCTTCTCTTGAGATGGGTGTTGCAAAAGGACTATGGTGGTTTGGAAGCACACACAGAGTGAAGCTCCCCAACAGTGATTCAGGACCAACCTACAAAGTAACCTTCACCATGGACCCACCTTCATACAGTAGGCACCCTGGCAGGAAATGCGATTGGCAAGAAAACTATAGAGAAGAAAAGAAAAATTTTAAATTTATTTTTGTGTCTTTTTTTAAAAAAGATTTATTTATTTATTCATAAGAGACACAGAGAGGCAGAGGGAGAAACAGGCTCCCTGTGGGGAGGATTCGATCCCAGGACCCCGAGATTACAATCTGAACCAAAGACAGACGCTCATCCACTGAGCCACTCAGGCACCCCTATTTTTATGTCTATAACACCTTACAAACTTGGGTGCCTCCCTTCCTTTCAGATTATCTGTGGGATATTGGATTCTCCTTAACAAACTGCTCTACAGAAACGAAAATCGCCACAGTTGATTCTTTCTATTGAGTGGATTCCAACTTCTCCACAAAGGGAAACAATGAAGTTTTAAGCAGCTCAGTATTTATTCGCTCAAGGCTGTGACATCACTCGCTGCTCCACCAATCCGTGTGCAGTGGAGAAACTTCTGGTAGCAGCAGTCTTCGCACAGGTTCCAGAGATTCATTTGTATTTTTCTAGAGTTTGGTAATTAAACTGCAAAGATCCCTTCTGTCCCAAGGATGCTTCTTGACATTCAGATAATGCTTAACTATTCTGAGAATTACAGAAAATGATTATAAAGAAAATTTAGTTAGTAGCTGTGGGGTTGTATAGAAGGTGCAATTGGTTAGAAGCTGAAATGATTCTGCCGTTTTCATTCTAATTGAGTTCTTTTTGCTGGAGTGCCTTAATTAGAAGAAACCCAATCTTTAACACAGCAGAATAATATCCAGAGAGCCCAGGTCAGAGGTACTGGCTTGAGAACACAAATTGTTCAGGACAGGGGCCTGATGATAGACATCTATGGATAAAAGGATAAGTCATTATTTTGGCCCTGTTTCTAGATCATTACTTTAAGTGAAAAAAAATCACACAACAGGAAGATGCACAGGAACCATTTCACTAACAACAATGAAATGACAGTCATGTCATGTCTTGTTACTTATCACTGTAAGAACTGATATTTAGAAATAAACCAAGAGTTACCTACACTTTCGAAACACCTTGCAGTTTCTAAGGTGACTTCACACAGCTTGATGGATTCTCATGCTGGAGGAGGACAGACTTGGGAGAACTGATTTAGATTCAAAATCGACTTCTCCCACTGCTGGCCCGAGTAAGGAATTTAACACCTCTGAGCCTCAGTTTGCTCATCTGTGAGAAGGTGATAATAATAGCCTTGGGTGTCATTGTGTGGATTAAGTGGGCTAATGTTTCTAATGCCCCCCAGAACAGGTGCAGGTGCTTGAAATGTTAATTTTCCTCTCCCTGTGTGAAAGTTGATGAGTTCAGACAGCCTTTGGGAGCTGAACTTGAATGAATCAATGGGCAAAACTGTATTTGGAATTTTGTTGATTCCACTGAACAAAGAGAGTGCGTCCTAAAGCAAAGCATACAATTAAAAGCTAGTAACAAATAAGGAATTGCTTTTTTCTCTCTCCTAGCAAGGCGCTAATGGCAGGCATTAATTTTAATGAATGCAGTATAAGCTCCATTCAGGAAGAGTCTGTAACCCCAAAGCTTGATCAGTGCCTGGAGCTAGTAGGTGCTCAATAAGCATTTGTCAAGCGAATGAATGAATAAATGCCTCCCAATCCCTGATGTCTTTTCTCCTTCCTACTCTTTTCATCCAGTTTTGAACATTTCTATAATTTACACCCATGCCTTTAAAATATTTTTTTTTCAGGGATTTCCCCATTTCCCTGCAAAAAGGTGAGAGACCTCCCTTATCTAACTAACCATGAACAGGTTGGTTATTTAATTTTCTGTAGATGTTCTCAATGTAGAACAACTGTTCTCTACAAATGAGCATTCAGCAAGTTGCATGGTCCCCTGCCCTTGGGAGCTCCAGTGTATGTGATTCTCTCTCTAGAGTTTCTGGCATGATCCTCATCTCCTCCAGATGGGCTCCCCTGCTTCCTCTGGTTAATGCCACTGACACAGTCCTCCCTCGGAGGTCCAGGTGGTTGTTGGTCAGACCAGCTTGATTTAGAAGTGTTTCACTAGGAGAATCATTTGGGCTTATTTCCCCAATTAACTCTAACGGTGACACTGTTACTACTATAAAGTGATAGCTCCTTTAATGCCACTTCTTATGCCCCTTTGGTAGATTTTAAAAATCAAGAGAAAGTGATATTTGTATGTTAAATGTACTCATGTGCTTGGTTGTTTTTGACATATACTTTAGGGACGGAGGAGGGGAATGACAGTAGCATCAGGGAATAAAGCCTTATACCCATCACAGCGACCTCTTTCACTGACTGCCACCCAATATTCAAACCAGAAGAAATGATCATTTAGACAATAAAACATAACTTCAGAAAAGCAAGAAAATATGGAGTGAGGATAGGAATTCCTCAGATTTCAGTGCTAATAGCCTATCTTTGGTATTATAAGACTTTAGTACAATTCACTAGCTATCAGAGAGACTGAAGAATACAAACCTGCATTTTTGCCATATTACATGACACATGTCAGACTGTTCATATTTTAAAAGAGTTTTGCATTTATTAAGTATTTCATTTACATATATTGTCATAGGTCTGGGTTCACAAATGCTGCTGCTGTGCACGCATTTTCAGATTGAGAAAATGCAAACCTAATGGCTCAGCTTCTTGACATTCCACCTTCCTCTCAGTTAAAGGGTTCCTTTAAAAATCAACAGCCAAAAAATAAATTGGCCCAGGCATTTTTAGAGCAACGATCAGAACAAACGTTGCCTTTTCTTTTTCTTTTCCCTTTGAGGTTTGCCTATGATTCAATATTTTAAAATTGAAAAACGTGCCGCCTTCATAGACACATTGAGATCACAGCCTTTGGAATGTTGAGGGGAAAAAAAAGCAAATAGAAGAAAACTTTTCCCTAAGAAGCAGGCATGCAAAATAGGAATCAATGTGAAGTCAGAATACGCTCGACATAAAACCCCATCAGAATCTCGGCGTTATGATCTATCAAGGATAACAATTTAAAATACATTTAAAAGGTCTTAGCTCATCTTCAGGCCAATACCTAGTAGTTGGTAATCAGTAGAATTCACTGTCTTTTTTTTTTTTTTTGAATTCACTGTCTTTAAGCCATCATTGCCAGTATGGTTCAGATGAGTTCTAAGGAAGTTATTACAGCCAGTTGGAGAAGAAATGCATGTATTTAAAATACATTAAGAATTGCTAGGCAGCCACTGCTTTCGACAAAATAAAATGCTTTTTAAAACTGCCTGAACCGTGACCAGGGCTCTGCCTAGCACGGTGTCTGATACTCAGTAGATAGCTAATGAATGAAATATTAGGCTTTGCTAATGTTGATTAAAGAAAAGAAAAGAAAAGAAAAGAAAAGAAAAGAAAAGAAAAGAAAAGAAAAGAAAAGAAAAAGAAACTAAGCCTCCAGAGTTGTTACACCTCCGAGCAGGTGGAAATCCACGGAGCAAACGACAGGGCTTCCCTCTGGGGCCCCGGCCCTGCTGTGGGCCGTAAAGGCTCGCACTGCAGGCCGAAGAGGCGAATCGCACCAAGCCAGAAGTTTGCCCTCCTGCCTTCTCCGAAGTGCGGCTGACCTGAAATAACACCCACCAGCTCAAGTGCAGGATTTCAGGGCAAGGGCTGGGTGCGGGATAGAATTTCAACCCCGGGTTTCGGCCGGCACCACTGCCTCCCGTGCATTCCACCCCGGACTCCTCCCCGAGCCCCGAGCTTTGTGCAGACTCTTCTTGAGTTACCCGGAGTTGGAGCAAAAGGGTATCTCCGACGGGGCTGGGGGCGCTGCCCTGCCCGGGCGCTCTCGGCTTCCTTTCTTTCCTCCCCCTCTCCCTTCCTCCCCCGGGGAAGCGCTACGCCCAGAAGGAAATTCCGGGGGGACCCGGTGGCTCGGTGCCTGCGGAGCCGCCGAGCCGAGGCTGGACGGCGCTCCCGGGCGTGCGGGCGCGGGGAGGGGGAGGGGGGAGGGGGAGGGGGAGGGAGGGGAGGGGGAGGGGAGGGGGAGGGGTACCGGCCGCCCTGGGCGCACGCGGCCGCCGCCTGCTCCGGGCCGAGGCGAAGGGCCGGCGGAGCGGGACGCGCGGGCGGCCCGAGCAGAGCCCCCGCCCGGAGCTAGAACCCGAGCAGCTGCGCGCACCCCGCGCCGCCCCCAGCCTCCCCGCGCGCCCGCCGGTCCCGGGGCCCCTGTTCGCCCGGGGGGGGCGGGGGGCGACCTCGCTCCTCCGGGGACTCGACGATTTAAACCGGCTCCCAGCGGGCTCGGGCGTTCAGCGGCGGCCCCCTCCATGTAGCCCGCCCCACCCCATCACCCGGAGCGCTGGGGACCCCCGCCCCCCGCCCCCCACCCCCGGGAGAGGCCCCGCGGCGCCGGGGAGGCCCGCACGGGGATCCGGGGCCGGTGCCCAAACCCCGCAGAGGAACACGGGGGCGGGGAGATGGGGAGTGGGGCCTGCAAAGCGCCCCCGCGCCCGTGGAGCGTGGAAGCCCCAAAAGCGGAGAAGAAAAGGATACGCGTGTCCGCGTTCGCCCCCGAACTGCAGGAGCGGCCCCGCGGGCGGCGGCGATCGCGTGCGAGGCCCGGGGTGCCCAGGGCGTCCTGGCCGCGAGCCCGCCGAGGCCCTCCACGTGGTGCGCTGCCGCGGGGGCCGCGGGGGCCGCGGGGGCCGCCAGCCCGGGGCCGGGGTGCTGGTCTCCCGCCGCGGCCCGCGCCCCCCGCCTGCCCCGGGGAGCCCCCGGGGTCCGGGACGAGCGGGGAAAGAGACCTGTTGAAAACTCCCCACGCCAACTTGAAAGACAGTCAGCTCGCCCGAGCTAAACCCTCTCTCCACTTCGAGATTTTGAAATGCCCTGAAAGCTGCATGGCCGTAAGATTGCTGCTCCCTTAAATGGGCCAGTAATTTCCAGCCCTCTCCCACAAATTCCTCCAACCGAGGATTTCAATGTAAAGCAATTCAAATAAGTAAAAACCACTTTATTGCTGTTGGAAAATTCGCATGCATTTATTCTGCTTAAAATTTGATATAGGGCTTTTTTTTTGTATTCTCATTTATCGCTTGCCAAGAAATAATTAAGAATAGGAGCTCGAAGATTAATTTTAAATAAAAAATCTTCTCAAATGAAAATGTCAGGTCATAAAAATTCCTTTTAAATCATAACAGCATATAAATCTTTGAAATTAACCATGTAATTACAATGTCTATCAACTTTTACCTTGAGCTTTGAGCCTCTCTTTTTAATCTTCCATTCTTTTTTAATGAATAGCTATTTTGAAATTAAAAAGTACTGTTCATTACACATGCCCCACTATAATAGGGTTTTTATCATATTTGCTCTATGTAAAAATACTTGCTACTTTGTAATTATTCACACGCCGATCCTTTCCTATATTGAGTAGAAAATAAAAAATGAAATAGAAGTCAAAGGTGCTTTAGAGCTGAATGATTTACACAATTCATTAAGGACGGTGATTTTTCAGTTAGCATCAGATTAAATGGTTACTTACTCTCAAATAGCCCTTGGGGAGTTGAATTGCTGGGTAGCAAACAGATTAAAGTTTGCATTGAAAGAAAAATTGAATTCAGAGGTAATCAATAGCATAATAGGGGCAGTGAGTGGTGCCTGCTGCCTGAAATGAAATTACCATATTTTTAATCTTAATTTTCCACTCTGTTTATCTGACAGTGTGGATGTGCAATCCAAACAGATAATGAGAGAGTGGGATATTGACACTGCTGTCCTCTGGAGTGCTTGTTTTCAGTGATTAAATGCTGTGATCTGTGATTACTTTGTGCAGGGATGTCGGGGCTGCTGGCCAGAACCATGGGAGGGGCACTCACTCAGCAGCTGTAGCTCCCGGCTCTCCCAGGTCCTAATGTCTGAAATCATTTTCCACTGGCAATATTGAAAAATAAAGATTACCTATTTATGTATCTACTTCAGCTGCACAAATTACAATAATTAATCCCATTATTATTGTTGTCCTGACTCAAAAACATTTAATTAGATCAATATGTAGAGAACCTTCTCTGTAAGTTTTGTATTAATGAGCCAACAAACTTGCTTCTTACAAGAAGAAGATGTGAGTTATAGGATGCAGTATGCTGGAAAACTTTGAAGGGGAACTGTATTTTCGTTAGAGAAGCAGTAGAGAGAGGAAAACTAGGGGCTTTGTCGCAGGCATCCAGCCCCAGTGGCTGCAATTATATAACAAGCTGTGATAATTTTTAAAAATGCAAATAGTCTTCTCTGGGTATTGGGGGAAAGTCCTCTTGCACGTTTAATTAAATTAATACCTCTAGCCAAATAACAAAGATACCCAATCATAAAAATTTAAAGTTTATATAAAGCCTATATTTTCTAAGTTCATTATCTTTTGATATCTAAATACATCTTGTAGTTAGCGCAGTTCTGAGAAATACCCTGTATTGAAAGCGTTATTCCATTTTTGCGATGAGGACATTTACAATGCTTCACATTAGACAACATATTATAGATGCATCATTTGAATTTGAATTCACTTAATCCTGCTGTGGGAATAGATTTACAATAGATGATGGCTATCTACCATCTACACCAACTACGTGCAATGTACAGCCTACTTCTGCTTCCACTGGGTGAAGGCTGCGCGTGTTTGGAGAATTTGGTAATTATGCACAGTTAATTAATTTATCCTCCCTTTATACGTATATGGACACAAATAAAAAGACATGAAGAGAAAGAGTGACGGGCAGCCCCAGCTATCTGATAATAGATTATTATATAGCATTTATTTCTCCAAATTAGAGAATAGTCACAACAAAAAAAGTGATAGTGTCATGCCTCATTCCATCATTCCTTAACTTTGGGTAGATGCTTAATCCCTCATACACGTAATAACTTTATTTTTCTTTTCTCAGTCATTTCTGATATGCGCATCTCTCTGGTAGCAGAAAGAGATCTCCAGGCTGGTCCTGAGAAACGAAGAGTGCAAAATACCTGTGTAAAGGAGGTGAACGAGCTCCATGGCTGGCTGTGAATTCAAGTTTGCTAGCTTCCTAATTCTTGTCCCTCACAAAAGCCCCCAACTTCTCTGAAGAGACAAGTGGTTAGAATAGGAAAATTTTTAATAAATTAGTATTTTAACCCCTGAGTGGCCACAGGCAAAGCCTGCTCCAGTAGGACGTATTTACTGGGTGCCGAAAAACTCGGGAGACATACAGGCCAATGAGTCCAGACCAATGACTATTGCTGAGTTTCAGATTTTAAGCACAGACTAAAAATTCCCTCTTTCCTATAAGCCTGCCAGAAGAATTGCACATCTCGGTTTTACCACTTGCTTTAGATCTGCTATATGCTGTGGTATTTTGTAAATTGCTCTAAAGAAAGGTGACATTAGACCTACACAATAAGTGAATGTAGTCAAATCCCAGTGAATCTATCTAGCAGCGCTAGAGTGAGCTTAAAATATTTGCTTGGAGTCTTAAAAAAAATCACAAAAAGATGTATCAAGCAGATTAACAGTTTGGAGTGGTTCTTTTACGTGGAGTTTTAGTACCGTTTTGACAATTTATTCAGTATTCAGAAAAATCCATAAACTTGAATATAAACTACATACAGTCCTGTCTTCATTACAACAAACTCATCCAATTTTTTGATAACTTGTATTGTGTCCTTTAAAAAATTTTTATCAATACTTAACCATGCTGATTCTTATGGCAATGGAATATGGCTGATACATATCCATTGACATGGAAAGTAGTCAAAGTGCTATTTGAACTTTTTTTTCCTATCTCTTGACTACCTCTATAATCCAACTGAAACCTAGGTTTTCTAAGGATACAAAAGCTTTCCTCTACCCCTATACCTGCAGTCACCATTCGAAGTTTATTGAGCTTTAGAGCACACAAAGAGAGTGAGAAAATCCAAACCAATCTCTTTCCTTTCACTTTCTAAATCCTGACATGGTCCATCACCTTTTAAAAATAGTGAGCTGGCCTTACCCAAAAAGGAGAAAGGAAACAAAATCTAATGGAAAACAATGGAAGAAGGATAATCTAATCTTTAAATAAGGAGACATGTTTCTGAAAGCTTAAGAAGGGTGAGTTTCACACTGATGTCACCTTCTCCTGAAAAATGCCAGCTCTCCAGGAGGTGAAGAGGGAAATATTAATGCCATTAATCCATTGTCCCCGAATTCTTCCTAAATAGATGGGATTTGAGGGAAGGCTCTAGGTCACAAGAAGTGGAAGTATTCATGGAAAACAAATGGTTTGCTCCTGATTGGCGTTGAGTTCGTTCAACCATTAACAAGTGAGTCCTGGGAAACCTAAATGTTCCAATGAACCACACACACAAATGAGTAGCTATTACTTCCCGTAGGTGACCCAAGCCCTCCTTCTGATATTAGTTTCTTATAACCCACAGAAGAAAGAAAGCGTACTTGTTCCAAACTCCGGGAAGGAAAGTCCAGTCTGGGGACACTGCTAGGTTGACTAATGTCTTCTGTGCACTTCAAGTTAATGAAGCCAACTCAAAATGGGTTTCTTTAAGGAACGGTGGCTTTACTGGCCCCAGCACGGCAACGGCAGATCTGTTCATGTTTTTTCTTCACCTGTAGAAGCCAGAGATCTTTATGCTAACATTTGAAGCCTGAACTTCCTTGTGGCATCAGGCACAATCTTGTCAGCCAGAGCTAAAAAATAAAGCTACCAAAAAGGGGACGGTGACCATTTCTGTAGAGTGAAGGGGGAGGAGTAGGCCGTGAGCTTTGTGAAACCTGCTTGGGACACGTGGGTTATTTGTCACTCTAACCCCAGTCTCTAGCACAGTGCCTGACACGTGGTAGATATTAATGACCTGCCTAAAGAATGAATACACAGGTATAGCAAAAGTGTGAGAACTGTCAGATTTAAGTATCATTATGAACCCAGACCTCCAATGTTTAGGTTATGGTGAAAGGCCAGTATTCTTGGGACTGGCCGCGTTCCCTAGCTGGACTCTGTCTACAAGTTCATCGCTCCACTAAATAGCTTGGACAGTAGAAACAGTAGCCTCGCAAGTGAAAGAGTCTAGATTAAAGTAGCTAACACAGCCCCTACCACTCAGATACTCGATAAAGGACAACTGATCACCTTCCAGACACTGTCAGTTCCACCAGCTATCCCGCATATGCTTGGGTTCCACCTCCTCACCACAGTGTTCTGATATTACACTTTAGGTTTGTCCCTCCCTCTCCTCTTGGATAGAATGTGCTCCTTGAAAGCAAGAACTGAATCCTATCTTTATTTCCTCTTTCCTTGGCACAGAGAGTCCCCCCTCTGTGTCTACCAAATGAATTAAGATAAGGCTGTGCAGTATGCTGGCAAAATCCTATTCTGAGCTCCTCTTGGGTAAAAGAAAAATAACTACAAATATCATCCCTTTGAGAGTTCTATTTGGAAATGCCTCGGTATCCCCTTGGGAAGGTGATTATTAGCCAGGGCACCCCTGTCGTCATCTATGAAGCAAACGCATGGCTCTAGGTATCTCCAGTTTTAGAATTCTATGAATCCAAGTTACTTTTCTTGAAAATTGAGCCCCTGACTAGATTTGTTCACAAACTACAGTAACTACAGGTGAAAGTAGAATTTCCAAATCACCTTTCCCTCCTCTCATTCTATGTAGAAAAGATTTGGAATGAAAGGAAAGCTTTCCAAATCAGGATTTCTTTCATCCCATGCAGAGAAGCTACAGTAAAAACATGTTTTCTCTATAGAAACATAAGCACAATATGTACCTTCAGGAATGGCCCCACATTTAAGAGCCTGTGAATAAGTCTTTTCATTTGATTTTACTCTAACCAAGACCCTCCCACAGCCAGGAGGCCATTCTGTTTTCTTTCAGCCAGAGAACACTCACAGCTTTAAGGCAGAAAAGAGCCCATTCTGCTGTTAATGGCTATGAGTATTTGGTAGCCAGTTCCCAAGATGACAGGAATCCCCACCCCCTGGTCTTCGCGTCTTTGTGTTAGTCTCTCTCACTCTGTGAGAGAATTGTCTGTGTTAGTCTCTCTCACTCTGTGTATAGAATTGTCTGTGTGATTAGTAAAATACAGAGAAGTGGTGATGTGCCACTTCTTAAATTGGGTTATAAAAGATAGTGGCTTCAGAGCTGGGTTCATTCTCTCTCTCTCTCTCTCTCATCACTTGCTCTAAGGGAAGCAAGCTGGTTACCATGTTGTAACCTGTCCTATGAGGTGTCCACATGGAAAGGGACTCAGCCCTCACTCAGTTCAATAGCCTATAAGCAGTTAGAGAAGCCAGCTTCCATGTCATGAAGATGTTCAGGTAACCCACAGAGAGGCTTGTAAAGGTGAAAACTGAAATCCCTGCTAAGGTCTAGTGAGGACCAGAGACCCACTAGCAACCCCATGAGTGAGTTTGGAAATAGACCTTCTCCCAGTCAAGCCTTCAGATGAGACAGCAGCCCTGGTCAACAGCTTGACTACAACCTCAAGAGGAGGTGATTCCTGAGCCACAATCACTCCGTAAACTGCTCCCAGACACTGTGAAATCATATATATTTGTTGTTTTAAGCTGCTGAGTTTTGGTGTAATTCATTACACAGCAAAACCAGTTCTCAAAATACAGGTATGAAGAGTTTTACTTCAGCATCATGCAGTATCAATTGCACATCTTTAGGAATCCTTTTTATTTTTAATGAACCTTTTCCACCTGCCTTAATGTATGTGAGTCTAAGTATTTGAAGCCGGGAAGTCTAATTGAATAATAGCATTATAAGATATGGAAGGCACGGGATCCCTGGGTGGCGCAGCGGTTTGGCGCCTGCCTTTGGCCCAGGGCGCGATCCTGGAGACCCGGGATTGAATCCCACGTCGGGCTCCCAGTGCATGGAGCCTGCTTCTCCCTCTGCCTGTGTCTCTGCCTCTCTCTCTCTCTCTGTGTGACTATCATAAATAAATAAAAAATTAAAAAAAAAAAAGATATGGAAGGCACACAATCTTGTCTTTAAAGTTTGTGGCAAAATGTCTTCTTGATATTATGCCTCTAATACTTAAATTTGAAGACTACTTTTCTGGGATCTATATTTAGAAAATCTCAGAGATTTGATCTGGAGCAGTAACTATTTCTCTGGCCAAAATTTAAAAAATCAGATAAGTCCAATAGACTTATAGTTTGAATGAGAACAGGAGAAACAAGATATTTGTGGGCACCTGTTCATTCATTTTGTACCACATTTTGAAAATCAGGGTGTGATGAACCCATATGGGTCCAGAGGAGAGGCTAAAAGCAAGATGTGATGATGAGTGCTATCCTTTTTATTATTTGAAAGATGGCTTTTCTTTTTAAATTCTCCACAAAATTACAGTATGATAACTAGTTACAAGCAAATGCATGCAACTGGTTTGGAGTTTTGATAGGATAAATATAATACATTGGTTCAGAGTAGAGAAATACAAATCAATTCTAGTTTAAATAGAGACATTTCCTTTATCATCTTAATCTGAGTAGTCAACAATAGCTATGAATTTATGACAACACTAATAACAACTATTTACTGAGAACTTCTGTGATTTACACACACATTTGCCCCCATAATTCAGACCTCTCTTTAAACTGAATTTGAGTAGTCGGTATTATTATTCTATTGTATGGGTGTGGTATTGAGGCTGAGGGGATTTGAATAGCTTGCCTAGGCCATGCAGTTCATACTAATGGACTGAGGACTCAAAGCCAGGCCTTTCAGAGTCAAGTTCATATTCTAAATACTATGCTATATTGCCTTCCTATGGCATTCTTTATAGGAGTTCTAGTAATGACAATATATCAGCAACTGTTGAATTCTTTAGCACGGATGTATAGCAAATCCATAACCATCACTAGCAACAAAAAATCCCCTCATGTTCAAAAAAGATTTTCTATTAAGTTCAAGGTGAAAAAAAGGAGCATCTCCTTCCTGAGAAGATGCTCAGAAGAGAAGAGGTAAAGGGTGATGGTTCTTAGCTTCTGAACCATCCTCCCCACAGGTCAGGCAAGAGAGATGCTGTCACCGCTTTATGGATACACTTTCCTCACTTGCCTGCACTTTGGAACTGTTGCCATCTCCCGATTCCAGAGTTGGCCTTTTGTCTCAAAATATCATTTCCCTTTCAGTTTTCTTATTGAGAGTAAATATGATTTTAATACATTTCTGAGTATTCAGTGCCAACCTTTAAAAAAATCTATACACATATAATTAGATTTTTTTTTCCAGGAGAGAAGGCCATTTATGTTATTCATCTTCCCCTGGAGTCTGAGCTGAAGTGTTTGGTTTTTCTAGTTAGGATTCAAATCAGGCAGCTTCGTCAGAGAATTTCCGGGCGGCAGGCTTGCTGGTGCTGGGCAATGTTTGTTGGTGGGACTTTGAGGGGAAGGGGTGAGTAGGAAGATGGCCAACCTGGCTAATACTCTTGAGCACGTTAGCATCCTCAGGATTCTGCTTTGTCTGTGGCCCTGAGGCTCTGCTTACAGCACCAGTGAGATGCAGAGAGAAGCAACACGGCTCCTATAATCACACACAGGAAGCAAGTTCTTTATTATTTAGTACAGCTTAAATAGGAACAATTATCTCCCATGACTCATCAGCTTTAATAATAACAGCTTGTCTTGTAAAAATCATAGAAAAACGGACATATAGGTATGTTTTGGGTTTTTCTGTGTTACTCTGTGTGTGTGTGTGCGCACGCGTGCACCTCCTATCCTTTGAGAAATGCTGCATAGTCGCTGCATAAATAATGTGCTTCTCAAGTGTTTCTTTTTCCTTCATATTACAGTGAACTGCCCTATTTTGAGGATGATTTGCTACGAGATTATTGCCACTACAGTGTGTAAATATCACTGGCAGATTGAGAATAGAAATATTTTTGAATGACTCTACTGGGTTCATGACTCTGTAAAGTCTCTATCTCAGGCTTAAGTTCACTTCCCTTACTTTCTAGGGTTTTGGGTATTGTTGCTCTCTTCTTTTAAACCAGGTGTTTCTTCATGACTTCACGCCACAATCCCCATTTTAAAGGTAGAGAAAGACATGAAACATTAGCACTTCATTCAAGATTGCAGAAAGATCCCATCACCTAGATTTGTATGTACTGTACTGATGTATGAGCTGTGGACCTGAACAAAACACAGCCTATGTCTACTTTCTGCATCCCTGCTCCAAAAAACATAGAAGTGGTCCCTAAACAATCATCACCAACAATCTCTAAAAATTAAATGTTATCTTGACTCCAGTAACTTTCATAATAGCACCAACATCATTAAGATAGAAAAGTGAAGTCAGTGATTTCTAAGTGGATTAAATGGGTATTAGAATACACTTTTGATTATTTCTGCTTTTGTAAGGAGGTTTTGTTTCCATTTGCCTTATTTTGGAAAGCTTCAGACAAACTGTATCTATTTGATTTAGTTATTCAAACAGCCGATGCAATTTAAAACACAATGAAATACATTTTTGATTTGTTCCTTGGTTGCCATGATCATAAACTACGTTGTAAAAGGTCTCTCTTATGTTTTAGGACACTATTATTCTAATCTTCTTACAGAAATTTATAGCTTACATTAATGAATTAATAGGTAATGAATATAGTTTAAGCCACAGGTCCCCAGGCACTTTTGAAAGTGCATCCCTGTAATTAAGGAAATCTGAGCATGTACCTCCCAACCTATGCATGTTTATTTATAAAGTATACACATGTACACATTACATTCAGGGAATGAATATCACTAGGGCTTAGTGTCCTCCTTATGTTTTAGATGAAGAAATATCAGTTGTATTTTTCTTTCTGCACCCTAAAGGATTATTTTGGGCATATCCTATTTTGGAGTTGACTCATGAAAACACTGAAGAGTTTTTACTTCCAAGTGGAGATTCCCCCCTCCTTTATTTGACATATTTATTCTTTACTGTTCATGTACTCAGGTGGCATGTATAATGTTTTAGCTGTGATGTTTAATATTAATGTAGTTTTATTGCAAGGTAAATGCAAATGAAGACCACAATGTTAAAGACTAGAGTAGAATCCAGTCCCATGATCTGGAACACAGTGAGGCAGTGTGTTTATTTCTATAAGGTTGGTGTTAGGGCAGAGGGACGACGCCATTGGTATTGTCAACTCTCTGCAAGTCTACGGGGAAGAGACTCCTGTTTGTTCTCTCTTTCTAGAAAGACCTTTTGGAACCTAGTGGAAGTTACCAGGAGGTAAATTTTGCTCAAGGGACATTTTAATTTACTGACTTATTGACAACACAGCTTGCCCCATGGCAGACTGTGGTCCTCTGATGCAATGAGTCCCCCATTTCAAGGACTACATAGGTCAGGGTCAGAGCTGTTGGAACTATGTAGATAGATTCCCATGAACAGAGAAGTCAGGGATGATAGTCTATTACATGCTTTTTTGTTCTTAAGTCCTGTGATTTTATAACATTCAGAGAACAATGATTCTGGAGGCTGGTAACCTGGATTCCCTTTGCCACAAGGAGATACACTGGTGGTGCTCCAAAGTGTCAGAGTTCCATAGGAAGCAGAAGCTGGAGGGAGGTCTGCTTTCAGAACTACAAGAAGAAATCCAACTTCAGTGGGGAGCCGAGATGGTTGAGCATCAGTCACGAAGCATTATAGGACACCAGTTTTGGGGGAAGTTCTTTCGTTAGAGATCTTTGCAGAGGGAATAAAAATTATCCCCTCTCAGTCTGAACTTAACTGAGTCAAGGGTAAGCTGATCTTACGAAGTCCCCCTCATTTCTCTGGTTCTCTGTGTTATTATGACCATCTGCTATGGTTAACCAACTAAAACTACCAAAGGAAAAAGAAAAGAAAATTTTCATTAAAGAATAGGGGAGAAAGTGTCATTTTAATACTTTTCCTTTGACTTGTTTCTTTCGGTTATGAGAAATTTGCTATGAGTCAGTGGGCAGAAGCACACTAATCATGCATTATCTTTGAAAGAAGTAATGAAATATTATGTTGAGTCATTTCTCACAGATCCAGAACTAAAGGCTGTGTGTGGGCTTCTGAAGTATCTCACAAAGATAAATACACTGGCAAATAAAGATAAAAGTTCCATCACATAGGCATGAGAACCTAGAGTCTTCTTTCCGGGTGATAAACAGGGCAGCAGACCCAGTGAAATAGTTATACTTACTGAGGGTTTCTGGGAGCAGAAATCAATGCTGTGGCTTACGGGGCAGGTGCAGTGCAAATAAAGCCTCTCAGTTCTGTCCTGGGCTCAGAAAGGCATGAGATCATGCAGTTCACACAGGGCGCAAGAAAGCTGCCAGCTCTGCCCATCTGGAGGCCACTGTCACGATAAACTCCCCAAAGGAGTGAGTGCCTGGCTCCTCGGCCTTGCTTACTCAGCTCGCAACTTCCTTCCTCAGCACAGGCAGGGGGAAAGCAAACATCCTCTTTTACAGGGCCACTGGCTGTTACAAGACTCAGATCATGGGGAAAGTGCCAGTTTTACTAACTGGATGGTCGGCGTAAACTGAATAATGCTGCAATGATTTGTAATCAGAGCTGGGGTAATTCGCTCCACAAATGAAAACCTAAATGTCTAATGTAAGAGGGCAAACTCAACCAAGACTTGGCACCCAATAATTACTAAAATTAAATTACTAAGGACAAGCCAAGTATTTGATTTAAACCTCGAGTTCCTGAAAATGTTGCCTGGAGTATTTGTTTAATCCTTCGTATGCTATAAGCCAGGAATATTGCCTCACTTTGTGGATATATTTGGTTTCTGATTCTATTTAAAATAAATCCCTTACGTGAATGCAGTTATATTAGATTAGTTGATTCCAGTGTTTCTGAGGTAGCATTATTTTTGATTTAGAGTCTTAAGGACCTCTCACATTATAATGAGAACAAAAATATAGACAGTAAGGATCAATTCTGTTTGTCATTATCCATAACTTTGAACATTTTAAAACATAATGGCATGATTTATTTATTTATTTATTTATTTATTTATTTATTTATTTATGATTTTATTTATTTATTCATGAGAGACCAAGAGAGAGTGGCAGAGACACAGGCAGAAGGAGAAGCAGGCTCCCTGCGGGGAGCCCGATATGAGATTTGATCCCAGAACCTGGGATCATGACCTGAGCCAAAGGCAGATGCTCAACCGCTGAGCCACCCAGGCACCCCCATAATAGTGTGTTTAACTGAACTATTAGACACACTAGTGTGTTCAACTGAACTTTATTAGTTTTTGCCAGTTATTGAGAAATTGTAATGATTTAAGGAAGAACTGAGCTGAACTTTACTTTTGTGTAGTTTTTAAGAAATGCTTTTGGCAAAACCAGATGAATCTTTCCAGGGGACCCAGAGTCAGAAAACTATAGTGGAATTTAGCCATGCAGACCAAACGTATATAACAGACTGATGTAGAAATCAGAAGTGATGAGATTATAGCTTTAGATACAGGGCTGCAGTCATGCATTTGGGTCACACTTGATTGTCTCTCAGCCTCCTTGGACAAGGCCATTGTCTCCTGATTCTTATGTGTTCACTCTCAAAGAGTGGGCTTTATTTCCTATACCTGAGGATATCTTATCTGTTTTAGACAGTGGGTGATACTATTAACAGTGAAGCATCTAGTCTGAGCATTATCCAAAGATAACCATTACTAGTCATTTTTATTTATTTTTAAAATATTTTATTTATTTATGAGAGAGAGAGAAAGCAAGAGCAGGGGTAAGGGCAAAGGGAGAAAGAGGCTCCCTGCTGAGCAGGGAACCTGACATGGGGCTTGATCCCAGGACCATAGGGATCATAACATGAGCCAAAGACAGATGCTTAACTGACTGAGCCACCCAGGTGCCCCTCACTAGTCATTTAAAAAAATACATAATTTCATATTGTAAAATTCACCCATTGGAAGTATACAATCAATGATTTTTGGCAAAGCAGGATTGTGCAAACATCACTACAAATCAGTTGTAGAATATTTCCATCACTCCATGTTTATGGAGTGTTCACTCCCTGCTCCCATCCCCTCTCCCCAAGCCTTAGGCAACCACTGATCTATTCTTTCTTCTTTCTTTCTTTCTTTCTTTCTTTCTTTCTTTCTTTCTTTCTTTCTTCTTTCTTTCTTCTTTCTTTCTTTCTTCTTTTTTTTTAGAGAGAGAGAGAGGGAGAGAGAGAAAAGGCATGTGCATGTGAGAGAGAGGGCAGAGGTAGAGGGAGAGAATCTTAAGCAGATTCCATGCTGAACATGGGGCTCGATCCCACGACCCTGAGATCATGACCTGAGCTGAAATCAAGAGTCTGATGCTTAACTCTCTGAGCCACCCAGGTGCCCTCCTGCAACCACTGGTCTATATTTTCTTGATGGGTTTTCCTTTTTGGGAAATTTCTTACAAAGGTAACCAAAATATATGCAGTTGTTCACATTTGGTTTCTTTTACTTATTTTAATGTTTTTGAAGTTCATTAATATTATAGCACATATCAGTACACTTTCCTTTTTATTGCTGAATGATGCGCCATTGTATGAACACACTACATTCACCAGTTAGTGGGTATTTATGTTGTTGCCACGTTGTGGCTACCATGAATACCACTGTTATCAGCATTCTTATACAAGTCTTTGTAGGGATGTATGTTTTCATTTCTCTTGGGAAGATACCTAGGGGTGGAATTGCTGGGTCATGTGATAAATCTATGTGTAACTTTTTTATGAGGTTGTCAAACTCTTTTCCAAAGTGTTTATGCTATCTCACATTTCCACGAGCAATGTGTGAGCATTCCAGTTTCTCGCCATCCTCACCAAAACTTGTTGCTGACTGCCTTTTTGGTGACAGCCATGCTATCTCTAATAGTCATTTAATGTGCATTAGTTCATTTAACATGTGGGCTGATTGGGGCTTGAGGGCCAGAACACCCCCCACAGAGCCACCTGATGGCAAACAGTGGTCCGTGCTCAAACCACTCCATTGCATTTCTCAGCTGGAGGCACCAGCACAACCTCCCTGAGGAGATGGGGAACTGGACCCTGGGGGAAAAGACAGGACAAGAACTCTCCGTTGCATTTGGGGATGTTTAAGAGAGATAATAAATGGAGTCATGAGGTTTCCCAGGGAAGAGAGTGCGGAAAAAGACTCATCCTGAGTAACCAGCCCATTGGCCCTGAGACTTTCTTCTTTCTCACTTCGTTCAGCACCTCCCAGTCCCCCTGACTCTAAACCTGGGTTCAGATGCCCTCTTTCTTCTTCACCGCACTAACTGGCCAAAGCCAGTTGATTCCTCTCCTGCGGGGTCTTGTGCACCGTTTTCTGTCGGTATGCCCTGACTGATCCTGCTCTCTGCATTGTCCTCGTTAGAATGGTCTCTCTACCACCATCCTCGTGCCCACCCTAGTCCCCCTGCCTCTGGCCCTTTCTCCATGGGATGCAGGCTGGCTGCCACGTCTCCAGGCTTGCTGCCCCCTCCCTGCCCAAGCCTTCTCTGCTCCCCCCAGAATGGCTCCAAACATTGACAAATATCCCCGGGCAGATGGAGGTCTCAGAACTGCCTCTGGCTGAGAACACTGCTATGCCATCAGTTAGCAGGTGTCGTGGCAGAACCCATTACACCGCATCAGCATCATCTCGGCAAGCGCTGCACCGGGCGTGGAGAGAATGCACACAAAGTTTGGATTCAAACACTCAGACAAGTGCAGGCTGAGAACTTTAGAATCAGATGGGGCTTCTGTCTCTTCTCGAACACTTCCAGTTGTGTGAGGCTGGAGGTTATCTGCCCCCCACCCACCGCCCAGCCAGCCTTGGTGTCCTTCAGTAAATGGGATAATCGTGCTCTTGGGCTTGTGGTGCAGGTTACAGGATGTCATTATGTGGAAAGACCATATCCAGTGTGGGATGGAGAGGAAACATTAACAAATGGTCCTGTGAGGAGTATCCCCTGCCTGCTTGACTACAAAGGTCCCATTTCATTGCCTTTCTGTTACTGGGGCCGTGCCCAGGGCCCCACACAGAATGCCCAGTATACCTTTCTGGATGGGATTAAAGTGCTATGGTCAAGGTGGATGTATACAGAGTCTTCGGGATGCTCAGAGGAGTCAAGCAAACAGAAATGGGGAAGGTGAAGAAATGGACAGGAAGAAAACTGCCAGCAGATGGCCTCTTCCTGCTTTATCATCTTTGCTCCGGCTTTTCTCTCATTATCTGATCCGTGTTATTTAGGCAACTTCAGGAGAAAGGAAGTAGCTGCCTGCAGCTGAACCAGATGCACAGCAGCCTGGGTGATGCCGGTGCCTTTTACTCAAAGTCAAGCGTGTATATATTTGCCTTTCTCTGCTAGATCACAGCCTGCCTGACGGTGGAAGGTACTGTGGCTTGTTGACGTGAGTCTCCCTTTTCCAAAACCATAGTTCTTGACACAGGTGATCACGAGGTGAATAAATGCAAGGCTGTTGCTGACAAACCTGCCGTTGAGGAGAGCGTGTGTTTTACAGAGCTTTGGGGTCTGCGTCAAGGTGCCTGCGATGATGTGCTCCACTCTTGGTCACGTATTTATTGCGCTCACTTCGGCAACGTGAGTGGCTAGCATTAGAAGCAGAATGTGGGGCTTTGAGCCGGTTAGCTGGGTCAGCTCCCGCAGACCTAGCTCTCACTAGTTGCTTTTACTGGTATAAAAGAATCCTGTTCGTTACCCTCACTGCCAGCAGACCAAATGCACTGGCAGCAGTGGAACTGGGGTGCAAGTAAGAACACTAGATGGGGATCCTCCAGACGATGGAGGTGGAGAGGAAGGCAAGACTTTGTACTTTAGGTAATCTTTCTCAAAGTGTGGTTTTTGGACAACCTGCCTGGAAATCACCAGGGGAGGACACTGTGCTTTTTAAAATATACTGCTTCCTGGATCCACATGAGACCTATGGATTTATTTATTTATTTTTTAAATTTTATTTATTCATGAGAGACACAGAGAGAGAGGCAGAGAGAGAAACAGGCTCCACACAGGGAGCCCGACATGGGACTCGATCCCAGGTCTCCAGGATCAGGCCCTGGGCCGAAGGCGGTGCCAAACCGCCGAGCCACCGGGGCTGCCCGAGACCTATGGATTTAGAGAATGTTGGGAAAGACCTCTCTTCCCTCCCGCTTTTAATTTTTTAAAAAAGATTTTATTATTTATTTATTTATTCATTCATGAGAGGCCGCAGAGTGAGAAAGGCAGAGACACAGGCAGAGGGAGAAGCAGTCTCCCTGCAGAGAGCCCGATGTGGTACTCGATCCCAGGACCCCAGAATCATGACCTGAGTCAAAGGCAGACACTCAACCACTGAGCCATCCAGGTGCCCTACTTTCTCTCTCTTTTTAATTCATGCTAAAATTTGAGGGCTATTCCTCCAAAGAGTTTTTAGTGTATATAGTCAACTTCTACCAATATGGTCTGTGACCCTGGGCAGATTCACTGTTCTTACAGAATATTTTTTAAGGTTTTTTTTTTAAAAATTTTTTATTTACTTATGATAGTCACACACAGAGAGAGAGAGAGGCAGAGACATAGGCAGAGGGAGAAGCAGGCTCCATGCACCGGGAGCCCGACGTGGGATTCGATCCCGGGTCTCCAGGATCGCGCCCTGGGCCAAAGGCAGGCGCCAAACCGCTGCGCCACCCAGGGATCCCTATTTTTTAAGGTCTTAAGAGACATCACAGTAGTGTTAGAAGCAGAGCTCTGGTTTGTGGTTAGAAGACCTGAGAACTGGTTCCATCAGTGTCTGTACATCAGGCCAATCCAGCTTCTTTGGTCAGCAGATTCCTCACCTGCCATTGGGGGATCCAGATAGGTGTTCCCTGCTGGACCCAGGATTCAATGAGGCTGTGGTCTCCAAAGCCCTCTCTGCTGTTTTATAAACAAACAGTAAGAAGAGCCAACGGTTCTATAGCTTTACTCCAGGTGAGGTACTATGCTGAACACCCTACATGCACCAACTCCTCTAATCCCTCTCGATAACCCTGTAAGGTAGGCGAACCCCAATGTATGGATAGTGAAAGTGAGCTGCAGATGGGTGAGGCAAAACTGTTCAAGATTTAATGGCTAAATAAACAACCAAAAAGTTTATTTTACATGAAAAATAATGATTTCTTTTTTTTTAAATGATTTCTATATTCAAAAAAATTTTTTCTGTATTCAAAATAGTGGAACAAGGAATCAGAGAGACCTGAAATCTACTCTGAGCTGCTGTTACTAGTTACCTGACTATGGCTGGTCAGTTAATGCCCCGGCTCCATTTCTTCTTCAGTAAAATGACATTCTAGAACATTCTAAAAATCTGTTTGTGCTTTCATCACTAATCTTTTTCACTATATTTGGTATACCCATTATGCTTTAAAAAAAAAGGAGCTCAGCATGCATCAAAGAATGATTATCATTACAGATTTGCTTCAAAATTAAAATACTTTAAATTCCTACTTAAAATTGTCCATATAAGTTTTCTTTTAGACAGAGGAATAAGTATTTTAAAGGTAAGCATTATATTTCCAAGGGTTTATTTAATTTTATTTTTCTTTATGTACCTGAAAAAAAACGAGGGCGTCCTGCCCTGGACACCTCACAGACCAAAAAAGAGGCTTCCAGAAACGGCAAATAGCTCGACTAATCCAGCTGCAGTTAGCGCTTCCTGTTTTAAAATGAGGCAAAAGTTTATACAGCCATTCATCTCGCTGTGAAAATTTCATGTGTTTTTACAGATGAGTTTTCCCAATGGGTGATATAGAATCCTAGAAGTCAGCACACCCCAAATGTTTCCTTCTCATAATTATCTAAAGCACAGACGAGTCTTGAAAAGACAATTGTATAGCTTCTTGTGTTGCTTCATGGGCTTTAAGTGCCCACAAAGAGGATTCCTTATGCTTTAATTTCTCTTTATTTTTCTGACTGTAAAGACCCTTGGGGTAAATGCCAGCCCCACAATCCCGCCGTTATATGGTGACTGTCAGCCTGCTCCAATGATGCTTCCTGTTCACTAGGCCCCCTTTCATCTGCCCACAATGTCCTGGCTTTGCTGCGATTCTTAGTCAACGCCCATCTCTTCAATAGCCTGTGAATAGTATTAAATGGTGTTTATGCTAGCTATTGTTGCCTTTTGTGTGGTTTGTCTAATTCACAGAGAAAAGTCCGCTTTTGTGGTCGAAGACTAGCTACGTCATGGCACACCATGTGCCTTCTGATGGGACCCAGTCCTGCTGAGTGATAACATTGCAGGCCTGAGCTCCTTTGCAACACAATCCCGCATTCTTAGCCTAGTCAATACTCTCACAGGCAGACTGGTTTACTCTTTTTATTAAGAGGTAGGGGAAGATAAAGCACAAACAAATACCAGATCCCGAAACAAAACAGAAAAGAGGGGTAAGTTCAACTGATTTGCAACTCAGCCAGGCAAGAAGTGAGAAAGCCAGTGGAAAGGAAATCACAGATTTATTCTATTAGCGACCAGACGTACCAGGTGTACCCACCGTGGCAGCAAATACTTCCCATTTCAGGAGTAAGATTGCATTATGGTTTCAAGGTATTGTTTAAAATGACACTTAATACCAGAGTCACTACTTCACTGGGCTTTTGCTAAAGTGCTCACAAAAGAGAAAGGATATAGTATTGATGATTACATTATCCTCCGGTTCAAGAGTCTTTGCAGGGCAGGTATGTTGCTATGTCTTGAAAGGGCTTTTGATGTAAGAAGATCATTACCAGGCTCAGTGGTAATTGATCCTCAGCAGCCCTGGCTTTTGGTGCTGTGGGTTATTTCATCCTGTTGCGCCTCGTAATCCGTTTTCCAGCTATCTGCAATCTTTTTTATGCTCCTAATGGTGGCTTATATTTTAGCTTATTTTTTTTTCTTTGAGAAGTGCTTTTCAGACAAAAAGAGTCAGGTGCATAGAAAGGGAAAGACTTTACCGTTAGCTGATGGTACACATCTTTCGGTATAGAAAATGTGTTTCTGAGTTAAGGGTCCAGCTTGTTTTCCTCATGTCTTTCTACGCCCTGACATCAAAACCAACCCTATGTAAAACTGAACCCAGACACAAAGAAGGAAAAAGAAAGACCCATAGCTTAAAAATGTCAGGGAGTCCAAATTTTCTGGCAAAGAAAGAGTGCAACCATATTATAACATTGAAAAATATAACCAAAATGGGATGATCCTAATTCTTGTCTTAAATTCTGAAAAGGAATTTTCTCTAATGAGAAAATTAAAGTGGAAAGCATAAAATTCCTCATCCCACATTCGGTCCAAGAAAATCAGGAGGTCTGGAAGTTTTTTCCTAAGATGAATCATGTCAACCCATGAAAACCCACCCCCTCGAACTCAGGTGACAAATATATATATATATATATATTTTTTTTAAAGATTCTTTTATTTATGCATAAGAGACACACAGAGAAAGGCAGAGACATAGACAGAGGGGGAAGTAGGCTCCTCACAGGGAGCCTGCTGCGGGACTAGATCCCAGGACACAGTCTCACGGCCTGAGCCAAAGGCAGATGCTCAACTTCTGAGCCACCCAGACGTCCTGGTGACAAATATTTATTGAGCCTATTAGGTAGGTTTCCAAGAAGTTGAGTTTGAAGTCTCTTGGGGGGAAGTAACAGTATAAAGAAATCTGAGATAATTCAGTACAAGGGAAGTGGGGTCATGCTAAGCCCAAGCCTGGGGTCAGGGCAGCCAGTATGAGCTGGAGTAACAGGAACGCAGGGCTGTGCCTCATTCATCCTGGTGTCTTTAGGCCTATGTACAGCAGATGGCATATGACAGCGGCTAAGTAAGCGTTGGCCTTATTTAGATAGGCCTGTTGTTGGAAGGATTCAAACATACTTAAATAGGAAAGGGAAAGAAGGGGTCATTGCAAGCCAGGAAATATCTAAAGTGATGCCTGGAGACAGAAATGGACTTCCAGAGATGGGACTTGAGCCTCCAGCAGGGCAGATATGAAGAGTTACTTTTCCAGATGTGAAGAGTGCCTTTTCCAGTTGGGAAAGTCAGTGGCAACAAGGGTAACGGAGCAGTGAGCAACAGAGCAGGGAGCAACTGAACAGATGAGTGAAGTCAAAACTGGTGAGCAGGTGGGGCAGGGGAGGCAGTCGTTCTGTCCCAATCGACCACCTGTCTGACCACACTGAGCAGGGGACAGAGCATGTCTTAGAAGGGAGTAAAGTAAGTCTTAACCATTATGCTTATTAGGCAGAACACTGTGCTAGGGTCTCTAGAGGATTTCGGGAAAATTTGAGAATCATTTGTAATGATATGCCTTGCTCTCTATCCTGGAAAGATTCCAATCTCCATAGCTGGGGATAGCCAGCCATCCCATGAGGGCTCGCTGCTCTTCACGGCCGACTAAAGGAACAGAACATCTGCCCCTATAGCATGGCCTCAGCTGTGTTGCTGGCCTTTGACTCATTTTACTCACTCATTTGTTCATTCATCATGTACCTATAGAGCCACAAATATGTACCTGGCACAATTTAAAGCATCAATAGAACACTGTTCCTAGCTCCGAGGGGCTCATGGTCTAGTGCAGCACTTGGACATATTAAGGATTATTAAGTACTAATGATTAATTACTAATGTAATCCTTATGTGGGAGGAGCTTTTAGAAGCTTATAGAGAAGGAGGTGCCTACCTCTGCTTGAAGCACCTAGGAAGATTTCACAGAGAAGCTGATGTGTGAGCTATGTTTGAAGGAAAGACTGGTTGACTGCCATGGATAAGGAGGGAGAACATTCCAGGCAGAGGGGACAGCATGGGTAACCATGCTCCAGGTGTTCAGGACTGCTAGCAGTCTGGTGTGGGCAGAGTAGAATAGGGGAAGACACGGGGAAAAATAGGCTGGGTGAAGAGCATGGAAGATCTTGGTCTCATTGAACTCTATTTCCAAAAGTTGGTCTCTTGCTTTCTTTCATGTCACCAGCTCCCACCTTCCCCGCTTGAGAACTTGCTTGTGGCCACCACCTTCTCCTAACTGAAGCTACACCAGCTTTCCTAGATGCACAATCTTACATTCTCCAGAATTGGAGGAATTAAAAAAACAAACAAACACATGATTTATTTATTTATTTTAGAGAGAGCAGTGGGGGGCGGGGCAGAGGGCAAGAATCTGAAGCCAACTCCACACTGAGCTCAGAGCCTGATACGGCTCTATCTCACCACCCTGAGATCATGACCTGAACTGAAACCAAGAGCTGGATGCTCACCCAACTGTGCCACCCAGGTGCCCCCATAATCGGAGGCATTTTAAAAGACCTTTGGACCAGAAGTTTTTAAGTCCCCGTCCCCTGCATCAGCAGACATGCTGGATGTCCTTTTGCAAGACATACTTCTAAGGGTGCACTCATATCATTGGCTGCAGCACATATAAGAGAGCTTGGGGGCTCCTGGGTGTCTCAGTCAGTTAAGTGTAGGACTTGTGATTTTGGTTCAGGTCATGATCTTACAGGTTGTGGGACTGAGCCCCTGACGAACTCAGCACTCATCAGGGAGTTGGCCCGAAGGAGTCTCTCTCTCTATCCCTCCCACCACTTGCTGGAGGCCCTCTCAAATCAATCAATCAATCAATCATTTAAAAAAAGAGAGAGTTTGAAATGCCGTTCCTCTCTTTCCAATTCAACTAGTGCGTAATGGGATGCTAATAATTGAAAGTGATATTATTATAGGACTAATATTGAAGCTGCAAACCTGGCCCTATTTAAACTATGTGTAACAAATTCCCTGTGACCGATTTTATAGCTGATCTCAGCCAGTACTTGACTTCTCTTATGACACCCCTGAACTTCACTTGAGTATTCTTGATGAAGTAAATCTCACTCTCCCATCAGGCAATCATTCAATTCGTGGACAGCTCCAAGCAGTAGACCATTCTTTCTGAAACAGAGTAAATGTTTCCCTCTCTCTGACTGTACTCAGTCCCACTCTCTGTGATTACAGAGGATAAATATAATCCTGCCTTCACATCACAGTCCTTTAAATATCTAAAGATGATTATTCGGTCCCCAGTAACAGATTTCCTTTTCTGGCTTAAACATCCCAATGACATGGTTTCCATTCTTGGAGCAACTACATTTTGTCAATGTGGCTCTTAAAATATGACACTCAGAACTAAAACAGTTCTGTCAGTGCAGGCATACTAGCAAAACATACATCTGAGACTATTACTGTTTTTATTCTGGGTGAAATATTTCTATTAATGTAATTCAAGATCTCATTAGCTCTTCTGGCAATTCTGTCTATTGGCCGGTATTGCAATTTTCATTAAATGAAACCCCCTAAACAATTTTATTTGAATTGCCAATGGCTCAGGTGTCTCTCATCTTATAATTGCTCCGACATTTTTTTTAACCTTATTGCAGAACTTTACACTTGTCCCTATTAAATTTCATCTTATTAGTTTTGCTGATTGTTCCAAGCTGTCAAAATCAATTTGAATATATATCTGACATCTAGTATATTAACATCCATCCAACTTTGTGCCATTACTAAATCTAGTAAGGATATCCATTTTATTCTAATTCAAATATTTAATCAAAATATCAAAAAGGATGGAACTAAACACTGACACTAGTGGTATGCCACTAGATAACCATTTTCTTTTAGGTTGCCTTGATCTCAATTAATATTAATAGGATAAAATATTTTAACCAATTGTGACTCCACCAAACCATAGTGTCATCCAGCCCACTTGGCCATAGAGTGTTATGAGTGATATGGCCATGAGTGATATTTTTGAAATAATATTATTTTGGAAGTCAATATATGCAACTCACTTGAAGTAAAATTCTTTTGGAAATGTTAATTGAGATTTTAGTTCATTTTAGTTCAATGCACCCTGACACAGAGTAAAGGTCTTTGAAATTCTCAGTAAGCAAACCAGTAAAAACAGAAACTATGAAATGAAAAAATGAGCAGTATGTTAAATGTTCACATAGAAGAAAATCTTAAAGGCAAAAAAAAAAAAGTAAAAAACTGGGGAAACTATCTGGAACATAAATGACAAAGGATTGATTTCGTTAATGTACAAAGAGCTCATATGAGTTAATTAAAAAAATGAATAACCCAAAAGAAAATGGGCAAAGGACAAGAACACGCAGTTTGCTCACATATGCGTGTGTACACCTGGCCAATTAACGCAGGAAGAAATGTTTGACCTCACTCACAATTAAAGAGTTGAAAGTTAAGACACTAGATGAGATGCCATTCTTCATCTATCAGCTTGATAAATTTTAAAAATGCTGGTCCTATGCAATGCCATTAAAGGCATGCAGAGAAAAGTCCTCTCATATTATAAATTTACAATATTATAAATTGTAAATTGGTGCCACTTCTGCGGAAAGCAATTTGAAATTATCAATTAAGATTTAAATATACTTACTTTATGATCTGGCAATTCTACTTCTAGGACTTTATTCTACAAATACCTTCCCATAAGGTACAAAGAAATAGAAAAGTTGTAGAGGATGGACTGGATTCACCACTTGTCAGATGTGTGACCTTGGGCAAGTCAGTGCTCTCCTTTGGGAACTTGAAATAATAACAGTACCTGCTAACTGGAAAGTCAGGGGAAATAGGTAAGTTCTTTAAAACAATGCCAACCACATAGTAAGTGCTCTATATGTGTTTGCTTTTTTACTGCCATCATTTACTTATCGTTTATAGTTTTTAGAGTCTGTTGCTTACTGTAGAATATAAACTCTACAAGGAAGTTGGTTTTTTGTCATTTTTGTTCACTGATGAACCCCAAGGTCCTGGAACTTGACAATTAGTAGATGTGCAATAAATACTCCAGACTGATGCTGGCTATCTTCACGCGACTACGCTGTTCAGGGATTAATCAACTCCTCACGCTCTACTCTCTGACCGTTAAGAGTCCTTTGGGTACTTTTTTTTTTTTTTAAGATTTTATTTATTCCTGAGAGACGCACAGAGAGAGGCAGAGACATAGGCAGAGGGAGAAGCAGACTCCTTACGGGGAACCTGATGCGGGACTCAATCTTAGGTCCCCAGGATCACAACCTGAGCCAAAGGCAGATACTCAACCACTGAGTCACCCAGATGCCCCCTTTGGGTTTAAATAAAACACTGAACAGCTGGTGAAATATTCTAGTTCCCAAGTGATTGCATTTTTCTTGAAAACATATTCTGGGTATGACTAAGCCTCAGTAGCCTGGTTGGAATGAATAAACCCTGAGTGAGCTGATAAAATCAAATTCACGAAAATGCAAAGCAGAGGTCCTGACCCTGAATCCATGCTCCCCTGGGGACTGGCATGAGGAAAAGAACAGCAGAGATGTGGAGAATTGGACAGTTGATCTTGGGAGTCATTCTGGTTTGTTTGTTTTTTTAAAGATTTTATTTATTTATTCATGAGAGACAGAGAGAGAGAGAGGCAGATACACAGGCAGAGGGAGAAGCAGGCTCCACGCCGGGAGCCTGATGTGGGACTTGATCCCGGGACTCCAGGAACACACCCCAGGCTGAAGGCGGTGCTAAACTGCTGAGCCACCAGGGCTGCCCCAATTCTGGGGTGTTTGAAAGAGAAGTGCATGCGGGTGGCTGTGCTTGAGGATGACTGACCTGGCTGTGGTAGGTGGTGTGTGGTAGAGGGAGGGTGAGACCAGGACACAAGCACGGAGGCAATGGAAGTCTTATCTCAGGTGATGGGGTGTTGAAGGAATGGCAAAATCGAATTACATTGCAAGTAGAAAAGGTTAGGACAGAATCTGGGGAGTGGTCCTCACACCATAAATAGCCATAAGGGCACTTTATAAGATTGAACTGAACTTAAAGAGAAGAAGTTAGGAAGGAAACCCATGTCCTCAATGAGTTAACATAGGATGTTACGTCATATTTAAGATGCTTCTGCTTGTTTTTTCCTGCATTGCTCTACTGACTCCCACTAAGCTGGTGGCAACACTACAGGTGGCATTGCAACATTTACACCCTAGCTGCGTCTAAAAGGAAGAGTCAGAGCTAACTTAGTGGTCCCATTTCATGCTCCCTCTTGGGCAGCTCCAAGTTCAAAGAAGCTCCACATATCTCTGCAGAAGGGTTCAAACCAGACACATGGCCCTATGTCTGTAAACATCATGTCTCAACTGCACTGCTTACCCTTATCTGTAAGGACATCTCCAGTCTTTTCAAGAACCTGACACATGACAAAGTTAGGGCAGGACTGTAGACTCTCTAAGCTCCCTATTGCACACAACATGGTTTTAAGAATCAGAGTTTTCCTGAAAGAGTAAGTGAACCTTGGTTTGCAGCCTACTTGGACAATCACAAAAAGCCATGGTAAGCAATAGTTGTTCTGCTGGGACTTTACAATATCAAAATCAGACACTGATGTCGACCCCATCCATCCCTCCTCCCCCGTGTGCAAAAATTGATTTCCACTAGTTAAAATTCACACAATAAAGGAAGCCTTTGTTTTCAATTCTACTGATGAGAGAGACAATGTATGCGACCTCCTCATTGATTGACTGTTGTGTTTTCTTAGATTTACTTCTTGAGAGAATCATTAAACATAAGAGAAAATGATTTGTTTCCATTGATTGGATGATGTGTGCATCTGACAGCCACGGTTCTTGTATTAAAGTTATTGTGTCATTAATGTAATTTGCAGAATCAAGAAGAAATCACTCAGGCTCTGATTGTGTTGCCGGTTATGTTTTTTTTTTTAATAAATAAAAACTTTTTAAAGGAAATAAATCTGGTGACAGCAGTAATAGATGAAAAGGCCAACTGCTCACTTCATAAATCACCACAAGCTTAAGGAAACTTCCTCTGATTACTTAAGTGCTGAGTGTAGCAAAGCCGGGTTTCTCAAAATGTCCATTTTCATACTGTAAAATTCTTAGGGTCGCTGCTAATTGCAGGTACTTAGAAAAGATGACTTCCCATTGTTCATTTAAACTCCTTGCTCATTCTGATGGCTGTCTCGTTGCTTAAGGTCAGTATGTTACATGGAGTGTGGTAAAGCCGGGCTCAATTAGGGCTTCCCCAAGTCTCCTCTGAACTGTGTGTTCGTGCTGACTGACTTGTGTGCCTGTCTCATTCTCAGTAACTTTTCTCTCCCCTGGCGATGACTGCGAAGAAATTAATTACAACAAAAAAGGGAGGTACTGCTGCTTTGTGACCTAGCCCTGGCTGACTGCAAAACTCCAGCCTCGAAGTGAACGTTTGGGTGTTGAAGTTAAGTGATCCTTGGAATTCTCTAGAAAAAAAAATTGAGATCAATAGGTGCAATTTGTGGGCCCTCTTTTCCCATTAGTGTTTAAGGGTCTTCTGCCACTTTTGGAGTGTAGGGTTGGTTGTACATATTTGTCTGACATATGACAGGTGCTAAAAAAAGATCCTCTTTTCTTTTTACCATGGAGGCTGGGCTGGTTTCAAGAGCATATGATTTACTCTTTAGTTAGAATGTCCTGGCACTTGTTTTAATGCTCAGCAGTTGCTGTCTAGAAATTCTTAATCATTTTTTGAACAAGGAGCCACCGGTGATTTGTCAGTGCCTGTGCTCATACCATTGGCCATGTTACTTTGTATGACCCTTCCATTCCAGCACTGGACCTGGCCAAGTGACCAGCTTTGGCTGGTGGGATGTCAGCTAATGATACAAGTGGAAACTTGAAAGGCACCTTGCATTATTTGGCTTGCTCACTCTTGCCCTCTGCTATTTCCACGAGAAGGACCTACCTGGGCACTCCCACTGGTTGATGGACTGGGCCACCCTGGATTGGCTAACAGCCAGCTGACCTCCACACATGTAAGCACTCAGCCCAAACCAGCAAATCTATGTACCATCCTGCAGCCCGGCTCAGCCAAGTGTGACCAGAGCAACTTAACCTCAGAGACTCATGAGCCGAGTAAATATGTATTGTTATAGTCTACTGAAGTATTGTGATTGTTTGTTGTATAGCATCATTGTGGCAATGCTGCGATGTTGGCAGGGTGCATATTTCTATTCAGAAGACCAGGAAGGATGTATAGAATGATGCCCTAAAAATCCTCCTGTGAAGGTGAGACCATCAGCGGGAGATACTGACTTAAGTAGGTGGATGGAATAATCAGAAAGGCAGAGAAAAAGCCATCTGGAAGTAGAAATGTAGAAAAGGTGTGAAAATCATAGTTGAGAATCCAAGTAATGGTAGCAAAGGCATCTCTATCATCTTTGTAGCTTCAGAAACTAACAGAAAGCGTGGCACTCAGAGGGAAGGAATCGATAGATGTTAGTGGAGCAGAGTGGAACATTTACTCTCCTCTTTTATTCACTCTTCAGCACATCTCAATTCTGGTTTATAAAATCCGGGTCTACATAGATGTTTCCTGAAGCGTGTCATTTCCTTTGGGTGGTGGCTGAACAATTGGTTGTTGAAATACTTAAAAATCACTAATTCAGATTGGGTATAAGTTAACTTTCAGTTTCTCTCTACTGAACAATCCATTTTATAGAGATTATGTGAAATAATAGTGCAACTGTTATTCCAGAGCAAGTATTTTAAATATTTTAGAGGACAAATGGTTTTATTCATTCCTACTTCCCAAAGAGACATGTATGTCTATTTTTAACATTTAGCGCCTTTGAGCCAATATTTAGTTAATTCTAAATATCAAAATATGGTTTATATCTGAAGCTAATGAGCTTCATTCAAAAAACTTGAATTAAAAAAATAAACTAGTCTGATTTTATTTTCAGCAAGTGCAATTTAGTGAAGTTTTATTACTGTATAAACATTTAATCATGGAACTCTCTCGCTCATTTTGAAAGAGTTTTGTTTTGTTTTTAAAAGAATTTAATTTGGAAATCTTGAGTTTTCCAGAAAACACTACCCTGCCTGAACCATCATCAGGTAGGGATGTTATTGCAATGATTTTGGTGGGTTATTTTCCCGCTTCTGAAAGTAGGTTTATTACAAAAATGAACTTTTAAAAAATATTTTATTTTTTTATTCATGAGAGACAGAGAGGGGTGGGGGGAGGGAGGTAGAGACACAGGCAGCCATGCAGGGAGCCTGACGCGGGACTCGATCCTGGGACTCCAGGGTCACACCCCAGGCCGAAGGCGGTGCTAAACTGCTGAGCCACCTGGGCTGCCCCACAAAAATGAATTTTGTAGTGTTTGAAAACACTACATGAAGTTATCTTCTCACCATTTTGTCCCATCCTCAACTTGTCATTTCTTATCCTTCTTGTAAGAAAGAAGCTGCTGTGGAGGCTTTTGGAATTCCAGAATGTCCTGGAACATTCCAACAGACCAGCATTCAACAAAGCCTTAACTGGTAACTTCTATACCTGTACTTGAGGTAGATGGATGATCTTGGGATTTTAATTTCTGATTTGACTCATTCTGACAGCCTCCAGGTTATTCCTGGTGAATCTTGCTTCTTCTCTTCTCTTAGTGGCTCAATTGATGACCTCAGGCATTTAAGACTGTCTTAAAGAACCAAACGGTAAATATTTTTGGCTTTGTGGGCTATACGGTTTCTCTTGCAACTACTCAACTCTACTATCTTAGTGCCAAAGTAGCCTTAGATAATGTATAAATGAATGAATGAGGCTTGTGTTCCAATAAACCTTTATGGACACTGAAATTTACATGGTGCATAATGCTTACATGTCACAAAATCTTATACTCCTTTTGATTAAAAAAATTTAAAAATGTAAAAACTGTTCTTAGCTTATTAGCCATACAAAAACAAATGGTGGTCTGGACTTGGCCCATGGCTGTGATTTGTCAGCCCCTGACCTTAGAGGTTAACTGTGCTGATGAACCAAACAGAATGCGTGCCTCCATTAAGAGCACACATGCGGGGCAGCCCCAGTGGCTCAGCGGTTTAGCACCGCCTACAGCCTGGGGTGTGATCCTGGAGACCCGGGATCGAGTCCCACATCGAGTCCCACATCGAGTCCCACATCGGGTTCCCTGCATGGAGCCTGCTTCTCCCTCTGCCTGTGTCTCTGCCTCTCACTCTCTCTCTCTCTGTGTGTGTCTCTATGAATAAATAAATAAAATCTTAAAGAAAAAAAAAAGAGCACTCATGCCAGACAAACAAGTCCAAGTTCAAATCTCAGCTCTGCCTTTTACCATCTGTATGATCTTGGACAAATTTATGAAAAAAATGGAAATACTAAGAACACTGCTCTGAGGAATGAATGCATTAATGTAGATAACACTCTTGGCACCTAGCAAATACTGCATACAAGTCAGTTGTTTTGATTATCACTGTCACCTACCACAGTTGGCAATTCTAGTTTATTTCAAAGCATGCAGAAGAACTAGGCTGACCCCATGGAATTAGAACTATTGATTCTAATTTGACCCACTTTCCCTAGACAGAGAGATTCTTTAACAGCTGGCATATGGTTCACGCTCATACCTTTACAGGTGCCTCCAGATTTTGAAATTGCCAAATAGATCCAGGCATTTTCCCTGATCTACTATTTATAAATGCATTTGTCATAGTTAACCACTTTTAATATCTCAAAAAAATCCTATCACTTTATGAGGAAAAATACTAAAATACATACAGTAACCAAATTTTTAAAATGTTGATCCTTATTTTATAAAACGAATCTTGATTTTTTTCTTTCCCTTAGACCTTCTCTTTCCAGGTAATATTAATAAGGCATGTGGCAAATACTATTGAAAACTAAGTACAGATTATTTCTAATTGTTGCTGAAATAACACCCTGAGTTTATTGTTCTCATGTGTTTTTATTAATACTCAGAATGGTTAAAAACTCAATTGAGATTATTGCATTGCCTTTGCTACAAGAGAAATGTCCATGGCATCTTTCTTGATCACAGCACAGTGTAGATACACTATTCGTATCTTCTCATCTGTCTTGGGCTTCTTCCTTATTAAAATGTTATCCATCAGTAAAATGAAAAAGAACATGGAAGTAACTTTGAAATCGGGCCACGCAGCCAACACAGCCATATACGGGGGCCCCGACTACTGACTCGCCTCCCCAGGCCTTGCTCACTGGCCTGTAACAAGGTGACCTAGGCTGCAGGCTGTCATTCCTTGTACCCTTTGCATGTCCCTGGGCACCTAGCAGGGATGCCACTCAAGGCAGCCCTTTTTGGCTGTCAGAGAGAGACAGTGAAACTATTATGGACCGGTCTGGATTCTGCTTTGATTACTAGCACCCTCCCTCCACCCCCACCCCCACCCCCCCCAAAAAACAGAAAAAATAATTTCACAACTGTTTATTATTTAATAAAAACACTGGCCTTGACACTGTGATGTGTCATGACTTTGCCTGACAACCCCTACCTTAAACAAGCAAAGCCTGAGATGCTACCCTCCTGAGTTGAAACAGTGACAAATGAGCTTATTGCAAAGGCAGTCCCTTTAGCCCTGTGGCTTCTCCCTCTGCCTGGCTTAGCATCGTAACAGCAGATTGAGTTGCTTTCGAAGCTCATGATAGAAGCAAGCTATTTTAAATGTTTATTATTTATAGGAAAGGAAATACACTCAGTTTACATAAATTATGCTAAATTAGTATCATATGTTAATAATTATGTTTTCAATAATAGAACCCTGGATCTTTTTTTTTTTTTAATTTTTATTTATTTATGATAGTCACACAGAGAGAGAGAGAGAGAGGCAGAGACACAGGCAGAGGGAGAAGCAGGCTCCCTGCACCGGGAGCCCGACGTGGGATTCGATCCTGGGTCTCCAGGATCATGCCCTGGGCCAAAGGCAGGCGCTAAACCGCTGTGCCACCCAGGGATCCCGAACCCTGGATCTTTAATAAGTCTCGAACTCAGCTATTTATGTCACATAATGGCAAGTGGTAGAACTCTTGTTTTTTATTTTGTATTTTTCTAAAGAAACAGGCTCCATGCAGGGAGCCTGACATGGGACTCTATCCTGGGTCTCCATGGGACTCTTTTATTAATACATGGACAATGGGTTGAGGAAGTAATGTCTCAGTTTACTGTATATTCAGCTGAATACAATTCATCCATGGATAAATTTACACCCAAATATGCTTTCCTGGTTCATAAAAATTCTAGTCAAAAACAACTAACCAACAAATACCACACCCCCCATCCAAAATAATGAGGATCTAAAAATGTGTGCTCAGAATTTAAGCATTGATTTTGTGTACTAATTTTATTTCAGCATTTTATTTTAAATTTTATTTATTTATTCATCACAGAGAGAGAGAGAGAGAGAGAGAGAGAGGCAGAGACACAGGCAGAGGGAGAAGCAGGCTCCATGCAGGCAGCCTGACACGGGACTCAATCCCTGGTCCCCAGGATCAGGCCCTGGGCTGAAGGCGGCACTAAACCGCTGAGCCATCCGGGCTGCCCTTATTTCAGTATTTTAAAGGGAAAAACATATCTGGAAAGTCTGCAGCCATAATATAAATTCAGCACAAGAAAAATGAAGAGCAGGCATGGCTTTTCAGAGCTTAGTGTAAAACTGGGAGTCTTGAGTTTCCTGGCATTGGAAAAGTTAGTTTAACTTCCTAAACAGCTAGGAAAATTGTTGCTTCTGTTAAATATGCTTTTTGAATGTCAAAATACTGGATTATGAGATGAGATTTTATTAGCATGGGCACTAATTTTAAATCGTATTAAACTTCTACTATTACCTATAAGGCTTGTTCAACATGGAAAAAAAATTTAAAAAGAGAATTACAACAATCACATAGCTACTTGAAAAGGAAAGACGAACTGTAATATGCACATAATTGAGGAAAAATTATTTTGTCTGTTCTAAATTGTCTGGGTAACTACCTTAATTATCTACCTTGGGGTGCCAGCGTGGCGTCTGTCCTGAGGTGGCTATAAATCCCAGATTTTAAGAAAGGTAACTCTAGAATGCATTAGCACTAGGGAGGGTAATTCTGTGGCCAGGATTTATGGGAGCTGTGATTGACTGCATCGTTGACTTCCTGGCCCAAGGGGAAATAACCCCACACCTTTTTGGAGGAGGGAAGTATTGAAATTGCTTTGAGGGCAATTAACCTAATTTCTTTTCAAATATGAAGTATTCTCTTACCTCTGAATGTGCAATTGTACCTCCAAGTGTAAGATTAACATTTAGTGTGGGCACTGTTGTGCTGCCCCAAACCATTTGTCAAATCTACACAATGCAAAATATTGTTACCAGTGGGACAGGCGTTGAGCAGATTTCAGACATTAGATATTGCTAATGCGCAGGTTTGACTGACTCATCAGTGAATTTTTTGGCCCAAATGACCTTATTTTGGGTTAGCTCTGTTGGTGATATGTGGACACAGAGCTCTGCCAACAGAGTTCCTAGGGGAAGATGAGATTCTGGACACAGATAAGGATGAGCTGGCTTCCAGTTCTCCAGAGCGCTTTGGCTTCTTCTTGCTTTGCCATTTCAGAAATCTCTCTAAACAGAAAACTGCAGAGCACACACAAAAGAGAAAAAGAGAATAGAAACAAACCGGCTCCTGTCATCTCTGTTGATTTTTCACTTAGCAGAATTCTTTATGGATTAAAAAACTTTTTTTTTCGTCTTCTTGTAAAGCAATGTTCATTGGAGCTTAGCCAATAGATGGTATCATTCCTTCCAGAGACTATGCTATGGGCGGCCTATGGAAGCATATCTGCTCAGGGCATTCATGCAAATTATTACTTACTGCCCTATATGCTCATAAATTAATAGCTTCTCTGTGGATGAAAAACAGAAATTAGACAACCATTAAGGTTGAACAATGTTTAAAGAATATTAAATATTAATATATGAAATGAAAAAATATTGTGAGTGATATCAGTAGATATGCCAAAAGCATAACAAGCCAAACCTAAGAATGCAAATAATAAAAACATGTTTCCAGCTAGATATTCTGGATGGTTTAGTATTCAAATTAAAGTTGATTTTTTTTCCCTTTCAGTTAAAAACAAAACAAAGTATTTACTGCTGTTGTACTATATGAGTGTTCATTTTCATACTCAGTACAAAAATGATTTTTTAAGGCAAGTAAATTAGTAAGGAGGCCTGTGTTATTTTGGTCTTTGTGCTTATGAGAATTTTCTTTGCAATATTGAAAATGCATCCCATGAATATTTAGAAAGGGCAGTTTTTATCAGCCTATAGTGTATTTTTTTTATTCTCAGTATTTTAATAAATCATTGTCAAGTTGGCATATGTATCCTAAGGACTTGGTGTGTTGAACGCTATAAAATTGGGATGAAAATTGGCCAAAGAGTCTTCTGGGTGATAGGATGGATGAACTGTTACCCTTCGGGTGAGCAGTTATGGTCACTGGTCTTTGGCAATAAGGAATATAGGATAAAAGTTTTTATGACTTGGGTGCCTGCCTGGCTCAGTCAGGAGGAGCATATGATTCTTGATCTCAGGGTCATGAGTTCAAATCTCATGTTGGGCATTGAACCTACTTAAAAAAAAGTTTTAATGACTAGAAGCCCATTTTTATTTTTAAAAATTTTATTTATTTATTTGAGAGAGAGAGAATGCATACAAGTGGGGGACAGGCAGAGGGAGAAGGACAAGCAGACTCCCCGCTGAGCAGGGACCCAACTTGGGGCTCTATCCCAGGACCCTGAGATTTTGACCTGAACCAAAAGCAGATGCTTAACTGACTGAGCCACCCAGGTGCCCCTAGAAGCCCACTTTTACAATTCACTGTGTTCCCATTTGACAGATTTAACAACAAAACTATTAATCTTGCACAAGTAATCAGCCAAAAAGAGCTCTAGCTCTGTTCCTTCCCCTGCTTTGAATTAGTTGTGAGGTCTTAGGCAAAGGAACTTCTCTAGGCCCCTTCCCCACTGATTACCTGGGGCTGATAATGCAAACCTTACAGACATCGCAGAGGTTTTGGGTTTGCTTGGTCAAATAAGATAAAACCCAAACAAGCACCGTAATGCATTCAACCAGTCAATACTTTATGGAGCACCTACTTTATGCCAGGCACTCAAACCGGAATAATCAAAAAAAGATAGCAAACATGTTCATCTCATAACCTATATTGCCCATCAACTAATTTCATCCTCACAATGATTTCATTAAGTAGACTCTTCAAATTATTCCTTTTTAACAAATGATGAAACCAGTGCTCATAGAGGTTAAGTAACTTGTCCAAGGCTACAGAGCTAGTTAGTGGCAGAGCTGGGACATGATCCCAGATGGCTAGCTCCAGAGTCCATACTCATCGTTACACCACCCTGACCCTAAGACTGTCTCATTCATCCAGGCCCTCAAAATCTTTGCAGAGACAGACCATTGTAAACCAATAGGATATAGGAAGAGGGTAATGCCCCAGGCATCAGTATGGGACCCTAGGGATGGGTGCCTCACTCAGCTTGGAGTGTACCTGAGTGTGTGTGCGCGCCCTGGTGTTTGGGGGACACAGGTCACCGAGGGCTTCCTAAAATAAGTGACACCTCAGCTAAGTCTTAAAAGATGGGCAGGTGGGGCAGGAGGGCATTTTAGGCTGGGATTCCAAGAGCAAAGGCACAGAGGCCAGAATCCGCGTGGAATATGCTAAGTCCCGGAGCTGCAGCCGTGACCGATGAGGTGGAGGGGCGGCTGGAGTCCAGATCTGGGAAAAGCCTGCGTGCCAGGCTCAGGTGGCATCATGGGACTCCAGGAGGATGACGATGAAGACCGAGGGTCAGATCGGGCTGCAGAAGCGGGTGGACTGCTGCCCGGGGGAGGCAGGGCCGGAGCCCCACAACACAGGCAGTGGCAGGAGGCCAGCGGGCTGGCGGGATCCTTAGGAGTGATGGGTAAGGGGGGAGCCTACATACCGGTGCTTCTCAAACTCTGCGAAACATCAGCGCCGGTGCTTGTGAGAGACGCAGGTTCTGACGGAGGGCGTGGGAGTGGGGGCTGAGATTTCCCCCCAGCGCCCAGGTGGTGCCCAGCTGCCCGTTGGGACCTCTCTCTGAGCAGCAAGGCCAACAGGAGTGTACCCAGAGATAACTCCTAGTTCTCCAAGAAGGCCTTCGGAGATGCCACGGAGCACAGGTGCGCTTTGGCACAGGTCAGGAAGGAAGAAGCTGTAAAGTTTCTTCCCAGCCAGGGATTGGCCTCCGGTTTGATTAAGGCTGCTGGCCTCCTTATTCCCGAGAAAATCACCTGTGGCCTCTCCTAGGCATTTGGGTCTCTCCACACCCAAGACTTGCTTCTGGCCTCTTCCTTTATGTTCTAGAAAAGTGGGATTAAGATGATTAAGGAGGGCAGTGCAGAGGACAGGGAGCCTAGGGCATTGATTCCAGGCCCCTTTGAAATTTGTTATTTGTTTGATCTGTCAGGCCATACCTTCCCCAGATTACTTTATTGACTATATGCATTTATAAAAATTCAAGGGAATAAAAATCACCTTAGCTTTGAAACCTATGTAGTGGGGATCCCTGGGTGGCGCAGCGGTTTGGCGCCTGCCTTTGGCCCAGGGCGCAATCCTGGAGACCCGGGTTCGAGTCCCACATCGGGCTCCCGGTGCATGGAGCCTGCTTCTCCCTCTGCCTGTGTCTCTGCCTCTCTCTCTCTCTCTCTCTCTCTGTGTGACTATCATAAATAAATAAAAATTAAAAAAAAAAAAACCTATGTAGTACCTTTTTTAGGTAAATTGAGGTACACCCAGAGAAGTCACAGAAGAACTGGAAAACCCTACCTTGGAGCTTCAGGGAGCTTGCATTTGTGGGCGAGGCCTCCCAAAGGCGTTTGAGGGGAGACACTTTTAGGATTCTCAGGACACCTCGAGAGTATCCCATTATCATAGGGTTTTCGGGAGTCACAACTCTTGCTGCCTGCCATGGAAACTCAACATCCTTGAACAGCAGGGTGCCGGATAGGAAGCCACAGCCTCCTCTAGATGTCGGGATCACCCTGCATCCAGCCCCATGTTTTCCCTGTTCCCATCACCACGAGACGTGTGGCTGTGGCTGACATTAGTTCCAGTAATCTCCGACACAAAGAGCTAGCCTCAAACCAAGGCAGAAAAGAAACGAAACCGCAACTCAGAACTTGTACTAAATTAAATTTCATCAGAGGTGAGATGGAATGTGGAAGTAGCCAGAACAGTGACGGTCACCGTCGAAAACACGCTGAGGAAATTGTTCCTTTGGAGCAAGCTCCTGGGATAGGTGCACTTTCCCAGGTACCTGAGCCTTCCTCCACCTCACAGACTTGCAGCTCCTTGGTACCCCAGGAGCTGGTGGCCTGGAAGGCTGAGTTCCAGCCATTCTTTAACGACTTATTTCCTTATGATCTCTCCCTCGATTTAAGACGTAAAGTTTATGTTTTACATGTATTTTCCATTGCACGAGAACCAAATATGCATTCTGGAAACTCTGGGGGAAAATATCCGAGTGAAAAGACGGCATCAATTTTAAATTTTATTTTTATTTCTAGGAATTTTTCTAGTCTTAAGTTGTTGACATTATGGGAGCCTGTGAAATTGCAGGAGGAGAAAAACAAAAGAAGAAGAAGAATCTGTGGCCTAAAGGCAGTACAGCTGACTTAGAGCAATTCACTCTCTAGTCTCTCTGCTAGGAATTTATATGGCACCCATCATATCCTAGGTGCTTCCTAAGCAATGGTGACAGAAATAGATTCTGGAAAGCATTTTGGGACATGGAAGCTATGACTCCAGGTGGGTGAATGTTGGGATTCAACTCCACCTCTCAATGGGGTAGTAATAAAGAATTTGCCACCATGTTCAACTCTACCACTGGGTACAACCTTGGTTGAGGGTAGTCCCTGTGGCATTGGGGGATCCCCACTGAGGGATGCCATTGTAGGTCATCAGCAGCCCAGGGGCTGGGGGTTGCACCTGCCAGTTCTGCAGAGGGGACCTGGTGATGAACCATAGTGTCCAGTGCACGAGCGATAACACATATTCCTCAGAATTAGCCCCAAAGGGTAGTTAACGTTCGACTGTATTTTGGAGTGGGAAAAGGATTGACAAGAGGTTTGTCTAAATAACTTCCCTAGTATTGGTCCACAGAGGGGCTTGAAAGCCTTGGGCAAAGACCAGGTGGCCACCCAGAAGTTAGCAGAGTCAACTGTAATATAGGATCGCCCTTCAAATCTATAGGTTCGGTGATGGAACAGACTTCTGTTGAATGAACCCTAATAGAACTTGTGCTAAAGTCTTTGATCTGTAAGATTCACAGGCCCCAAAATGGAAAGAAATTGATTCTGGGTCTTCATGGCCTTGGAAAAGTTTATGGTGCCCTTGAAAATCGTGGTCAGGGGCCACTGGGTGGCTCAGTCGGTTAAGCATCTGCCCTTGGCTCAGGTCTTGATCCTGGAGTCCTGGATTGAGCCCCGCATTGGGCTCCCTGCTCAGTGGGGAGTCTGCTTCTTCCTCTGCCCCTCCCTCTGGTCATGTTCTATCTCTCTCTCTCAGATAAATAAAATCTTTTAAAAAAAGGAAAGAAAAGAAAATCATGGACAATATATCGGAACTGAGAGACACTGGTGACCATTCAGCCCCATTCCCATTTTGCAAAAGAGAAAATATGTCCCAGAGGGAGACACAACTTGTCTAAAGCTCTTACAGCCAGTTAATGCCGAACAGGCGCAGAAACCAATCGCTTGACTTCCAGCCGGTTCTCTTTCTAACTCCAATTCAGTTTTCACAGAGGAATTCCTCTGGCTGGCATCAGTGGTCTCTGATGTGCCTCAGGAACCTGGGCTGGGTTGGTCCAAGATATAGAATTTCTGACATATAACTTTTGACAGCAGGCATCAAAAATGTATACGTTTTCTGCTATTAAAAAAAATTGAAAATGATTCCTCTAGGAAAAAGAATAAACTTCCGTGTGTTTCTCATTTTTTTTTAAGTCTACAATATGCAAGTAATAGCACTAATGAAAAGATTGGAATTTCTGGTTTTGTTTGTTTGCTTCCTTGCTTGCTTTAGACTCAGTCCAGTCTAACAAACTCATGGATCTCTTAAGTGCGTGGCTCTTTGCTGCATGCTCTTAGAACTAAAAAGCTAAGCAAGAAGGGCACCTGGATGGTTCAGTCGGTTAAATGTCTGACTCTTTGTTTCTGCTCGGGTCATGGTCTCAGGATCCTGGGATTGAGCACCACATGGGGCTCTGAGCTCAGCATGGAATCTGGTTGTCTTTTTCCCTAGGCTCCCTCCTTCCCCCCACAAAAAATAAAATCTTAAAAAAAAAAAAAAGCTGAGTAAGTTACAGAGTCCCTGCTTTCAGAGAACTTACTGTCTAATGAGACAGTTATGTGAAGTCAGCCCCACAAAGGTCCTTGAAGGTCATTTTTAGCGGCTCACAGGTAGTGGAGGACCACTAAAGATTTTAGACCATGGGAGTAGTATGATTAGATCACCACCTTTTTAGGAAGACATGAGGGGCTGTTTCCGTGGTCCAGATGGGCACAAAGAGCCCGGGGCTCTGGGGCTAGGAAGGAGGGGCAGCTTTATTAGGATGTCAAAGGTTTAATGGGAAGAGTCCCAGCTGTAGTTTCCTTTAATCACATAGCAGGGCGCACAGGGCTGACTTGTTTAAAAACAAGATTGCAAAGGCAATGCTGCAGAAGGCAGGGTCACATGACTCAAGGTCTCTGGGATCCCACCTTAGGTTAAGTAAAAGGGTCTCTGTTGTCTGGTGGATGCTTAATAAACAGGCTCACCTTTCAGCGACAAATGAAAACACAGATACAAATTAACAGGCAAAAAAGGGCCCCAATTGTCTGTCTGTGTTGCTTTACAAACAGCTCAGCGAAAGCATCCCAGTGAGCCTCAATCACCCCATTTTTCCTTTTTCTTTTCTCTCATTACACTCATTATTGGTCACAAAAGGCTGCTCACAAAACAGCTAGCGATTATAATTTAATGCATCCTTTCTGAAACCTGCAGGGAAATTTAAGCAGGGAGCTACCTGGGGGGAATGGGACAGGGACACGGGTTGAGCACATCTGAAGCAATAGCTTTAGGATGCTGAGTGTCCAGCACTTCCCAGCCAGCTGACTGGGGCTGACCTGAGGCTGCCAGAGCTGAGATCATTCCCTTGCAAACTGAGCAAACTCAACTAGGGGATCCCAGATGGAGTCCTCTGTGTATCTGAGGAATCCGATGTTGTTCTTAAACGCTAAGGAAACCCCAGATATGCCTTTCCATGTCACCCAGCATCCAAAGTCAGCTCTGGACCAGGCAGGTATACTGTTTATTGGTTTCCACTTGTTGGGATGGCACAAGAGCAGGCTAAAACATTTCCTGCTGGCATTAGCATGCAAACTCACAAAGCACCAAGAATTCAATTTAGAATGAATTCTCTGTCTCCATCTCTGTCTGCCACTCCCTCCATCACTGTACTCCCAAATAACTTGAGGTCAGATCCAAATGATAATAAAAACCAAATTCATTGAAATGAAAGAGAAAGATACTCATTTAGCAACTGAAATAAATGCTCTTCTAACAGTCATCAGTGAGATATATAGCTTTTTGCAAAAACCCCAGGCCTGTGCACTCCATTACTACTAGCAGCCGCTAGCCACATGTGGCTATTTAAATATAAATTAATTGAAGTTAAATAACATTTAAAATTTTCTTCTTCAGTCACACCAGTCAGTTTTAAGTACTCAAGGGGCCGGTGTGGCTAGTGGCCACCACGTTGGACAGTGCAAACCTCAAGTGCATATGTAAGAGTAAGATAATTAAGATGTAATGAGTTTGGGGTATTTATTACCTTTATTTTTAATATAATATTTAATATGCTTATTTAATTTTTGAAGAATGATGATGCTTAACAACCAGCTCATAAAATTCCTGAAAATAAAACAATCAACTCCACCAAGCCAGTAAAAACCGGCTTCTGCACACCACTAGAACATTTCCATCATAGCAGAAAATTCTACTGGACAGTAATGCCCCAAACGAGGCACTGACTTGCTGGTGTGAAGACAACAATAGCCAGAATGAGAATGAGACACCCCGCCCCCCACACTGGTAAAAGAGATAAAAGGCTTTAAGGGTCGAGAAACCTCCCCATCAGTCCTTCCCTCTCTCAGGCCTAAACCAAATTCCTTGCCACTTCTTTGCAGAAGGGAATGTACACTTAATTGCTTTAGAGTGTAGCATCACACTCTCTCCTCCATCCTCTGGCACACTCCATAAAACTCCTCTTCCTTCATTTCCTCTCTTCCTCTGACTGTAAACCTATTTTTTTTTTCTAACTTCATCATCACAGTAAGGCCTGAGGCCCGTGATTATCCAAGTCACCTTCCAATTCACCAGCATCCCTGGTGTTTTGCATAGAATTCAGGACAATGCTGCAGGCTGAAACCTCACCAGAAATTTATACAACACCATAATGTTCTTCTGATTCCCCAGGCATTCCTCCCTTGATTGGAGCCTGGGATCCGTTTGCTTTCTCCAGATACCAGAGCTTTTTTCTCTGGGTCAGAGAATTCAGAGTGAGGTTTGTTTCAGAATAGAATAAGCACACAGAAGACTCTTTCTTGTCGGCAAACCCAAGACAGAAGCTTCTTTTCTTTTCTCCAAGAAGAATATGCTCAAGAGAATATTCACAGGAGGTGATGCCAGTGATTTTCGTTTTTATTTTGGCTTCAACTAGCAAATGACATTTTGGTCTCGAAGATGAGTGGTTTCCAAGGAGTAGGGCCGAGGTGGAGGCCTGTGGTTCTAGAGCAAAACTTCTCAATACTCACTGTGCCGCAGAACCCGGCAAAGAGCTTTTACCCAGTGCCAGAGCCCTGGTCCCACCCTCAGAGAGTCTGATTCCAGTAGCCTGGCCCTGGCACTAGTATTTAAAAAAACTTACCTTGAATTGTGATGAAACATACATAAAATAAAATTGACCACATTAGCCATTTTTAAGTGTGTGTTCAGTGGCATTAAGTACTTTCACATGGTTCCGCAGCCATCACCACCTTCCATCTCCAGAACTCACCTTGCAGAACTGCCGCTCTCTTCCCATTAAACAGTAACTCCGTTGTCACCTCTCCTCCCAGCCCCTGGGCTGTCTTGATGCATTTGACTACTTTGGTGCCTCATATAAGTGGAATTGTACATTATTCGTCCTTTTGTGTCTAGCTTGTTTCATTTAGCATAATGTTCTCAAGGCTCATCCACGTTGTAGCAGGTGTCAGAAATTCCTTTGCTTTTAAGGCTGAATAATATTCAGTTGTATGGATACAGCACATTTTATTTACCCACTCGTCTGGTGATGGACACTTAGGTTACTTCTACCTTTTGGCTATTGTGAATAATGCTGCAGTGAACACGGGTGTACAATGATCTCTTTGACATCCTGCTTTCAATTCTTCTGTATATATACCTACAAGTGGAATTGCTGAAACGAATAGTTTGTTTTTTTTCAAAGAAAAGCCTCCCTACTGTTTTCAAGAGAGGCTGCACCATTTTACGTTCCCACCAACAGGACGCGTGGGATCCAATTTCTCCACATTCTTGCCAACACTTGTTATTTTCTGTTTGTCTGTCCGTCTGTCCGTTTGTCTGTAGCCATCTTCATGGGTGTGGGTGGTATCTCACTATGGTTTTGTATGTTTAAAAAGTGCAGTGATTCTAATGTGCATAAGTAAGAGCTGTGGCTTGAGAGAGTCTATGGGTGCCCTGTAGGTAAAGACATCTGGGCTGGCATGGTGGACTCATTCCATCCCCCAGAGAAACCAAAAGAGGGAGACTTGGCTTTGGCACCTGATAGCTCTATGTGAACTTCAGGCAAATTGCTTGGCTCCCCTTTCCTGCCTCCCTGTTTGTAAACAGAGGGAAGGAAACTTCTTTGACAACTGTTGTAATTATTACCTGGCAAATTACTGGGATGAGAAGTTAGAATTTTTAGAAATTCGGAACATCACACCTATTCTCCCTCTGTCACTGAAATTGAGAGAGAAAACTGAGCCCTCATGAGAATAAGGAGGTTTTCTGAACATGCATCAAGCCTTGTAAATTAAAATCTAGACTCATGGGTTCATGAGGATGGGTTCATGCCATCCTCTCCCCTTACTCAAGAGCCCCCAGAGGGAAAAGACAGTGGAATGGGTAAGCCCCCTTCACATCTCATCCTGGCAGAGATAGAAACAACTACACATAGCTAGAACCTGACCACCTGCTCAAGACCCTGTTTTTTCAAATTTTTATTTATTCATGAGAGACATACAGAGAGAGGCAGAGACACAGGCAGAGGGAGAAGCAGGTTCTTTGTGGGGAGCCTGAGGCAGGACTCAATGCCAGGACTGTGGGATCACGACCTGAGCCAAAGACAGATGATCAACCACTGAGTCACCCAGGTGCCCCAACAAGATCCTGCTTAAATCAAAACTAAAAACATTGAAGAAAAGGAGTCACACTCCAATGATGGATGGATGGTCAGTTTTCCACCAGCAGTTAGGAGGTAGAGCAGATTGTTCACCTCGAGACAAAAGAATGCACCATATTTACCATCATTCTTCGTATCAGCAAGAATACCACATTATTTTTCTATCGTATTTCTTTTTTTTCAAAGCACTCCTATGGGCACAGTCTTGTTGGATCTTCATGACATCCCTGTGAAGTAGGTGCGGTCGATGGAATCCCCCCATTCTGCAGAGGAGACCCCAGAGCTAAGGAAAGGTATGTGGGTGAAAAGATATTATTGCAACTCTCGAAGGGGAGCTGTTTCCTGCCTTGTTAAGAGAGGTCTTAAGCCAGAGCAGAATTATTTGGTTTTAGACAATTTTTCGACCTGCCAAGTCTCATGTTTCGAAATCGGACTTTCTTTTGTAGTGTCCACACCGAGCTCCACTTTCTACTTACTGGTCAAGGGCTGGAGCGCCTACTTTCGCCGTAATTCTCCTTGGGAGATCGAGCACACGAATTTCCCCCTAGGTTATATTAGATGCTAAACCTTTAACATTCTGTAATAATAAGAAGTTATAAACCCAAACGAACATTTAATAGTGATCAGAACCACATAAGGATGTGAGGACACTGAGGGATTAGAAATTAAATCCAAAAGTGGGGCCAAAAGACAAAACTAGAGCCTCATGAGCACCACTTGCACAGACAAAAGTAATTGGCCTGAATTTGCTGGAATCCTCTTTTCCTTGCCCTCAGAAGACCAATCGCTAACCGGAGGCAGGCATTCACAAGAAGGGCCTGTGTTATTTCTCACCCCCCCTTTGCTCCCCCCTCCTTCCAGAACTGCCACCCACCCACATGGGTGCCTGGGACGGCTCTTGCCCAGGAGCTGGAGCAGGATCTTCGCTACAAAAGCCCTGAGCCCCCTCTGCGGCTCTGCCCATCCTGCCCAAGGATGCTCTGCAACCACCCCGAGACTCTGCCCTGCGCAGTAACATTCTTGCAGCCAAAGCCTTTCACAGAGAAATGCAGCTAAATTACTCTCTCCAAGGCTCTGTTTCGTTGGCAAACTGAACTAATAACTTCTTACAGGGATAAAACTGGTAAGAGCCAAAGGACCAGCTTTCTTTTTCTTTAATTTTTTAAAAATTTAAATTCAATTTGCCAACATATAGTATAACACACAGTGCTCACCCCATCAAGCGCTCTCCTCAGTGCCAGTTACCCAGTCACCCCATCCCCTCCACCCACCTCCCCTTCCGCAACCCTTTGTTTCCCAGAGTTCGGAGTCTCTCATGGTTTGTCTCCCTCTCTAAATTTTCCTGCTCAGTTCCCCTCCTTTCCCTTATAATCCCTTTCACTATTTCTTATATTCCAAATATGAGTGAAACCATATGATGATTGTCCTTTTCCAATTGACTTATTTCACTCAGCATAATACCCTCCAGTTCCATCCATGTCGAAGCAAATGGTGGGTATTTGTCCTTTCTGATGGCTGAGGAATATTCTATTGTATATATAGACCACATCTCCTTTATCCATTCATCTGTTGAAGGACATCGTGGCTCCTTCCACAATATGGCTATCGTGGACATTGCTGCTGTGAACATTGGGGTGCAGGTGTCCCGGTGTTTCACTACATCAGTATCTTTGGGGTAAATGCCCAGTAGTGCAGTTGCTGGACCAGATTTCTAGCAGAAGGACTTTAGGATTATGGTTTGGAAATTATTTTAAGATCCCATCATGGGGGGGGGGGTCTGGGTGGCTCAGTTGGTTAAGCATCTTGCTTCAGCTCAGGTCATGATCCCAGGGTCCTGGGATCGAGCCTCACGTCGGGCTTCCTGTTCAGCAGGGAGTCTGCTTTTCCCTCTCCCTCTGTGCTCTCTTTCTCTCCAAAAAATAAATAAAATAAAATAAAATAAAACGCCATCATGTTAAATAATAATCATAGTGATGATACTAATCATCCCTACCTGTAGGGTTGGTTAAGTGAGAAATGCTGATGGAGTGTGTGCCATGGTGCCTGGCCTGGGGTAAACCCTGGCAAATGCTACTGCTATTAAAGTGCATGGCCACGTCTCCTCAGAGAGGTTACATCTTTTTAAGACCCAGTAAGAGTCTACACCACTGGACTCCTCAGTACCCAGAAACAGTAGCTCTTCAACAAGTCCTTGCAACAGGAACAGACACAGACACTACCACTCTCATTATAGGGAGAAGCCTGGGATCAGGAACTAAATAGTCAGCGGCACACCGACGGTCCCCCAGTGGTCTCATCTGGCCCTGTCTGGACCTACTTCTCTGGGCGAGTTGGAAGCTAGACCAAGCTAATCTCCATCAAAATGCTTGGAAGGTAAAGAGGTTATTTAAACATGGTGAACCAGCAAATAACAATAGTAAGAGCAGACGCCCCCATCTCCTGACCACACCTGTGAAGGTGCTTAGCCCAGGAGGCAGGAGGCAGGAGGCAGGAGGCAGGCATTTCCCCCACACACTGACTCGTTCAGTTCTGCACCGCATCCAGGGACATGGGAACTGTCCTGGTCCCCGGGCGGCTGATAATGATAGTAACAGCCAGCGTTTACTCAGGGCTTGACTGCAGGTCAGTATTAACTCATTTAATCTTCACAGCTCTTGGAGGTAGTGACTCTTCCTTCTTTTTTAAAAGATTTTATTTATTTATTCATGAGAGACACACACACACACACAGAGGCAGAGACAGGCAGAGAGAGAAGCAGGCTCCATGCAGGAGCCTGATGCGGGACTCGATCCCCAGACCCCAGGATCATGACCTGAGCCAAAGGCAGACACTCAACCGCTGAGCCACCCAGGCATCACTTCTTTTTCTAAGCAGATCTTTGGTGGTATGTATCACACACAAAATAAAGTGTATATAACTGACAAAATTTGGCATTTGTATATACCTGTGAAACCATTGTCACCATCAAGATAGTGACTATATTCATTACTGCCCCCCCCCCCAAAAAAAAAGTTTTCTTGTGCCTTTTAAACATTCTCCCTCTGCATCCAGGATCATAAAGGAATATGAACAACTCTGTTCACTCCTATTTGATAATGTAAAGAAATAAAGATTCCTCCTACTGTTCCTCTATGACTCCCAACCAATGATCTGCTTTGTATCACTATATATTAGTTTGCATGTTCTAAAATTTTACATAAATTGAATTGTACCCTATGCACTTTTTATCCAGTTTCTGTTACTCGGCATAATTAAGTTATAGCCATCCATGTTGTAGTGTGGGTAAAAAGTCATTCTTTTGGTTGCTACGGATTAGCCCATTGTTTGTGTAGTCCACAATTTATTCATCTGCCTGCTGATGGACATTTGGATTATTTGCAGTTCTTGATTATTACAAATAAACTTGCCTTGAATATTTGGGTATGAGTTTTTCTAAGGACATATGGCTCGGGATCCCTGGGTGGCGCAGCGGTTTAGCGCCTGCCTTTGGCCCAGGGTGTGATCCTGGAGACCCGGGATTGGGTCCCACGTTGGGCTCCCTGCATGGAGCCTGCTTCTCCCTCTACCTGTGCCTCTGCCTCTCTCTCTCTCTCTTTCTGTGTGACTATCATAAATAAATAAAATTAAAAAAAAAAAGTGTTTAAAAAAAAAGGACATACGGCTCTATTTCTCTTGGATAAATTCCTAGGAGTAGCAGGGCTACAACATGTTTAACTTTTGAAAAAACTTTCTAAATGTTTTCCTAAGTGGTTGCACTATTTTACACTTTCACCAGAAGTGTGTGAGTTCCGCTTCCTCCATGTTATTGCGAACACTGATATAATCCATTACAATTTTTAGTCAGTCTAGTAGGGGTGCCTTGGTATCTCATTGTGGTTTTAATTTGCATACATCGTTGGTGAGGTGTTCTTCAAATAACAGACCATTTTTTTTCAAAAAGGGTGGTAATATTAGGAGTCTAACCTAGCTCTTTACATGTGTTGGCATGTCTCCAAAGAACAAAAACACAAGGCAAGAGTAAAAAGTAGGGGGAAAAAAACTCTTAATCTGCTTTTGATGAAATGAAAATGTTATAGATCCTGAGCCAAAAAATATTCTTGGGATAGACTTTTTTGATGTTCTAAATTCATCAAGGTAAAAAAAAAAATTAAGGTCAGTCTCAGTCCTTTGAAATAGAGGGATTGATTTTTAATGGACATCAAAACTAGAATATATTGTCTTAAAATGATAGAATATTCTGGCTAGAAGGAATCTCAGTGATGATTCACTTAAGTAGTTATGAATCATATTGTGTTCATAACACATTTTCAAATACAGACTTACAGTTATTATATTTAAGGGAATTGAGTGAGTGAAATATAATAAAGATGACAGCACTAGGGGCACCTGGGTGGCTCAGTGGTTGAGCATCTGCCTTCGACTCAGGTCGTGATCCTGGGGTCCTGGGATCGAGTCCCACATTAGGCTCCCTACAGGGAGCCTACTTCTTCCTCTGCTTATGTTTCTGCCTCTCTCTCTCTGTTTCTCTCATGAATAAATAAATAAAATATTTAAAAAAAAAAAAGAAGAAGACAGCACTAATTGCAATCATAATCCCAGGTACAGAATATTACTGTTCTACAGTGTGTAAAGAGATCCACCTTTCATTCCTGGCTTAGTGAATGAAAAGAGCCTTATATCATCCTGACCAAGATATCCTCTATATGCATGAGATAGAGTTCTCACAAACTGAAGAAATACATGATTTTCTTTGATGCTGGCTTGATGTTATGTAATATGTTTACCAGTTACTTGCAGCAAGTGGCACCCTACTCTGTATTTTATCATCTGATCCATTCAGCACTATAGGCCATGTGAAAGATGGCATAAAGTATAAATTGTCACCAAAGTTCAATCTTAACGCAGTTGAAATTTGGCAGCATGCCAGATTGCCTCTGCCGATAACTGTGAACCACTCGTTCTAAACTCCCCTCCTCTAGATGTGGTCCTGCCTGGGTTCTCACTCTCAGATAAACTAGATTGCCAATATCCTCATGTTCAGGACAAAGACCTTGCCATCATTCATGCTTTTTTTTCCTCTTCAATTAAATTCAGTAGTTATTTATAGAAGAAGCTGATATATATGTGTGTGTGTGTATATATATATATATATATATATATATATATATATATATATGGATGTGTGTGTGTATATATTATATATATATATTATATGTATACCTACACACACATAAAACATAATTCATAGATGAAACAACTTTATTTCACATTAACAGAGTAGAGGTTGATATACTTATGCTTCCGGGATCTCAATAGTATATGATTAGAATTCTTAGACTTCTTTCTACTCATTTCCTTCATATTCTACAGGCTGCCCACTGCCATTATCATTGTATGGAAATGACTGACTTTAAAATCACAAATGACCTACTTTTTGGCAATTTCATGGTCTTTTCTCAGTTCTAAGGTTCTTCTTATGCTGTGCAGCGCTCAATGCTTTAGTTGCTTCATATTAAAACTTTGTGGCCATTAGGCTTATTTGATTGTAAATTTTTGGTGCTCTTAACTCAAATTTTCCTTGGCTCCATTGTCTTCTTACTCTCTCCACCAATCGCGGATGGTTCCTATTTCTCTGTCTTGTATTATCTCTATTCTTTTGTCCCCATATATCTTTAAAAAATTATTTATATCTTTTAACTGTTTCAACTCTCATGTTTTCAGGATTAGTTTGGAATCCATGGGGGAGCTCTTCCAATGAAAAAACTCATATCTTTCTTCAATTCTAAAAATTCTTTCCTCCAGGAACTTTGGTTAGATGTATGTGTTGGAACTTTAAAATCTACCTTCCAAAAAATTTTTAAAAAATTAAAAAAAAAACTACCTTCCTTATCGTTTAGTTTCTCTTTGATATTTAGTATCTCCTTGTGCCTACATATTTTATTTGCATATTTTATTTTTGGTGATTTCTTCACTTGAAATGACAATTTTGACATACTTCTGGAGGTTGAGTGTGAATGGGGTTGAGAGTGAGAAACTCCTGGGGGCTAGCTATATCTTGGGTGGGGGTGTAGGATGTCAAATACTTTTGTTCCCTCCAGGAACTCCATCAGGATCTCACAGTGAAAATCTAAAAAGATCTCATGGCTCATGGCTCTGGTAGGGAAGAGGAAGAATAATCCTGGCCAAGTACAGTAGCTCCCCCTTACATGTGGTTTTGCTATTCATGGTTGCAGTTACCCACAGTCAACCTTGGTTCAGGAGCAGATGATCTACCTTCTGACTTTACGTCAGAAAGTCAATAGCAGCCTAATGCTACTTTACAGTGCTTATGTCAGTCACCTCGCATCATCTCATCCAGTAGGCATTTTATCGTTTAACATCAATGCAAGAAGAAGGGTGAGTGCAGTACAAAACGATATTTTGAGAGAGACTGCATTCACATAACTTTTATTGCAGTACATTCTTGTAACTGTTCTATTTTATTAATAGTTATTGTTGTTAATCTCTTACTGTGCCTAATTTATAAATTAAAGTTTATCATAGGATTGTACATACAGGAAAAAACACAGTATATGTAGGGTTTGGTATTATCTGCAGTTTCAGGCATCCATTGGGAGGCTGGATGAGAAGGGCCTACTGTACACTCAGAAACTTCTCCTCAGAATAAAAGACTTTCCTAGAGCATTATTCCAGCCGAGGAAGGCATTCCTTCCATCCCACCACCATTTAGACTTCCTAGCTAACTTAAAGGGCGGTGTGTGTGTGTGTGGGGGGGGGGGTGTTGCTGGGTAACATTTGTGAAGGTCATGATCCAGAGGCATGGTCCTCCTAAAAACCAAGATCTAATTATTAAATTTATAGAATACTTTTCATCTCCCATATCTGACCACCATACCAAGGGCAATTCTGACAGAGGGCAAGACTTATGCCACTGGTTATTAAGTCTTATTTTAAAGTTATAGAAATTAAGAGGGGAAATATTCGTATAGGGATGATAAATAAATCAGTGGAAAGGATAGAGAATATGGAAATGGAGACAAAAATGTAGGGCTTTACGACTGAGTGTTGGGACAGTTGGTTTTCTACATGAAAAAAACGTAAACTCTGGTTCCTATTTCACCCCACACATTATAAACCTCAGATATATTAATAACCTGAACCTTAAAAAAGTTACATATTAAATTGTAGAAAAATAATTTTGTGATCTCGAGAAAGAACAGGGTTTATTAAATAAAATATAAAAACAAATCGTGAGAAAAACATGACAAAGTTGACTATATAAAAGTTAAAACTTCTAAATGACAAAAAGTCACAAGAAAAGTCAGCAACCAAGATAAATGATTTTCAACATAATGTATAAGGCAAAATTAGTATGCTCAATCTATAAAGAACTTGTATGAATTGACATTAAAAAGACAGCCTACTGAGATATTAGAAATTGGGCAAAGAGATAGATGATTGGGACATTCACCTGAATTCCAACGGAAGTGTATTTATTTTAACTTTAAAAATTTTTATTTAGGGCAGCCCAGGTGGCTCAGCGGTTTAGCGGTGACTTCAGTCCAGGGTGTGATCTCGGAGACCCGGGATTGGGTCCCATGTTGGGCTCCCTGCGGGGAGCCTGCTTCTCCCTCTGCCTGTGTCTCTGCCTCTCTCTCTCTGTGTCTCATAAATAAATAAAATCTTTAAAAAAAATAAATAAAATAAAATTTTTATTTATTTAGGTTGACACACAATGTTGCATTGGTTTCAGGTATAAGACATAGTGACTCAACATCTTTGTGCATTACACTATGCTCAGCACCAGTGTAGCTACCATCCGTCCCCAGACAACACTATTACAATATCATTGACTATATTCCCTACACTGTGCCTTTTATGAAGTATATTTCTCAAATTCCCAAATATTTCAGGATTTTATAGTTAATTTCTTGTGAGTTTCAGCTCTACTCTGTAGGTTCTACATACATCAGATATCAATGATTGGAAATTTTCCAAGACTTGATTTGTAGGTCATCATTAATGACTTAATTGCAGCATTTAGATTAGGATATTCTATATTATAGTCTATATATAGTACATAAATGTTGATGAGATTGATGCAAAGTCACAGCATAGTAAGGCTCTTCTGTTTGTACCTTTATATTTGCCCCTTTGCTCAGAGCATCAGAATCCCCTGAAATGACTGTCCATATTCTATTAGGCACAGTGGGAACACTCAGGAACCTAGCCTGAGTTTGAATTTTGGTTCAGCAACTTATGAAAAAACACAGGTCAAACAAAGCTGTCTCCTTGAGCGTGCTTTCTGTTCTTAAAAATGTTTACAAAAATCTTTCTTGAGGGCTTATGGGTAGAATTAGAATTAAAATATGCAAAAAATGCTAAACACATTTTAGGGACAATTGTAGGAACACAATTTTACAAAGTTTGCCCAGGTATCTTAAATATATATAAATTGGCTATCCACTCACATGCTCATAATTCCTTCTAGACTATTAATACAATGACTCAATTTGTTAGAATAAAATACCAATCAGAGCATGTTTTTAAATAACACTTCCTAATAAGAAAAAAAAAAAAAAAAAGAAAAAAAAAAGAAAAGAAAAAAAACCCACGTGTCTTTTATGGTGCCATTATGGATCCTTTGTGGAATTAATTCCAGAAAAATACCAGTAAAACCCTCCAAAGCAAAAAAAAAAAAAAAAAGGAAACCTTGATCCTTGCACACTTGAATTTAGAAATTGTTACTGAAAGCACCCAACAAAAATTTCCCAAGTGACAAGCAAATAAAATGAATGGCTGTCAAAAGTCAAAATCCACTTACATGAATATTGGGCAATACAGGTAACAGCGTTTGGCCAGTAATTCTCAGAGAATGTCAAACAGCTGGTGCAGAAGTCTGGGGCAGTGTGTAGACCTCATTCAAATCAGATCACCCCCAAAATGTGCAGGTAAACTGGTGTAGCGGCCAGTCAGCTAGCTGGTGACTTGCACTATTTGCCAACAATGAATCGCCCTGTGGGCTCTGCAACTCCCTGAGAGGCAGTTTGAATAAAGGACAGATACTTTGCAAGGGACTTTTCACAATTCAGAGAGGAAGTGTGGTTCATGGGTATAAAAGGAGGCAACTAAAATACTCTCTTACAATATTTTTGTTTCTAACTTTCAAATTAAAAAAAAAAAGCAACATGCCTGAGCAAGCATCTGGTAAATATGAAAAGCTATTATTTAGAAAAAATGTTTCATCAAATTATCACAGATTTCTAAATCCTACCCGGAAACTGATGTCTCTTGTCATCTTATTTATTTTTTTAAGGAAAGATTTTATTTATTTACTTGAGAAAGAGAGAGTGTGCCTGGATGGGGGGGGGGGGCAAGGAGGGAGGGGTGTGTCACAGAGTGGGGGACAGAGGAAAGGGAAGCAGATTTCTCTCTGTGCAGGGAGCCAACGCTGGACTGGGTTCCAGGACCTCAGATCACGATCTGAGCCCAAGGCAGATGCCTAACCAACTGAGCCACCCAGGTGCCCCTATTATCTTTATTTTAAAGGTTGATTTGCCCTGACTTACTTCTGGGTGTTGGTGTTAAACTTTGTCACAGTACCCCTAACAGTGTATTTTGTTTTAAAGGATGTTGCTATGTTGGATGACATTCTGCGTAAACCATTTGCTCGGGATGCTGCCCCCTTTCCCCTCAGACATTTCCTTCATTGTTATTGGGCATGCTCTAATAGTTTCATAGTTTGACTTCTTTTTTTTTTGAATGATAACCAAATGCACTCTAAAATTAAAATAGCTTAGAAAAAATAAAATAATAAAATAAAATAGCTTAGAAAAAGTAAAATGAAAGAAGAATTAAATGATCGCATAGCACATGGTAGGTATTATAAGCCAAACTTTGAAAAAGAGTCTGTGTTGTGGCAATCAGCACCTGACATATTACAAGTTTGCAATAGTATTTTCAGCAAAATAACATCGTGCTGCTAATTGGAATCTTAAATTTTTTATTATGTTTGATTTATCACGAGACCATGAGCATTAGGAAGTTATGCCTAGTTTATACTTGCATATTTTTAAGTAACATTATTAATCAAAATTATAAGTCAACCGTTGATGGTATAGTTTCCCCTTAAGAAAAGCCTCCTCATATTTAAGCTTGAACAAAACTAATCTAATTTCCTCTTCAACGAGTGCTGTATTTTTGTTGACACGTACAATGGCAAAGTCAGTCAAGAAAACATGACTGTCTACTTCTAGTGTAAGAAGGGGATAATAATTGAATGATTTGGTCACCTTGACGCTTTGGCTCTGTTAAGGGGTCCATGTGATGTGACTTGCACTCCATGGAGGCCCCAGGAATCAAAAGGCAAAGTGAGTTTTTGTCAGCTGGTGATAGCTGTCTTCTGGTTCTAGCCCTTGCTTCCTGTAGGCAGCACCTCCATCTACATGGATCTAGCCAACTCACCGTCTTCACTGGCTGCGTGGTTTCTGAGATTTTTTCGGTGTGAGGTTTTTTTTTCCAAGGGAAAAAATATCGGATTTCTTCCTTGAAAAATAACTGTACCTTTAATGGAGAAGATGCATAATCATATAGATACCATAAACTCAGTAATGCTATTAAATGAATTTTAGAATTTAAATAATTACAATAGCACTTATATGTTTTTCAGAAAAATAGCCCTTATATGTATGAATGTTGCTGATTCAGTCTTCTGAGAAGGATTGGTGTGTGTACAGATACAAAGACCATCTGAAATAATTCATGGTCAACCAGGGGCCCAGGGCCATGCATTAGAACCACTGTTGGGTCTATTACTGCTTATAGTTTTAGTGAAGAAAATGAGTTCTCACCAGAGCAGACAATCACGGGCTTCTCAGCATTGTTAATAGCTACCAGAAGGGCAGCCTCAAAAGAGATAGAGTGGAATAATTGACAGTTAAAATGACTTATTGTAAGTCACTTGAGTTGTGCTTGTACCTATGGATGTGGATATGTATGTTTACATACATACATACATATATATCAGATAGGATGTACACATATGTTAAATTAACACATGTAAATATATAACTATAATAAACAAATACATACATTTTAAATTCTCCCATCACTCAGTTGCAGACCTGGGACACAGAGATTTTTTTTTTTTTTTTTGGCAAGGCTTCAGCAGATTTCCTTATTTATGAAGCAGACACTGAAAGAGAGGACTTCAGGAGCAGAAAACAAATTATTCACTTAAAAAAAACCCCTCTTCCCCTCCCCCGTGTTACTACCCTGCGATGCACAACAAACAAAATTCAGAGTGGTGACATGATTTCCTTTAAAAAAAAACTTTCTTGTGTTAGACCTGGCAGCCAACTTCAGCTAAGTGGCTGAATTCCAGAGCGTTGACTGTTGTCAGCTGAAAGAGTGAAAATGTTATCACCTGAGTAAGCCCTGATGACTGATGTGCATTCAAAAGCAAACCCCCACAGTCACACCCATGTCTCAAGCAGCAGGGAAACCAGATGAGACCAGTGTCTCTACAGAGAGCCTCAGTGGAGACTTTCCCTCTTTTTCGGTGGAGTACTGAGAGGGTAGGAAGAATTACATTAAAATGTAATGTTTGTCAATGGCTGTGATTAAAAAAAAAAAAAAAAAAAAAAAAAGGTGGGGGGAGAAGAAGAAGGAAGCAAGGGGGAACTTCCCAGCCCGTCGCTAGCTAAGGTATGCAGCCATCTGAATACATTGGCACTGCGAGGCGCTGATTAGTTTGGAAGGCTGCCTACAGGTTAGCAGGCCTCATTTCAAATCTCTGACAGCAATATATGTCGTTTCATGCTTCATCCTCATTCCTCATGTTCAACACAAACCGGGGTCACTCTATATATGGAAATCACTGTCTTCAGGGCAAAAAAATTAAAAAAGGTGAGATTGCCGCTTTAACCTCACTGGCCTCAGAAAATATGTTTTAGTCTGATACATTATACTAGTAGGAATTATTTATCAAGAAGATACAAGCTTGATATTTCAGAAATAATGAGATGTTCTGGTTTTGCAGCTGAAATTTTATGGTCCACAGAGCATCAGCTATGAATCCAGGGGAATGAAGTAAACTTGCAATGAATGATATACACCATAGAGCCAAAGAAAAATGGCTGTGGACAGGGTAATATGAAAGTTATAACACAGTGCTGAGCTTTCTATAGCTCAAGTTCCTTTGTTGCTAAGAGAGGAAATATATTTTAAGGAGAGATACCAAAAAGGGCCACGCACAAAAAAATCTTTCAGCCTTTTCCTTCCTGCTATTTTATTTGGCAAAAGTCCTACAGGACGAGGAAACGGTAATAAACATTGCAGTCTATGGTTTACATGAAATATTAAAAAAATTCACAGCAAAATAACCCAAAAAGCTTCCCGACCTGCCATCGTTGCGTAACGGGAAAGCTGTAACAAGCATAAACCCTAGAAATGGCAATTAGAAAATGAAGAAACATAAAAGACAGTGCTATTTGGAAATGTAGGTTCTGAGTATGTGTTTCTGGATCAGATTGCTGTAGCGGTGAAAGGCCATTTGTCCTATTGTATTTCCAGGACTTATAAGGACCCCATGCCCCCTAGGAAATAATAGGAAAACACTAATGCAAAAAAGATGACAACTTGCCAGTCTTCCCCCAGCCACCCTGATATGTGCAGTCCTTAGGTATCCTCCCCTCCTCCGCCTCCACATCTGGTCTTTTCTGGTTCTAGAGCCAAGGTCTCTAGACCACTCACAGTTCAACAGCACGCAAAGTCAGGACTTGCAATTTAAATTATCGACTGGAGACTCCAGTCCCTTTGGGATATTTAGCCAACAAGTCTAATCATGAGGGCTCTCCGTTCTAGCACCCAGCTTCGCAATGCATGCTTCTAGGCACAGAATCTTAGAAAATAAACATCAATAATTTAGAACCCTTTACAAAGATAATTACCCCAAGTAACAGGTTTTAAATCAGCGTCTCAGAAACCTGTGCATTTTCACTGTCAGTCAGGATCACCAGAAAGCATTAATTAAATACTTCAGGGTAAGAGGTGCTGCGTTAGGCTGTGCACAAGGTATCAAACAAATAAAAGAATCTCTGTGCACCTCACTTTGTCAGCTGTAAACTGCAGATAGCAACATTTACTTCTCAGAGGTGTTATGAGAAATAAGTGAATGTATGCTGAGCACTCAGGACGGAGCTTGGCACAGTATATGTGATAAAGTAAAAAGCCTTTTTAAGTGGTCACTTCCCTTTCGTGACAAAGATGACTGACTAGTTGCCCCTAGTTTTTTTCCTCTGTAATGGAATACCTCTTTTTTAACCGGCCATGTGGAATCAGGACAATTTTTCCCCAACCACCTTTACATCTAAGTGTGGCCATATGTTGAGGCAATGGCTTATAAGAAGTGTCACTTACAAGAAGTGTTTTTTAAAGTGTCTCTTACTGCTTCCTGCTACCTAGAATGTGGCTGTAATGGCTGGAGCTCAAGCAGCCATTTTGGACCATCAGGTGAAAGCAATAGGTTGAGTAAAGCAGTATGTACAAGGAGCCTGGGACCATGACAACTTTACAAAACTGCTTTTCTAGCCCTGGACTTCCTATCTACAGGGTTCTCTCATATTGGAGAATAAAGTTCTGTTTTGGTTAATCCACTGTTATTCTGGGTTTAGGTCACATGTAGCAAAACCCTTTTGAAATTAAATGTCCTCTAAAATTTTCAAGTGGAAAAGCAGCTTGCTGGAGAGGGCAGTCCCTATGCACACCTATTGTGGCAGATATTTCAATAAGATAAGGCCTTGGCTGAGACAGATATTTATATATTAATGCATTAAAAAATATTTAACATGCTAGGCTTTGTAAGTCAGGAAGTCCTGTGTTTCATTTTAACCTTCCCTTCCTTTAAAAAAGAATCTGATGGTCATGAGCCCTGCATTTACCTGGTGGTGGTCCTAACCCTATACAATGAGTGCCAGGATGGAAGGGGTAGCAATCATTAAGAAAAATGGAGACCATTTTTCTTGCAGGAAATATTAGTTTTGATTGTGTAAAGAGGTAGAAGTCTGTGGTCGGTCCACCAATGACCATTATGCAATATGATCATAACCCACATACATTTTTATCACAAATTTTTATACTGTACTTTGGAGTCCCAGATGTTTTCAATGGTATAAGAAACTTGATTTAAAACTTTAAAACTTGATTTGAAAACTTGAAAATGCTTGAAATTGTGTAATATATTATTTGCATGTATACTTTTGGGATTTTAATGATGATCATTTACATCTTATATTTTTGCATTTGATTGCACCGTTGTTGTTTTTCAAAATTTTATTTAAAAAAGAAATCACAGGGCACTTGGGTGGCTTAGTTGGTTAAGCGTCTGGGGTTAAGGGTCCTGGGATAGAGCCCCTGCTCAGCGGGGAGTCTGCTTCTGCCTCTCCTTCTGCCTCTGCCCTCCATTCATGCTCACACTCTCTTTCTCTCAAATAAATAAATAAAATCATAAAAAATTTTTTTAAATCATATTTTTCTTTCTGTTATAGACACTATGGGGTGCTTATTTAATATATATGGGATATCTATCTTTGCTTCCTTATTAACTTCAATTTTGTTTGGGATAGCAACATGGCCAATTAAAGGTAGTATTCCATTTTCTAGATCCCAGGAAGATAAGAGTGGCCACAAGACACAGTTTTGTCCAATGAGAAGTGAGTGTGTATCTGATGATGGGGAAGGGGCGAGAAGTCTAGCTGTTTTCAGCCTTAAATGTTAGTGTGGTGTCTGGAGACGCAGGAGCCATTGCCTGAGGTGACACTCATGAGGACAAAAACCATCATTCTAGAGAGAGTAAAATAAAAAGGCACAGAATCTGATTTCCTCATAACATCATTTAGAAGATGAGCAAACACCCTAAATTATCTACCTCCAAACTTCTTTTCATGGACAAAAATAGCCCTTTACTTCTTTAAGCCACTGTTAACCAGATTTTTGTTACTTACAGTCAGACATTTCTGATATACTCTGAAGCAAATGATACAAATATGAAAAGAACCCCAAATTCCTTTTTAAAATCGCTCCACACCCAATATATACATATGTGAAAATTTTTTTAAAACATTTTATGTATTTATTTGAGAGATAAAGAGTGAATGAGAGGGAAAGAGAATCTTAAACAGACTCTGCTGAGCATGGAGCCTGACTCGAGGTTTGATCCCACAACTGTGAGATCATGACTTGAGCTGAGACTGAGTTGGAGACCCAACTGATTGAGCCACCCAGGTGATCCGCCTCAACGGAAATTGTTAATGGTTTTAAGTAGAAGATTTTGAACTTAACACATGTATTTCTCCTCCCATTCCGATAAAATAAAATAAATTTTTTCAGTGTAATCCCAAGCAATAAAGAGAGATTGAAGGTGCTCCTATGTGAATGAAGGATTGGACACATTTCTGGATGAAAGACAGTGAGTGGAAAATACTAATGGAGACATAACATGGAGAAGGCTCCTGTCTACCGTAACATACGTGGAAGACACAACAGCAAAGAGAGAAGGGACCAATCTGGTAGAATCTTGGGAAGACATCATACTTGAACGAAGCAATTCCAAGAAGGCTGTTGTGAGAGGTGACTTACAATTAATTATTGGTATATGTTCACTTCACTCAGGAGGTCTCTCAGCTGATCAACAATGCCCATCTGCACTGAGTTCCCACAAACCTTTCTGTGGCCTCATTTTAAAAAATGAAGTCAGTCAAGATTCACTAGATATTTGAAAGAAGTTTAACAAGCAAAAGATAAACAGAAAAGTTGATCAGAGGAAAAGAGAAGAGAATACCTTCAGAAAATAAAGCAGTGTGTCATAAAAAGAACTGGAGAACTCTTGAAAATTAAACTCTTGGTTGTTGAAATAAAAATACTGATTGGATGTTTGAAGGACATTTGAAGAATGAAAAATTGAAGAAAAAAAGGTAAAACACAAATTCTGAAAAAAGAAATATGAGAGAAAGAATAAGCACATAGGGCACTAATTCAGATGAGCTAACAAATAAGAGTTCCAAAAAAAGGAAATATAGATAAATTGGAGATGAAGAAATTAGCAAAACAGTAATAACAACAAAACATGGAAATTTTCCTGGAGCTAATAAGGGTGCACATCTTCAGATTGAAGGGGACTACTAAGAACTAAATAGGTTGCTTAAAAAAATTCCCACACTCAGACAATCATTATAGAATTGCAGTATGGCAAGAATAATAGCATATATTTAAGAGTTCTATTGAGAAAAAAATAGACTACTTAAAAAAACCCAACAATTAAACTATCATCATACTTATCAGCCATTTGGATGTTAAGAGGCAATGTGCAGCGCCTTCAAAGAAAAAATGCATTTTAATGGATTTCTACATCCAACCAGAATATTCATCAAGGAGGGGAGTGGAATAAATATACTTTCAGACCCATGAAAACTCATGAAGCTTATCTTTCATTCACTCTTCTTTGGGAAATTATTTGAGAATATACTGCAGTCAAATGAGAGAGTAAACCTTAAAAGGGGAAGACATGGGAACTGTAGAATAATCCAGAAAAGCTTAAAAGGGAAATTCCAGGAAGACAAAATAATCAATCCAGACTCATGCAGGTGGATGCAGGGTTCCCGGAAGAAGGTCTAAGGAATGAAGGGATTCCATTGGATGGCAGATAAATTGAGATGTTAAAAGAACTTGAGTACAGAATGCAAGAGGTAAAATGACATAAAACTTCATAAGAGAAAAAAAGCCACCTAAGAAAATGATGGTCCAAATTTGAGGCAATTGGTTCTGATGAGCAGAGCAAATCAGTAGATTTTGTAAAAAAAAAAAAAAAAAATGAAATTGATTTCAAGTAAAAGATAGAATGAGTAAGAAGCTTGAAAGATATTAAGGATACTGTATGACTCATGTGATTCTTCTCTCAACTAGAAGAGTCAAGTCAGAATCTCATGGAAAATCAAAAAGCTGTGCAAAGTCTGATATGACTCCAAAGCAAACAAAACTGTGTCAAACTTTTCAATACATGATGGAATTTAATAAAGATTATTCCATTTTAACAACAGAATTGGAGTAATCCCTCCAGAACTATAGAGAAGGAAATATAATTGTATCACGATGCTTGATAATCTGCAGTGAACAATATTTATGTATTATCCCTGTTTTTTGCAGTTTGTATTTTGAAAACTACAGCATGACAGCAGAAATTGGTGATGGAGGGGAGGTAAAAGTTGGGAGGAGAGCTGGAGAAAAGGATAGAGGAGCTAATATTCTCACTGTTGAGAGTTAAGATGTACCGTCTTCAGGTGAAGAATGAGAAACAGAAGTTGAAGCATATTTGTTAATTTATAGAGATAAAGAGATAGAAGCAGTAAAACATGGTGATAGTAAAACAGGGGGATGAGGGGTCTAAGTGAAGCTAAATCTGCTTAAGAGGTAAAGAAATGAGGGTGAAGTCTATCACTTACAGGTATGGAGGTAACAACTGAAGTAGGGATTGTGTGATTTCCCCTCCTATGCTGGGAGGTAGCTGGGGATGGGGAGGGTTGGACAAGGAGCTATTTTTCCAATCTAAGCTCTTTCTACTGTTAGTTTTTTCTTTTAGTCATATGCATATATTACTTTTATTTTAATTAAAATTCTTTCCACATAGAAATTTGCCACAGGAATCGAAACAGATTATCACATCAATTTAAATGAACTTAAAGCAATAAATTATTTGCTATAAAAATATTGTCTTGAATTGAGGGTGTTTCCCCAAGGGAAATGAATATTATATCAAAGAAATCAACTTCTTCATAAAGAATATTTTTCAATAGTAGCACTAGCCAACTTTTAATGACTTTATTTCAAAAAGGAGATTTCTCATTGTTAGTTGAAGTCAAGGCACTTGGAATCCAATCTGAAGATTTTCCAAAAGGAAACCGTTTCCCTAGATGTTTGTGTACATGGTGTTTCAGAAGCAAAACTGTTGACCAAACGAATTGGTCTCCTCAAAATTTAAGTATACCTTTAGATAACACAAAACTAAATTAAATTTAAACAATTCTTGTTTTAAGGCAATCAGCCTTACATGTGTGTGTGTTGAAAATTTGCAAATTTTTTTTTGCTTTAGAAGAGTGTGGAAAGAGACATAATTTTCCCTAGATTTCTCTTCACAGTAGCTCTTTAGCCTTCACTTTTTGGCAAGCACCTACTCATATTTCAGGATTCAGCTCACCTAACCTTTGCAATGTCATCATCCCTTCATGTGCTCACTATACCCTATTCATACATCTGTCACCATGTTGTTTATGTGTTAAGTAGACAGGAAGCACTTGGGAGGGTCTTCATTTCCAGATGCTCTCGTGATATTTTTGTATCCCTTTTGTATATCACTTTGGTATAACTTGGTGATAGTAGCCTGGTTAGTAGTTTATGAATGAATAAACTCCTGTTCTGTCTGGAGCTGTCTTTTATTTGTTTTGCATAATCTCAAATACTCAATGCAATGGTTCGTTAAAAAAAATGCATTAGTAGAAAAACATATAGCTAAAAAGGCGGAGGAGAAAGATAAGTATTAGGCTGTCAGCTAGTGAAGTTGCCTAGACAACATTTTCATATTACGTTTCCATTCTCTACTGCCCCCACCATGGTTTCTCTTCTCCCTTCTTCCTTACTTTTCATCTTGTTCCAAAAATGGATTTGAAATGCTGCACAACAAACCATATATAATGTAAAACAGAAAGTGCATGAATAAGACAATCATACCACAACCAGGAAATGTACTCATTTATTCTAGAAATATTTATTGACCATTTACATTCTAGGCAATATGGTTGGCAGCAGGGACACAAAGGTGGTATGACTATGATCACATGGAGATTACATCCTAGTGGCATAAAATTGTTTCATGAATTGACTGGTAAATTTGGTTCAGAAATTTCAAAATACAAAGAAAATGGACAACACTTTAGAATAAGTTATTTCCACTTGGTGTGATAAAATGTTTGGGGTAAGACTCTATCTCACCTAGCCATGTGCATCAATAAAGAGGATTAAGTAAGGGGCACCTAGGTGGCTCAGTCAGTTGAGTGTCTGACTCTTGATTTTGACTCAGGTCATGATCTTAGAGTCATAATATCAAGCCCCTTGTGGGGCTCTGTGTTCAGCAGGTAGTCTGCTTGAGATTCTCTCTCTCCCTCTGCCTCTTCTCCCCTCACGTGTGTGTGCACACGTGTGCACATGCACATGCTCTCTCTAAAATAAATAAATATTTTTTATTTTTTAAAAATATTTTACTTATTTATTCATTAGTAACACACAGAGAGAGGCAGAGACATAGAAAGAGGTAGAAGTAGGTTCCCTACTGGGAGCCTGATGCAGGACTCTCCCAGGACCCCGGGATCATGGCCTTGGCCTAAGGCAGATGTTCAACCACTGAGCCACCCAGGTGCTCTGAAAATAAATAGATCTTTAAAAAAAGAAGATTAAGTTAGAGAATTCATATGACATGAAAGCACAGATGAATTTTTTATTACATAAAAAATGTTAAATTATGTTTCAACATTGGCTTTGCTGAGTATATTGAAGTACGCTGCACAATTACCCAATGGCTAGGTACAATGTAAGCCTCTGAGACCTTAGCAGTAGCCATTGAGAAGAGGGAGAGACCCCAGTTGACTGAAGTTAGGTTTCTACCACTCCCATGGAGTGGAGACTTAAAATAGAAGTTAAGCTTATAGAGGAGATAAAATTCAACATGCTGCATTCCTAAGTTTGTGAACTGAGTCATCCTGATACATGTCGGGGCTCATCTGGGATTGCTGAGGATCCTTGTACTGCATGTAACTATCTGCATCTAGGACTGATTACAAACACCAGAGGTCGAACCAAGTCATTTGAGCAATGGCACTGCAGTGAAGAAGAATCCAGGAGCAGTGAAGACACAGACTCTTGAAAGCCACTTCCAAGGAACTGTTCTGAGATGGAGTTTATAAGAATACTAAGGAGGCTATACACTCCCTGGTCAGCCACAGTTTGGTCAGTAGATGAGAAATAGAGAATGTAAGTGTTAAGCCTTGCTAGAGTTTGGTGATAGCATTTAGTGGTTTGGTTCCAAGGACTATGTCCAGAAAGTGAGCATCACCATATAATAGAATCTGTGTGTTTTGTTTGACTGCAGGCAGCTTTTAAACCTCACTGTTTCTTCTTTTCCACCTTCACACATCTAGAAAAGCTGAGAAGATCATAGAGGTGCACTCCCCTTCGGTGCTGGCAAGAAGTCCAATTTATGTGTGGAACTCCTGCCCCATCTCCTAACTACCATACAAACCCTGTGTCAGTCTCTTTCTCCTCCTCTCTTAAGAACTTCCAAACAATTTTGGGGGCCAGAAAAAAAGAAACAAACAACAATAAGAAAACAGAACTCAATCCAATGAGCAAATGAGCAGCAGAAAGAGGGGGGAAATAGCAATAAAACATATTAGTAGAGGAGTGCCTGGCTGGCTTAGTCAGAGGAGCATGTGACTCTTGACCTCAGGGTCATGAGTTAAAGCCCCAGGTTGGGTGTGGAGATTACTTAAGTTGAAACAACAATAACAACATACTTAATAGTATGCACCAAATAAGATGGCACAAGTAAGTCCAAATATATCAGAAATCACAAAAAATATGGAGAAGTTAAATTTCTTTGTTACCTGAAAGGGAATTTCAGACTAAAAGCACCATAATCTTGTTCTATATTATTTATAAAAAGTACATCTTTTAAACAATAGAGAAGTTGAAAATAAATTTTGTGGAAAAACATAACAGACAAATAAGAAGAAAAATAAAATGGTATAACAATATGTCAGATAAAATTGAAGTCGATGTAAAACATTAAATGGAACAAAGAAGGATGTTTCATATGGTATAAGTACAATCAACCAAAAGATGGAATGATCTTAAATCATTTTTCTATCAAATGATATATCTTCCAAACATGTAAGTCAAAGTTGGTAGAAATACAAGGAGAAACATGAAAAATTCATATTCATTACGGGATTTTTTTTTGTTTTTTTTTTTTAATTTTTATTTATTTATGATAGTCACACAGAGAGAGAGAGAGAGGCAGAGACACAGGCAGAGGGAGAAGCAGGCTCCATGCACCGGGAGCCCAATGTGGGATTCGATCCCGGGTCTCCAGGATCGCGCCCTGGGCCAAAGGCAGGCGCCAAACCGCTGCGCCACCCAGGGATCCCATCATTACGGGATTTTTATGAGAAAATACACTCATGAGTTGAATCTAAGATTGGTATCTGGTCTTATACAGGATTTGGGGAAGAATGCAGATGTTCAGCGATTGGTGGATTTTTCCCAAAATGGGGGTGTTTAGGATTTAGCTGAGGGAGTATGGATACTCCAGTGAGACTGTTACTGATTGATAAGAAATGTGTCTGTTAGGGGCATCTGGGTGGCTCAGCGGTTAAGTGTCGGCCTTTGGCTCAGGCCATGATCCTGGAGTCCTGGGATCGAGCCCTGCATCAGGGTCCTTGCTCGTCAGGGAGTCTGCTTCTCCCTCTCCTTGCTGCTCGTTGTCTATCTCTGTCTTTCTCAAATAAATAAGTAAATAATCTAAAAAAAAAAAAGAAAGAAAAGAAATGTACCCATTAGAATGAAGCTGTTGTTTGATTTTCAGAAGCCTCTTTACTAATGCAAAATTGTGGTCAATCAATTAGGATATGTATAAACCCAGTTCTGGTGCTTTTTGCTATCAATCCGAGGAAGACAAAATTAGGGTTAATGGAGGTAACATTGTGAAAATGGAAGGGCATAGCAACAGAGAGAACATCACTGTGAGAGAGTCAACAGGGTGTGATTAGATGTGAAAGCAGGAGTCAAAGAGGACTCTGTGATTCCAAGTACCAGTGGCTGGATGAGAGACATAGGAAGTCAGAAAGATGAGATGGTTTGGAGGAGAAGGCAGATTCTTCTTCCTGAAAAGTTTGGGAGATGCCATGGGCCATGCCACCATCAAGCCTAGACATTGGGAGTGAGATCTTGCCAGTATGTGTATGTGCCTTTGTATGTGTGACTGTGTGTGCATGTGTGTGTGTGTGTGTGTGTGTGTAGGAGTTATCCATGCTAAGTTGACAGTTGAATAACAGAAGTAAATGCAGGAGTACAGAGCTTTAGATAGAATCTTGGGGACCCAGATTTAGGGGTTGAGGAAAGAAAGTGGAGTCATATAAATCTATGGGAGGAACTTTAGAAACTTAAGAGGAGACTGAGAAAGTGTACAATAGATAAAATCTAAAAAGAAGATAGGAAAGAGTAAGAGGTCAGTGGTGTCAAAGGCTGCACTGAGGTAGAGTAACATGAAGATAGATAATATGAGGACTAAGTCATTTGAATAGAACATAATCTTCATGAGATTGTCTAGGGGGATAAAGCCTGTAGGATACTTTTAAAGATGTTTAACTTTAGAAGTAAAATTGAAGTAGGATGGAAGTGCCAGGAGAAAGATTTTTGGCAGAACTAAGGAAAAGGGGGAGATTGAAGATGCTAGAGAAAGAGAATGCAAAATTGATAAAGAAAATTCTGGAGGTGGCAGGAGGTGTGTCATGTTCTAAGAGAGGAAGGGCACTCCTCCCCCAGAGAAGAAGAGAGTGAATGAAGCATTTCTGATTATGTAGACAGAAAGGCAGAGGTGGAGATGAGGAAAGTTGAGGAACTTGGAATCGAGTGGTCTTGATTTCCTCTAAAAGAGATGTTTATGCAGAATGAATCATCAGGTGAATTGTTAAGTTCAAAGAGGAATGGCTTGGAGAGGAATGCAATTAGAAGCTATTTTAAAAAATATTTTATTTATTTATTCATGAGAGGCACAGAAAGAGAGGCAGAGACATAGGCAGAGGGAGAAGCAGGCTCCCCACTGGGACTCTGTTGCGGGACTTGTTCCCAGGACCCCGGGATCACAACCTGAGCCGAAGGCAGACAGACACGCAACTGCTGAGCCACCTAAGTGTCCCTAAAAGCTAATTAGAAGGAGAGCTCAAAGAGGTTATCATCAGCTATTAAGCCAGGGTGAATAGATGCACAAAGCGTGGTATATACTACAATAGAATAATTCTCAGACCTGCAAAAGAAGGCAATCCTGCCATTTGTGACAATGTGGATGGTCCTGGAGGACATTATGGTGAGTGAGATAAATCAGACACAGAAAGACAAATACTGTATGATCCCATTCATATGTGGATTCGAAACAGTCAAACTCATAGAAGCAGAGAGCAAAATAGTGGTTGCCATGGGCTGTGGGGAAGAGGAGAGGGGAAATGTTGGTCAAGAGGTACAGAGTTACACAGAGGAATAAGTTCTGGAGATCTGATGGATAGCATGGTGGCAATTGGTAATATACTATATACTTGAAATTTGCTCAGAGTGTAAATCCTCAGTGTTCTCACCTCAGAAAAAGACAAATGGCAACTGGGTGAGGTGATGACTATGGTAATTAGCTTAACTGTAATGATTACTTCACAATGTGTGCATATAGCAAACCATCAAGTTGTATACCTTAAATATACAGTAGAAAATAAGAGTAAACATATTAATAGCAGTATTAGTGCTAGATGACATTATATAGATTGTATTGTCTTATCGAAAGACCTCAGCAGCCTGGATGAGATCAGGCTGGAAATAAGTAGGGTGGGCCCGCCCAGCAGAAGGTCAGAGGTGAAGAAGTTTTCAGAGGGTGAAAAGGAGGCTATGGCAGAGGCTGATCAAAATGTCTAACAGGGAGGGCACTGGGGGTGAAGCCAAGGAAGGCAGATGTTCTGGCAGGATAGAGAGGGATTGAGAGATGTTGGAGATAAAATGGCAGAACCAGGCTGTGGTGATGAAGGGGAAGCACCACCTTGGAAATGGAGCAGACGCACATGAATCGAGGTCCTCTGTGTGGTACCATCATGAGACCTGGGAACCCTTTGGAGATGAAGAAAGTTTGCAAAGTTGAGATGGTGAAGCAGCACGATGCCCATGTACCGGAAAGAGGATTTCCCAGCGAGGAGGATGATGTCACCAACGAGGAGGAGAGCAGAGGACAGAAGATGAAGATGAGCCAGAGCTGAGGTCATTGAGGCAGATGGGAGATTGTCTAAAAGATCATATAAAGATCACATGACAGTGACTGTGACAAGTGGACAGAGAGGAGACATCAGCGAGCAGTAGTGACAGAAATCCACCCAGGAAAGGCCTCTGGCCTGAGAGCAGAGCCCAGTGGTGGTTCCCACAGAAATCCTTTGTGGATGCCTCTCCTCAGTCCACTGGCCAGTGAGAAGGAAGAGGGGGGACTTCAGGGGCTTCCCCGTGATTTAAAGTTTAAAACTGTGTCTCCCTCATCAGCTTCCTGTCTCATGGGGTCATTCGGTCAGAGCTTCCGTGTGCCTTGAGCCAACTCAGAGGCTTCTGCCTTTGCTAAAGAGACAGTGCTTGGAGGGAGGCTGCACACAATCGATCATTAAACATAATCAGTGGTCCACATCGATGGCCGATGGATCTTTGCTAGAATGCAATGGAACAGCGCAGGAGCACGCTGGGTGCCAAAGGATGGAGGGTGGGAGTGCCTCCCCAGAAGGAGTTCTTTATGGAATTATGGGCCACCTCAAGGCAAAACATTGGGATAGAGGAAGGAAGGAAGGGAAAAGAGTGGAAAACCCAACCGTCTAAGGAGAAAGGGAGCAGAGAGAACCAAGAATCCACCTGGTGTGTAATTGCCGAAAGCCGCACGGTACTGCTGGCCATCCTCACAACCATCCCCTCTTTGGGTGTGGCTCCCCTCCCCCAAATTTACACCAAAGTCCCCTTGCTTTGCCTCCCCATCATGAGTATAAACAGCAAGGCTGGCCTGCATTACATTTATAAAATGTTGATTACCTGTAACTGGCTTTTAAATGTTCAGATTTGTCCTTCACTCCACAGCTTTTGATCCTGCACCCAGCAACATTTTACGAGGGTCTGGGGGTGGGGGTGGGGGGAGGGTGGGGGAAGGGAAGAAAATGTCCTCAGAAAACAAAAACAGTATTTTCAGAATTGCACTCTGCTGCTTTCAGACTATTTCCATCAACCCTCTTATTCATTTTGATTTATTTCTATCCATAAGCAGACTAACGCTTCTCTATGCTTTTATTGTTCTTCAAGAATAGGCCTTCTATTGGAGGGAAATAATGTCTCTACGACCACCACTTTGCTCAATGCAGATCTTCATTAATCTGCAGCCACAGAACAGGCTTTTAGCAGCGAGCACTTGGATGGGAATTGAATTTGATATTGCATTATGGTTGGAGGGCGTCTCACAATAGACTGTGTTCTTTTCTGTGTCTGAGCACAATCAGAGAGACCCAATTAAATAATTTGGTGCAATAATGGAGAACAAAGGAATATGAGGGCTTAAAGTGAGGGCTTCAGCATCTGTATTCGCCCCTCTCTGTATCGTGTTAATTAATTTGCCTCAAAACCAAAAGAAAGAACACAATACGGAACGGCACATGGACAACATGTAGACACTTTAAATGCAGATACCAAACCAACAGGACTCGAAAGAATTGGGCAGTGTACTGCTCTGCTAGGGCTGCTGTGAGTGCGTTCACCAGACTGAGGGCTTAACCCCACACAAACGATGCTCTCTCAGTTCCGGGGGCCCCGGAAGGCCCAAACTAACGTACCAACAGGGCCACGCTCCCTCTGGGTGTTGGGGACGTATCCTTCTGCACCTCTCCATCAGTCTTGGGGTTGCAGTCACACACAGGGTCCCTGCCTCCATGATCCCATGGCCGTCTCCCTGGGTGTCTCTGTCTTCACATGGCATTTCCCTCTTCCTGTCGGGACCCCAGTCATGTTGAATTAGGGGCCCATACTAATGACCTCATCTTAATTGGATGACTTCTGCAAAGACCCTATTTCCAAATGAGGTGACATCCAAGGGTATGGGAGATTGAGACTTTGACACATCTTTTGGTGGGGACACAATTAATCCCATAACAGGCAGTCTCTGCATTTCCAGGTAAAAAGTGAAGTTTTTACTCATGTTGATGCTGAATGGTTCTCCGCTTGGTCCAGGTGATGGTCTTTGTTGTCTGTGCTACTGGGAAGGCAGACCTCTAGAGTGGCATGAGAGCATCTTCTAGTAAATAACACGACTTTAAAATATACCTGGGCAGGTGAAAATGAACTCAGCTGGCCATCCAAGAGGACAATGACTGGTCAGACCCAGAGTCTGTAGAGCTGCCATCAAATATTTTAAACAAACATGTCCTGGGAACTTCTAACTCTCAAAAGTGACTTTTTTCTAAGGTTGTCTTGGGCACATACGAATGAGCATTGCCGTTACAATGGGTGCTTCTGTGCCAAGGAGCATTGGGTGGGCGGGTTCCATCTTGATACATTCATTAGCTCTGCTCCTGATCAGAGGTACAACATACCCCTTTGCAAACTTTGTCCTGGGTTTCTGTTGAGTCGGATAAAATATACACCTAAAAAAGGATCGCACTAAATGGAGTTAGTTGTGTGAGGTATGTCTATCATCCTGCAGCAGGCAGTATGTTGGAGTAACTTTTCCCTCCTCCCTGAGCCCTAAATAAATGACACCTCTTTGTACAGGCTGCACCAGGAGCATATGTATCTAAAACTTAGTTAAATTAATAGCCACTGTATATGCTGTCAGGAAATGAAAAATGATCATTAAACTGGAGGTAAGTAAACATATTCATTGGACGGCCTGGCAGGAAAGGGAGCCAGATGGAATTTATCGGGCAAAGCAGAAAAGAGTTTAGAGCTCGTGGGGTCTTGGGCACATGCAGGGTCACTTTTCAGGGTGATCCAGTTCTAGTTATTCTATAAAATGGTAGCAGGATAGGAGTGGCATTGCTTTGAGATAGAGTCCTATGCCTGGGACCCAGACACAAGAAGTAGCGCAAGGGCCTCGGAAGTATGAAGCTGGGAGGGTGGGCACTGGCTCCTGCCTGGAGCTCCGGAGCATTTCCAGCTACTGGCCTGGCTGGGATTTAGGATTCAGTTCTAGTTCACTTTGAAGTCTCACCACGAGATGAGTCAGGAGACAAGAGAACTGAGGAAGACTGGAATGGGGAAAACTGAAGGCTTTGGAGTCAGACCCAGACCCAAATTCAGGCTAATCCACACACTTGTTCTGTAACAGGTAACCTGGGCCGGCTACTTGGTCTCTGTGAGTCGCACTTTCTTCATCTGTAAAATGGGATTCCTAGAACATTCAATGCTGATATGTGCACCCAGGCAGATTATAATTGCTTCATCAATATGAGGTACCAAGGTCAGCCCTCAGAGGGTTGCCAGCAGCTGCAGCTGGAGGCCCTTCCTTGCTCATCGTAGAGGAGGACTTCACCCTGGCAGTGCTCCTGAACATTTGTACATCATGGCCCACAAGGAAGATGAAAATATTGGCACAGTACCCCGGGGTAAACAGACGATTCCACTCCCAGGCCATCCTCCGGGCTGAGACCCAAGCAGCAATGTATTTAAAAAGTGCCCCAGGAGATTGTGATGTGTCGCCAGGAGTGACATTCACGGAAGGTGCCTGTCCTAAGAGGAGGTCTTAAAACTTTGGGCAAGCTGTTCTTTTGTAGAAGTCAAATGATTCACATTCAAATAGCATATACGGAACATCAGTCCCAGAGGTTATTTTTAAAATAGATTTAGTACTTTTTGGCCTTTTAAAAATTGTGATGAAGTAGACATAGGATTTAGCCCTTTAATCATTTTTAAGTGTATGATTTAGTGGCATTAAAAACATTTTCGGGCAGCCCCAGTGGCGCAGCAGTTTAGCAGATCCTGGAGACCTGGGATCGAGTCCCGCGTCGGGCTCCCTGCATGAAGCCTGCTTCTCCCTCTGCCTGTGTCTCTGCCTCTCTCTCTCTCTCTGAATAAATAAATAAATTAAAAAAAAGAACATTCTCAGTGTTTTGCAACCATCACCACTATCCATTTCCAGAACTGTTTCATTATCCTTGATCAGAAACCCTAAACCCATAAAACAGTAACTTCCCAACCCTTCCTCCCCCCAGCCCCTGGCAACCGTACCTTCTGTCTTTATGAGTTGGACCATTCTAGGTGCTTCTCATAGTGGAATCATACAACATTTGTCCTTTAGTGTCTGGCTTCGCTCACTTAGCATAATGTTCTCAAGGTTCATTCATGTTGTAGCATGGGTAAGAACAGCACTCCTCTTTAGGGCAGAATAATATTTTGTACACGTATATGACATTTAGCTTGTTCATTCATTCATTGATAGATATTTGAATTGCTTCCACCTTTTGGCTATTGTGAACCATCCTGCTATGAACATTGATGTATAGGTAGGTATCTGAGTTTCTGCTTTCAGATCTTTTGGATATATGCCTAGGAGTGGAATTACTGGATCATATGGTAATTCTATGTTTTCGGGGGAACTACCAAATGGTTGTCCACTGCACCTGCAATTTACGCTGCCAACAGGGCATGGAGGTTTTGATTTCTCCACGTCCTCTGTTAATAGCCACCCCGATGGGTGTGAAGTGGTATCTCATTGTGGTTTTGATTTGCATCTACTTAGTTTTATTGCTCACAATAACCCTGTGCAGTGAGCATTATTAGCCCCTGACTCTAGAGATAAGGAAACTGAGTCAACGAACCTGGCCAACATGACTTGGACAGTGGTGTGGCAGCACCAGGCTATGGGAACAGCGTCATCTACAATGGAAGTACCTTTTTTTTTTTTTTTTTAAGATCATTTATTTATTTATTTATTTACTCATGAGAGACACACACACACACACAGAGAGAGGGGCGCAGAGACACAGGCAAAGGGAGAAGCAGGCTCCACGCAGGGAGCCTGATGTGGGACTCAATCCTGGGACTCCAATATCATGCCCTGGGCCAAAGGCAGGCACTCAACCTCTGAGCCACCCAGGGATTCCTGGAAATATCTATTTAAAGAAATTCTGTGGATAACTTTTCTATAGAGAAAAACCTTTTGTTAAGTAGACAGTACCTTTTCATCTTTTTCTAGGTCCAGATGGTCCTAATTTGCTTCAATTGAGGTCATCTTGCCTAATACCATCAGTAGGCTTTAAGTTTCTGCAGCCCTGCTTAAAATCTGCTGTGGTCCCCTCAGAGAATCCTTCTATTTTTTTCCCCCACGTGTCATTAGGAGTTTTGTCAGTATTACCGAGGGCCACTGTGACAGCCCTCAAGAACAAGGATTTATGCCACTGTCACGGCTGGACTCTGTGCTAACAGGTGCTCTGTCGTGACAGTACTCCAGTAGTCAACTCACCTCTCCGTGCAGGGGCAGGAGGGGGAATTTAGAGGCAGGGATGCCAGGAGTCACGATCCTCCTCCGAGTCCCCAACAAGAGAATTTGTAGGGTACATTGCTTTCCGACCACCTACAATGAATGCATCATGGGGAAATTCTTTGTTGTTTTAAAGGCATCGGATAATAACATACCTATATGCTTTGCATTTTCACATTTTGAAAACACATTATACAAACATGATGAAAGCCACTTTGAAATCCATCAGCAGAAGACCATTTTCGATTGCAAGGTGACTGCTATGGAAAGCCCTGCCTTGGTGTGTGTGGGTGGTGGAAGAGGAGTCCCTCCTGATGATGGTTAGAGTGGAGAAGGAGGACCCCTGTCACACTGTTCACCCCCCTCCCCGCAACGACTGGGTGTACTCTCCTCTGGAAAAGGTGAGCTGTGCTGCCTGATATGGAGTGAAGTCAAGAGAGCTTCATGGATATAGGGTATTATTCACCCTTGATCCTGAGATTCCCAGGGGAACAAGTGAAATCGTTTAAAAAACTTGAACCGTGGAAAGATAGGCAGAAGTTGGTGGGATAGCAGAAGTTGGGAGCAAAATCCGAGTAGCTTAGAACCTTCTGTTTTTCCTGTAAGGTCATACTCTCTGTTCTCATCTCACTTTAAAAGCTCAGCTAGAAAGAATAACAAGTCACTTCCCACTTAGGAGGATTGCCTAGGCACTACGGAGTTTGCCTGGAAACCAGGAACTGCCATTTCAACGAAAATTACTTGAGAGTCACAGCCTGTGAACTTGAGAGAGAAATGATCCTCTTAAATCTTAAATTCTTAAAAATCTCTTGTGGTCATTTCGCAAAAAGCATGGCTTCAATACCTTGACATTTCTAATGAATCATAGGATGTGACGAATGCTTCCCAGTGCTCACCTCCCAACAGAACTTACCCCAGTGGCTATTTCGTAGGCTGCTCAAGCCCCGACCACCAGCTTGCTCACATTGCTAAGACCATCGGGACGACGGCCTTATGGATTCTGATGCCAGGACAGTCGTGAGGCAGGGTGAGTCTATGGTGCAGGTGGATGGGAGGCCACCCGGAGCCCTGCTGGCTGAGTTACTTTTTCTGATCCTAACTGATTCTGTCACATGAGGCCGCAGATCGGCAATTCTACTTGCACCCCGTCAGCTCGGGGATGGAACCAGCCATCGTGACTTTGCCAGCCCATTTGGGAGGACTTGCAAGTTATCTTTATTAGTGCTGTCCGTTCTGGTGGCTCCTCTGGGCCGTAATTGAAATAAACGAGGCGTGCTGTTGTTACATTACATTTTTGATTCCTCCAAAGAGGAGGGAGACAGATGAATACAGAATAAACAGTTTTCTCAGGGCTGCTTAAATGCCTACCATAAGTTGGCAGGGATGGGAGGTGGGCTGGGGAGGGGGAAGGATGGGGAGAGACAGAGGCGCAATCTGCATTTCCTCATATTCTCAATTAATTCAGCCTAAAAGTATCACTCTTATTCAGCAGCAGTTAAAATAGGCTGTGATGAGAGCATGACAATTTCCAGCTAAACTAGAGGATAATTAGAAATGCCCTGTAGCAGGCAAGTCAGTGCTTCAATTTATTTGCTGTTTATTACCGAGTCCCTGCCCCTTGGGTGTAATGACTGTAAAACCACGCCGGCAGCTTCCCTGGGTTTGATTTAGTGCCGTAAATGGTGCTCAGAGAGTAGATTAAGCTGGAATGTGATCAAACCTTATTTGCAATCCGATTATACAAACTGCTCCTTGCACTGACCAGATTGAAGTAATTTCCCTATAGAAACGTTACACTCACTTTGGTGTAAAAATGATTAACATTCCCTGACTGTAGGTCAGCCTTTCACTTCTACTGTAATTCTTTATCAGGCAACATGCCCATCTTTCTCTTAGGTTTGTCGCGTCCGTGTACCGTGTGGTATTTAACCAAGGCACAGTGTCTCGGCCACTTAAAAAAAAAACATATAAGTAACTTCTCAGGCTTATGGTGATGAATGATTACAATAAATAAACACTCAGGAAGAAGCGGATTAATAGCATATTTTCTTCCGGTTTGATTGTTGAACATTATTGACATACTTAATGATCTAATGGAGCAGTCTCCTGAACCTCCAGGGACGTCTCCGCATCCACTCGGAGGGGGCTATCGAGGTACTTGGAAACAAGCGGTCCATGGCCAGGGCTCTAACTGCAGATGGGTGTGATTCGGACACCAGCAGTCGTCTCTGAGCCCCCCTTCAAAGAGTATTCAAACACCAATGGCTACTACTACTCCTTCCTCTTTTAAATGATCATCCACATGGGGTGTCTGGGTCCCCAGGCGTGCCCCCACCCAACCCCTTTACCGCATCAGGATTTCTGAATGTGAATACAGTTTTCATACAATTAGCCCCTGGTAATGAAATGCAACCAACTCCGTGCTGAACACTGAATGCAAACCCTCGGCTCCTCACATATTTCTGTGACAATCAAAGAAAATACTTGAGTCTGAAATTCATTATCATAGCCTCACTCCCATACCCGCAATAACATGTTTTGTTGTACAACATATTTAAGCTGATTTTCTTCAGACATTTTCGGCCTTAACCCTTGAATAACCTGCACACTCTATAAATACGTTCTTGGGCTTCAGCTAGGTAATCGAAAAATGCCAGGACCGCAGAGGTTAATTAACTTGGGGAGTATTTCTGAGTGATTTAAAAAGGCGCAGATGGCATTAAACGAAGGGGCCACATTTAGATAAATTCTTTGTAGAGCGTTTTGGGGTGAAACGTAAGTGGTGTGTCAATTACGTCCAAAGGCTGTGCAGGTTGGACAAGAGAACTGTTTTTTTTTGTATTTTGTCCCTGCCCCGAAAGACTGCATTTCTCAAAGTCAGGAACCTTCCGGGTATAACAGAGTTGCTGATTTTCTTTGCAATTTACAATCCACAGACTTTGTGGAAAGTAAGACCAGACAGCTGGACCCAAAGCTTCAGAAGCAGGGATGTACATTCTTTTCTTTCGAGGAATCAGGGAACATTTCGAAGGCACAAAGTACAATGCCGTGTAACTGAACTTGACCTTTCCCAAAGGGTGTGTGTGTGCGTGGATGTACATAACAGACCGAATTTCTATTAATCATAAGGAGTCAGCAAATCAATAACAAGGAACGCCTTCTTGATTTCCCGTCTCCTTTTATAGCAACGATTCATTAATGAATTCAAAATTAATTAATGATTCCGAAATTAGGTCTACTAAAAGGCATTCTAAAACCTGTTCTTCATTTTATTTGTATAAAGTCTGAGAAATCACCTGAAGTTAAAACCCACCTGAAGAACATACCCACCCTCCATGAACGAAATGAACTCTGCCTGTGGGTTCTAAACAGGGCAACAAGTGAACAAACAGCCCTAACATCAAACAAACCTCTGAGTTACCATCTCTGTCCATGTGCTTTTAGGGTCCGACATACAGGACATGCAGAAGAGACAAGAGGATACACCTGAGCGGCTACTGCCACAACCCTCTTGCTGCAAATACACCTGCACATCCCAACCCCAGCTGCCTCAGGTGAACAAAGCGGCGGCTGTCTTCTCTAGCGGTTGTTGCTATGAACCAGGGTTGTGATCACAGGTCGCTATGTAAACCCAGTCCTGCGGCAAGGAATACAGCAGAGTGACAGCGCTCGGAGGTAGAGCGGTTCTCTCTGCACTGCTGCAAAAGAACTAGTCTTTTGGGGAGAAACAGGGAAGATGAGGCTGCTTGGTGAGTCAGTGTCCACTGAGTCCGTGGCGCTTCCTTGCCTCTAATTTGGTCTAATTTGGACCTGAGCTTTGAGGCATGGGGCTCAGGGCAGCCACCCTGCCCAGAAACAAAGAGACCTCGTTCCCAGGGAGCCTAGGATGGAGATTAACAGCGGTACAGACAACCAACAGATGCACTCAGAGAGCTAGACGACCCTCTCTTCCCTTGTTCTATCCCCCAAGAACCTTCTCAGTAGCTTTCTTTGAAGGACCAGGTTCTCTTTCTCTGACACTCTTCCTGCCTATAGCTTTTCCTAATGTGAGAATTTCAAAATAATAATTTGTAAAAACTGTGGAAGAAAAGCATGCATATCAAGGAGAATCCAGGGGATGGGGTTCCTAACACCTCATTTCAGGGCCACTCTTATATATATATATATATATATATATATATATATATAGTTTTCTGGACATTTAACTTAAATTATCCCTCCTTGAGGGAAAAATACAAGGTTGGGACAAGACGTGAAATTTATCTCAAATGTGACAGCTCTGAAGCTGCCTTATGAGTAATGCTTTGTGGGGTACAAATAAAATATTTTCACATTGAATATAAAGGACAGAGTCTGTTTCTACTTTTGCCCCATGTCCCAGAGGTCTTCCTGTTTCATGTTATGCATTTTTTACAAAGCATACTGACTGGCTAATTTTGTAGTGCCATGTATAAAATAAGTAGCATATGTATTATTTCCAACCTATAAAGTCTAGTATTCAAATATAAAAGTCACTGATTTGGGGAACATATATATTAACAGTGTTTAGTTTCTGATTTTTCATACCGTCCAACTAAGAAAACAGATCAGAGGTCATGATCCATTGAAGTGACTTAGATGTTGCTATAGGAAGATGGCTTCTCACAACTAAACCTTTAAATATAATTACTGAGTTAAAAAGATGAAATATTTTGAAAATACGCAAAGTTGGGAGCCATCTTATATGTATTATGAAATTAGAATTAGACCCTACTGTCTTTGCCCTTCATTGGTACTCTGATATAATCATCAAAATAATGTTTGAGTGATTGCTCTTACTTTTCAAAACACAACTCGTGCCTGCCTGCCCTTGAACTTGACAGTGCAATGGCATACTCTGAACACGACCATTTCCAAGGATCCTCGCAAACTCCAAGAAGCACACAGAACATACCTTGTTCAACATCATTTTTGCAGGTGATTCTCCTTTCTCTCTGGTGGCCATTGACACTAGAACAAGTATAAATTATTTTTTTAAGTAGTTAACAATTACGCAAGACATTTAATTTTTTTTTATTTCTAGTGCCAATTCATTCCTGAATTGAAGCAAGCAGACTTGTCATAAAAAAGAAAGTTGGTTTTCCAGAAAAACAAAACAAAACAAAAATAGAGCTACAGAGACGTGTTCTCTCTGTCTTTGTCTCTGTCTCTCTCTCTCCCTCCTCCTTTCCTTTTTTCTCCAATCTTCCCTCCATCTGGACCTATCTAGATATGTGTTGTCTTCTATACATAAAACAAAACTTTGTAAAACAGCAGATGACAGGAACAAAGACAAATAAGGAAGATCCAAGCAAATTTTTTATTGTGACAGTCTTAGAAAGTGAAAAGCAAAGATAGGGTCCGTTGTGCAGTTTCTGCAGAGGTATTTACACACGCACTACGGAGCCCTCTGGCAGGAGTCAGCAGTGTGGATGAACCGCAGAACACAATGACTAAACTGGCACACAAATTGGAACTCACATTTTCTGTCTTCCCTGCACCTTATTTGTGATGATGGCTATTCAAGCTAGCATTGTGGGTGTCTTATCTTAAAAACAACAAAGGCTGGGAGTACCTGGGTGGCTCAGTTGGTTAAGCATTCAACTCTTGATCTGTGTTCTGGTTTTGATCTCAAGGCCATGAGTTCAGGCCCCAAGTTGGGCTCTCCACTGGGTGTGGCGCCTACATAAACAACAACAACAATAGTACAGAGACCGTGTAATGTGGAAATTCGTATAACATATCATTAAATGTAGCTGACACAGAACAACTGAAAAAATTACACCCATTTCTTCCAAGACAAAAGTGAGTTCAACAACCCTTTCTTCCACATCTACCCTGGGCCTGTGATGCTCAGTTTGAACTGGCAATTTTCTTTCTTTCTTCCTTTCTTTCTTTCTTCTTTCTTTCTTTCTTTCTTTCTTTCTTTCTTTCTTTCTTTCTTTCTTTTTCTTTCTTTCTTCTTTCAAGATTTTATTTATTTATTCATGAGATACATACAGAGAGAGGCAGAGACCTAGGCAGAGGGAGAAGCAGGCTCCCCACTGGGAGCCCGATTTGGGACTTGATCCCCAGACCCCGAGACAAAGCCCTGATACAAAGGTGGACACCCAACCACTAAGCCACCCAGCCATCCCAGAACTGGAGATATTCCACATGGTTTTTTCTTTGCCACATCTCCAGTTTCTTTTTTTTCTTTTTTTTTTTTTTACATCTCCAGTTTCTTGTCTACTCTACAGACAAGAGGTTTAATGCATCATGGTACATGTGTGTACGTGAGGGGTACGTATGTGTGTTTAGCTCTAATTCTGTGGCCCTTTTGAATACTTCTGCAAAGGTCACATATAAATCCTGCAGTGGAACCTAAGTGATGGCTTTGAGTGATGACATTGCTACATCTAACTCTTGTCCAGATGAAAATTCGGTGTTCCTTCATGGTTTTCATGACTGCCGGAATGACACCATGACAATAATTGCTGCATCTGTGGCAGGTTTCTGCTTGGGTTTTTGAGGGACTTTAGTCATAATTTTTACCAATGGGGAAACTGAGATGTTAACATCCATGCCAGGAATCAAATCCAGACATCATCCTGATTTGTTCTGTTTGTTTAATGTACCCTCTTTAGTAACCAGGAAATTTCAGGACTTCCTGATGTTGTCACTAATGGGCCTGTTTGGCAAGCTGGGACAAAATTCAATTTTGGAAGCGAGGTGATAGGCATCAGTTGATGTGGCACACACAGCATTCCACTTAAAAATTAAGAGCTGAATTTCTAATAAGCACAATGCCATCTATTTTGGAATGTGCCTCGAACACAGCTTTATGGGGGCATTTGTCAGGCAGAGATACAAGAATGGCAAACTCTATTTTATTTTCAATTAGGTTGGAGTGATTTGAGGCGAATGGGAGGGAAGGCACAGGCCTCATCCCGTCATAGCCTGCCTTTGAGGACAGCCTGGCCTGCTACCCTCCTCCACTGGCTGGCGTTTTCCATCTCTACAGGGGTGTCCTCTCTAGAGGCAGCAGCAAAGGGAATTTGCTGAGGAGACAACGCAGGTGGGGGAACGCATCCCCCGCCCCCCACATGGGGAGCAGCCCTGGGCTGGCTCCAACGGCAGAGAGGCTGCAAACAGTCCTCCCAGACGCAGCTGTGGCTTCGGGGGGTGGGGCTGGGGGACAGTCTGGTACTTGTCCTGCGTGTTAACGGCCGTGACAGCCAGCCAA